>NW_026947517.1:31713982-32336178 GCF_034190915.1 Cavia porcellus | reverse complement strand
ACCGTATCGCAAAACCCTAACCCAAAACTTAACACTATCCCTAAACCTAACCATAACCCTATCTCTAATCCTAACTCTAACACAAACCTAACTTCTAACCCTCACCCTAAATCTAACCCTGAATGCCAACTTAACCCTAAACCTAACCAAAACCCTGTAGCTAACTTCTAACCCTAAACCTAACCCCAAACCTAAGCTTCAACCCAAAGGTGAACGCTAATGCTAACATCTAAGCCTAATCCTATCCCTAACCCTAACCATAGCCCTAGCTCCAAATCTAACTTCTAACCATAATCCTAACCCTAAACCTAACCCTAACACTAACCCTAAAGCTAACCCTAACTATAAATTGAACAGTAACCCTAACCCTAACCCAAATCTAAACGTAACCCTAAACTCAAAACCTAAACTTAACGCTAACCTTAACCCTAACAATTAACCTTAACTCTAACCCAAACACTATCCCTAACCCTAACCCTATCCCTAAACCAAACCCTATCCCTAAACCTAACCCTTACCCTAAACCTAGCCCTAACACTATCCATAACCAGAACACGAAACCTAACCCTTAGCCTAACCCTAAACATTAAACCTAAACCTATATCTAACCCTAACCATAAAACGAACCTCCAACCCTAACCTTAACCCGAGCCCAAACCTTAACCATAACCCTAACCCTAAACCTAACCATAACCTCTAAACCTAACCCTAACCTTAACGCTCTAAGCCTACCCCTACCCCTAACCCTAACCCTAACCCTAATCCTAAACCGTATTGCCAATCCATAATCCTAAACCTAACCCTAATCCATACTACTAACCCTAAAGCTAAACCTAAAATTAACCCTAACCCTAACCCCAAACCTAACCCTATCCCAAATCCTAAACCAATCTAACCATAACCCTTAAACCTAAACCTAACCCTAACCGTAAAACTACCCTGTAACCCTAAACTTTATCCTAAACCTAACCCCAACCCTAATCATAACCATAACACCAACTCTAAACATAAACACTAAAACAAACCCTAACCCTAACCAAAACACTAACCCTACCCATAACCCTAATCCATACCACTAGACCTAACCCTAAACCTAAAACTAACTCTAACCCTAACCCCACACCTAACCCTAACCCTAAACATAACCATAACCTCTAACCCTTACCCCAACCCTAACCCTAACCCTAACCATAGTCCAAACACTAACCCTCACTCTAAACCTATCCTCTAACTGTAATACTAACCCTTATACTATCCTTAAACCTAACCCTAAACCTAAAACTAACCCTAACCTAATTCTAAACCTAAACCTAAAACTGACCATAACCATAACCCAAAACCCTAACCCTAACCCTAAGACTATCTGTAACCATAACTTACCACTAAACCTAACCCTAACACTAACCCTAACACTAAACTCGAACCATAATCCTAATCTTAAACCTAACCTTAAAACTAACCCGAACTCGAACTTCTAACCCTAATCCTAACCCTAACCCTAACTCTAACCCAAACCCTAAGCCTAACCTGTAACCGTAACATTAATCTGAACACGAACCCTGACCATAATCCTAACCCTAACAGTAACCCTAACCCTAACCTCTAACTGTAGCACAAACACTAACACTAACACTCTAACCCTAAACCTAACCCTAAGCTTAACCCTAACCCAAACCCTAAAAGTAACCCTAACCCATATCATAAACCTAACCCTAACACTAACGTTAACCCTTTCTAAGTCTAACACTATCCCTAACAACAACTCTAAGCCTAAAACTAACCTCTAATCCTAACCTTAATTATAACCCTAAACATAAACCTAACGCCAAGCCTAACTTCTAACACTAACCATAAACCTAAACCTAAACCTAACCCTAACCAAATTCTAACACTAACCTCTATCCCTAACCTTAATTGTAACCCTAAACCTAACCGTAACCCTGACCCTAAACCTAAGCCTAACCCTAACCCTAACCCTAACTAACCCCTATGCTAACCCTAAGCCTGTCTAATCCTAACCCTAATCCTACCACTTACACTAAACTCTAAACTTAACCTTAATTATAACCCCAAACCTAAAGAAAACCCTAACCCTAACTGTAACCCTAACACTAACATCTAAACCTAATCCTAACCAAAACCCTAAACTTAACATTAAATTTAACTTCTAACCCTAACCCTAAGCCTAACCCTAAACCTCAACCTAACCCTAACCCTAACGACAAACCCAAATCCTAACCCTAACCCTAACCCTTACACTAACCCAAACCTAACCTAAATCTAACGATAACTCTCACACTAAACCTATCCCTATAATCTAATACCAAACTCAATACTAAAACTAATCCTAACACTAACCTAATCGTAACACTGACCCTAACTGTAATCCGAAGCCATAGATAACCCTTTCTCTAACACCTAACCTCTAAACCTAACCTAACCCTAACCCTAACCCTAACTCTAACCCTGACCCTAATCGTAACCCTAACCCTAACCCTAACTCTAACCTTAACCCTAACCCTAACACTAACCCTAATCCTAACCCTAACCCTAATGCTAACAATAACACTAAATTTAACTTCCAACCCTAAACCTAAGCCTAAGCGTAATCCTCACCCTAACCCTAAAACTAACCCTAATGACAAACCCTAATCCTATACCTAACCGTAAGCCTAGCACTAACCCTAACCCTAAGCTAACCGTAACGGTAAACCAAACACTAACTGTATCCATAACACCTAACCCATAAAAAACCCTAAACCTAAACCTAACCCTAAACCTAACCTAATCGTATCGCTAACCCTAACCATGATCAGAAGCCTAACCAAAACCCTATCTCTAACACCTAACCTCTAAACCTAAAGCTAACCCTAACCCTAACCCTGAACCTAACCGTAACACTAACCCTAACGCTAACCCTAAACCTAACTCTAAACATAATCTAATCCTCTGATCCTAAGCCTAACCGTAACCCTAAACCTATCCTTAAGCCTAATCATAAGCGTAATCATAACCTCTAACCCTAACCCTAACCATCACCCTAACCATAACCTCTAACCATAAACTTAACCTTAACACTGAGCCTAACACTAACCCTCTAACCCTAACCAAGCCCTAACCCTCTAAACCTAACCCTAAACCTAACCCTAATCCTAATCCACAAACTTATTCCTTACCCTAAGCCTAAACCTAACACTAACACATAACCCTATCACTAACCCTATCCCTAACCCGAAAACTAACCGTAACCCTAACACTAAAGATTAAACCTAACCCTAACCCTAACCCTAACCATAACCATAAGCCTAAACTCTACTCCTAAACTTAACCCGAACCAAAACCCTAATCATAACCCTAACACTAACCATAACCCTAACCACTAACCCTAACCCTAACTTTATCCCGAACACTAACCCTCTAACCCTAAGCCTAAAACTAAACATAACCCTAACCCTAACCCTAAACTTAACAGTAACCCTAACCCTGACCCTAACCGTAACACTAACCTTAACTTTAACCCTGACACTATCCCTAACCCTAACCCTATCCCTAACCATAAACCTAACGCTAACCTTAACCGTAACCCTAAACCCAAACCCTAATACTAAACATAACACTAAACATAATAATAATGCTAAATATAAACCCCCAAACCTAACCCTAACCCTAACCAAAACAATTACCATACCCCAAAACCTAATCCATATCAATAACCCTAACCCTAACCATAACCCTAACACTAACCCTTACCCTTACCCTAACCGTAACACTTACTCTAACCCTAACCCTTACTCTATCCTTAAACCTAAACCTAAATCTAACCCAAACCCTAACCATAACCCTTAACCCAAATACTAAACCTAAATCTAACCCTAAATCTAACCCTAATCCTATAATCGTAAGCCTAACACTAACCCAAACGCTAAGCTCTAAGCCTAACCCTAACATTAACCCTCACCCTAACCCGAGCCCTAGCCCTTCCCATAATCTAAATCTAACCTCTAACCATCACCCTAACCCTAACCCTAACCCTAAGCCTAAGCCTAATCCTAACACTAACCTTACCCTGACACTAACACTAACCCTAACCCTAAATCTAACTTCTAACCCTAACCCTAACCATAAACCTAGCACTAACCTAACTGTAACCCCTAATCTTAACCCTAACCCTAACCATAACATTAACCCCAATCCCTTACACTAACCCTAAATCATAACCCTAACCATAACCCTAACCCTAACACTAAGCACTAAACATAAACCTAAACCTAACCCTAACACTAATCCTAACCCTAAACCTAAAACTCACGCTAACCTCTAACCATCACCCTAACCCTAACCCTAAGCCTAAGCCTAAGCCTAACCCTAACCCTACCCTAACATTAAGACTAACACAAACCCTAACCATAAATCTAACTTCTAAACCTAACCCTAACCATAAACCTAACCATAACCCTAACACTAACCCTAACACTATCACTAAACTTAACCCTAACGCTAATAACCCTAACCCTAATCCCTAACACTAAACCAAACCCTAAGCCCTAAACCTAACACTAACACTAATCCTAACCCTAACCCTAACCCTAAACTCTAACCCTAACCCTAACCCTAACACTAAGCCCTAAACCTAAACCTAACCCTAACACTAATCCTAACCCTAACCATAAGCCCTAACACTTCCACTAAAACTAACCTTAACTTTAACCCTAACCCTAACCCTAAACATAACCCTAATCCTATAATCCTAATCCTAACCCAAACGCTAGCCATAACCATAACCCTAACCATAACCCTAATCATAACCTCTGACCCTACCATATTCTCTAAACAAAAACTTAACCCTAACACGAACCCGAACACTAACCCTCTAACCCTAACACTAACGCTAACACTAACCCTAACCCTAATCCTAAAAGCTAACATCAAACCCTAATACTAAACCTAAACTAACCCTACCCTAACGCTAACCCTAACCCAAATCCTATCCCTAGCCCTAATCCAAAACTTGTCAGAACCTTACCCTAACCTTAACCCTAACACTAAAACTAACCTCTAACCCTACCCTTAATCCTAAACTTAACCCTAAACCTAACCCTAACACTAAAACTAACCCTGATCCTAACCATAACACTAATCCTCACCGTAACCCTAAACTTAAAGATAAGCCTAACACAAACCTTAATCCTAAAACTTATCCTACCCCTAAAGCTAACCATAAACTTAACCTAAACATAACCCTAACCCTGACCGTAACAGTAAACTCTAACACTAAACCTAGCACTATCCCTAACCATAAACCTAACCCTAACCCTAACCCTAACCCTAACACAAACATAACTTCTAATCCTCACACTAAATCGAACCCTAAATCTCAACTTAACCCTAAACCAAACCATAAACCTATAGCTAACTTCTAACCCTAACCGTAACACTAAACTTAAGCTTCAACACAAATGCTAACACTAACGCTAACCTCTAAGACTAATTCTAACTCTAATGCTAACAACAACCCTAACCCTAACCCTAAACCTCTAACCCTAAGCGTAACGCTAAAACTAACCCTAACCCTATCCCTAACCCTAACCCTAACCCTAACCCTAACACTAACACTAACACTAACCCTGACCCTAACCGTAACATAACCTAACCTAATATAACCTAACATAACCTAACATAACCTAACATAACATAACCTAAACCTAACCATAACCCTAAACCTAACCCTAATCATAACCTCTAACCCTAACGATAACCCTAACCCTAATCATATCCATAAGCTCTAACCATAAACTTAACCCTAACACTAAGGCTAACACTCACCCTGTAACCGTAACCCAGCCCTAACACTCTAACCCTAACCCTAAAACTAACCCTAAGATTAACCCTAATCCTAACACCTAACGCCAAACCCTAATCATAAACCAAACACTAAACGTAACCATAACCCTAAACCTAACCCCAATCCAAACCCTAACCCTAATCCAAAACTTGTCTAACCCTAACATTAACCTTAAACCTAACCCTAAAACTAACCTCTAACACTACTCTTCATAGTAAACTTAACCCTAGACCTAACCCTAACCCTAACACTAACCCTAATCCTGACCCTAACCGTAACACTAACCTTAACTCTAAACCTAAACCTAACTCTAACCCTAACCCTAAACGTAACCCTAACACTAACCTTAATCCTAACCCTTACCCTACCCCTAAACCTAAACCTAAACCTAAACATAAACTTAACCTAACCCTAGACATAACCCTAAGCCCTAACCCTAACGCTAATACTATCCCTAACCCTAACCATAACCATAACCATAACACAAACATAAATTCTAATCCTCACACTAAATATAACCCTAAATCTCAACTTATCTCTAAACCAAACCATAACCCTATAGCTAACTTCTAACCCTAACCCTTACCCTAAACCTAAGATTCAACACAAATGCAAACGCTAAAGCTAATCTTGAAGCCTAACCCTAACCCTAACCATAAACATAACCCTAACTCCAAATCTAACGCTAACTTCTAATCATTATCCCAGCCCTAAAGCTAACCCTAACCCTAACGTGAACACTCACCCTAAAATCGAACCGTAACCCTAACCCTAAACCTAAACTTAAACTCTAACACTAACACTAAGCCTAACACTAACTCTATCACTTAACCCTAACTCTAACCCTAACACTAACCCTAACCCTAAACGTAAACCGAACCCTCATTCTAAACATAACATAAACCCTAACCTTAACTCTAAACCTATACCTAAACCCAACACTAACCATAACCGTAACCCTAACCCTAACACTAACCTATAACACTAACACTAACCTTAACGATAACCCTAACCCTATTACCCTAATCCTAACCCTAAATCTAACCCTAAAACTAACCCTAACCCTAACCCTACCCCAACACAAACCTTAATCCTAACCCTTAACCTATCCCTAACCCAAACCCAAACCCTAACCCTTACCCCATCCCTAACCCAAACCCTAATCCTAACCCTAAACTTAACCCTAACCATAACCGTAACCCTAAACTCAAACCCTAACGCTAACCATAACCATAACCCTAACCCTAACAAAACACTAACTCTACCCCTAACACAAACCAATTCCACTAACGCTAACCCTAAAACTAACCCTAAACCTAACACTAAACTTAAACCAAAACCCAATCCTAACCCTAAACCTAAACCCTAACCTTTACCCTAACCCGAAACCTAAACCCACCCTAACACTAACCCTAAACGTATCCCTAAACCTAAGCCTAAACCTAACATTAACAATAACCGTAACCATCACCTTAAACCTATCTTCTAACCCTAATCCTAACCCATATCCTATCCCTAAACCTAACCCTAAACATAAAACTAACCATAAACCAAACACTAATCCTATAAGCGTAAGGCTAACGCTAACACTAACCCTAACCATAACCTTAACCCAAACCATAACCATAATCTCTAACCCTAACACTAACCCTAACCTCTAAGCCTAACCCTAAACCAAACCCTAACCGTAGCTCTAACCCAAAACCTAACGCTAACCTCTAACCATCACCCAAATCCTAACCCTAGGCCTAAGCCTAACCCTAACACTAACACTACACTAACACTACCATTAACCATAACCCTAACCCTAAACCTAACTTCTATCACTAACCCTAACCATATACTTCACCATAACCCTAACACTAACCCTAACATTAACCATAACCCTAACCCTAAACCTAACTTCTATCACTAACCCTAACCATATACTTCACCATAACCCTAACACTAACCCTAACATTAACCCTTAACCATAACCCTAACACTAATCATAACCCTACGCCTAACCCCTAACCCTAACCCAAACACTAAGCCCTAAATCTAACCATAACTCTAACCCTAACATTAATCCTAACAATTACCCTAACTGTAAGCCTTAATCCTAACACTAACACTAACCCTAACCTTTAATCCTAACCCTTATCCCTAACCCTAACCCTAAACATAACCCTAATCCTAACTTTAAACCTAACCCTAAAACTAACTTCTAACCCTACGCTTAAACCTAAACTTAACCCGAACCCTAACCGTAACACTAACCCTAAACCTAACACTAACCCTAACCCCAATCCTAACCCTAACCCTAACCCTAACCCTAACACTAACCCCTAACACTTACCCTAACCATAAGCATAACTCTAACCATAATCCTAACCCTAACACTAACCCCTAACCCTTACCCTAACCATAAGCATAACTCTAACCATAATCCTAACCCTAACCCTAAACCTAACCCTAACCCGAACTTCTAACACTAACCCTAAACCTATGCTTAACCCTAAGCCAAACTCTAAGCCTAAAACCCAACCCTAATGTTAATCTGAACTAGAACACTAACTCTAAACCTAACCCTAAGTCTAACCCTAAACCTAAACCTAACCCTAAGACTAACCTCTAACCCTAACATTAATTCAAACTCGAACACTAAACATAACCCTAAATGTAACCCTAAACCTACCCCTAACCCTAAACCCTAATGCCAAACCCTAATCATAACACTAACCCTAACAGTAACCCTAAACCTAACCCCAATCCTAACACTAACCATAACCCTAAACTTAAACTTGTGTAATGCTAACGCGAACCCTATAACTAAACCTAACCCTAACACTAACTCTAACCTCTAACTCTAACATTAATTATAAAACTAAAGTTAACCCTAACCCTAACCCTAAACTTAAACCTAACCCAAAACATAATGTCTAAAGCTAACCTAACCTTAACCCTAACCCTAACCCTCCCTCTAACATTAACCTCTAACCATTACCCTAACCCTAACTTCTAAACCTAACCTTTAATATAAACCTAAACCTAACCCTAATGCTAACCCTAAACCTAAACCTAACCCTAACACAAACCTAATGTCTAACCCTAACCCTAACCCCAAACCTAACGTCTAGCCCAACCCTAACTCTAAACCTAATTTGTAACCCTAACCCTAACCCTAAACCTAACGCTAAATCTAACACTAATCCCTAACCATTACACTAACCTAACCATAACCCTAACCGTACCACTAAACATAACACTAAACCTAAACCAAAGCCCTAACCATAACACTAACATTAACCCTAACCCTAACCCTAACCCTAACCATAAACTCTAACCCTAACCTTAACCCTAACACTAACCCTCTAACCCTAACCCTAACCCTAATCCTAACACATAATGCCAAACCCTAATCCTAAACCTAAGCCTAAACCTCACACTAACCCTAACCCTAACCCTAACCCCAATCCTAACCCTAACCCTGATTCAAAACTTGTCTAACCCTAACTCTAACCTTAACGCTAACCTTAAAACTAACCACTAACCCTACCCTGAAACCTAAACTTAACCCTAACCCTAACCCTAACTCTAACTGTAACCCTAACCCTAACCATAAGCCACAAACTGAACCCTAATCATAACCCTAATACTTACACTACCCCTAACACTAACACATACTTCTAACCCTAACCCTAACCATAATCCTAACACTAGCCCTAACACTTACACAAACACTAACTCTAAACTCTAATCGTAACCCTAACAATAAACTAACCAAAAGCCTAACCTCTAACCATAAAACTAATCCGAACCCGAACACTAACCATAAACCTAACCATAAACCTAAAACTAAACTCTAACTCTAACACTAACCATAACACTAACACTCTATCCCTAACCCTAACCCTAAACCTAACCCTAACCCTAAGCCCTAACACCAAACACTAAATCTAACACTAATCCTAAACCTAATGCCAATCCTAACCCTAACGCTAACCCTACCTCTAACCCTGTCTAACCCTAACTCTAACCCTAACCTTAACCCTAAATCCTAAACCTAACCCTAACCCTAACACTAAAACTAAACTTAACACTAACCTCTAACACTAACATTAATCCTAAAGCTAAAAGTAAAAACAACCCTAACTCTAAGTGTAACCCTAACTCTAACACAGACACTAACCTCTAAACCTAACCCTAACCCTAACACTAACCTTAACATAACCCTAACCCCAACCATAACACTAAAACTCACACTAACCTCTAACACTAACACTCACCCTTACCCTAATACTAACACCAACACTAAACCTAACTTGGAACCCTACACTGAACCATTACCCTAAGCACAACCTAACCCTAACCCTAACGCAAAACCCTAATCCTAAATATAACCCTAACCCTAACCCATACCCTAACTTCTAACCCTAACCCTAAACCTAAACCTCAACCTAAGCCTAACACTAACAGCAAAACCTAATCCTAAACCTAACTCTAGTTCTAAGCCTAACCTACCATAACCCGAACAATAACACTAACCCTAAAGTTATTGGTAACACCTAACCCCTAACCTAACCATAACCCTGAACCTAACACTAAAGCTAACGCTAACACTAACACTTATCCTAAAACTAACCTAACCCTAACACTAACCCTAACTTTAAACTTAATTATAACCCTAAATCTAACCCTAACACTAACACTAACCCCAATCCTTACACTAACACCAAACCTTTCTTCTAACCCTAACCCTAACCCTAACCCTAAACATAACCCTAACCCTAACACTAACCTCTAACCATTACCCTAACACTAACCATAACACTAATCCTAACCCCTAACACTAAAACTAATGCTAAGCCCTAAAGCTAACCATAACCCTTACCCTAAGACCTAAACCTTTCACTCACACTAACACTAACCCTAACCTCTAAACCTAACCCAAAACATAAACCTAACCCTAACCCTAACCTGAACCACTATCACTAAACCTAACACTAATCCTAACACTAACCCTAACCATAACCCTAACACTAAGCCTAACACTAACCATAACAATAAGTGTAACCCTAAACCTAACATTAACCCTAACACTAACTCCTAATGATTACCCTAAAACTAACCCTAACCCTAACTCTAAGTCCTAACACTAAACCTAATGCTAAGCCCTAAACCTAACCATAACCATAACCCCAACCCTATGCCCTAACCCTAACCCTAAGCCCTAACCCTTACACTAACACTAACCATAACCCTAAACACTAACCCTAACCCTAAACCTAAAACTAACTGTAAGCCTAACCCTAATCCTATAAACCTCAGCCTTACCCTAACCATAAACCTAACCATAACCCTAAATCTAACCATACCCATAACCTCAAAAACTAACCCTATCACTAAGGCTGACCCTAATCTCTAATCCTTAAACTAACCCTAACCCTAACCCTAACCTCTAACACTAAACCTAAACCTAACCCTAACCCTAACCCCAATCCTAACCCTAACCCTAACCCCAATTCTAACCCTAACTATAACCCTAACCTTAACCATGTCTAATGCTAACTCTAACCCGATCCCTAACCATAACCCTAACTCTAACCATAAAACGAAACCCAACAATAACCCCAAACCTAACATCTAAACCTAACCCTAACCCCAAACCTAACACTAACCCTAACCCTGAACCTAACCTTAACCTCTAACCTTAACACTTAAACCTAACTCTAAGCCTAACATTATCCCTAACCCTAACCCTATCCCTAAATCGAACCCTAACCCTAAACCTAACCCTAACCCTAATCCCTAACACTTATCCTAACCCTAAGCCTAACCTGAAACCCTAACTCTAACCCTAACATTAACCCTAATGCATACCTCTATCGCCAACACTAACCCTAACACTAACACTAATCCTAACCCTAACCATAACCCTAACATTAACCCTAAACATTAAACCTAACAATAACCCTAACCCCAACTATAAGCCTAACATCTACCCCTAAACTTTATCCGAACCCAAATCCTAACCATAACTATTATGCTAACCCTAACCCTAAATTGTATTACTAAACCTAAACCTAACCCTAACCCTAACCCTAACCCTAACCCTAACCCTAACACTAACCCTAACCCTGACCCTATCCCTAACCCTTAACCTAACCCTAACTCTAATTCTAACACTAACCCTAACCTGAACACTAACCCTAAACCTAACCCTAAACCTAACCCTAACAATAACCATAACCCTCACCCTAAACCTATCCTCTAACCCTAATCCTAACCCTTACCCTTTATATAAACCTAAACCTAAAACTAAAACTAATGCTAAACCTAAATCTAAACCTAAAAATAACCATAATAGTAATGCTAAACCGAAACCCTAAACCTAACACTATCCCTAACCATAACCCTAACCCAAACTCTAAACCTAACCCTAACACTAACCCTAACACTAAACTCTAACCATAACCCTAACCCTTACCCTACCCTAAACCTAACCCTAACACAAACTTCTAACCCGAAACTTAACACTAACCCTAACCCTAAGCCTAATCTCATACCGTAACATTAATACGAACTTGAAAATTAACCATAACACTAAACCTAACACTTACCATAACTTCTAACCCTAACCAAAACCCAAACCCTAACACTCTAACCCTAATCGAACCGTAACCCTAATTCTAACAATAAACCGTAAAGCCAAAAACTAATCGTAACACTAACCCTAACCCTAACAGTAGCACTAACCCTAACAGCTTTTCTAATCCTAACCTAACCTTAACCTTGTCTAACACTAATGCTAACTCTAACCCTTACACTATCCCTAACCCAAGCGAACCCTAACCATAATCATAAACCTAACCCTAACAATAACCATAACCCTCACCCTAAACCTATCTTCTAACCCTAATCCTAACATTTATCCTTTACATAAACCTAACCCTAAACCTAAAACTAACAATAACCGTAACCCTAAACTGTAACACTAAACCTAACACTATCCCAAAACCTAACCATAACCCAAACTCTAAATCTAACCCTAACACTAATGCTAACACTAAACTCTAACCATAACCCTAACCCTAACCCTAAACCTAACCCTAACCCTAACACGAACTTCTAAGCCAAAACATAACCCTAACCCTAACCCCAAGTATTATCTCTAACCGTAACATTAACACGAAAATGAACACTAACCATAACACTAAACCTAACACTTACCCTAACCTCTAACTCTAAGCAAAACCCTAACCCTAACACTCTAAACCTAAACCTAACCCTAACCCTAACTCTAACCATAAGCCCTAATGCCAAACCCTAATCTTAAAACTAATCTTAACCCTAACAGTAGCACTAACCCTAACCCCAATTCTAACCCTAACGATAACCTAACGTTAACCCTGTCTAACGGTAAAGCTAACCCTACCCCTACCCCTAACCCTAACCCTAAGCATAACACTAACCTCTAACCCTAAACTTAATTATAAATTTAAACCTAAACCTAACACTAACCCTAACCCTAACGCTAACACAAACGTAAACCTACCCTAACCCAAAACCCTAACACTAACCCAAAGCTCTAAACCAAACCCGAACCCTAACCCTAACCCAGAGCCTAAACTCTAACACTAACATTAACCATATCCTTAACCTCTAACCCTAACCCTAACCCGAACTCCTACCCTAAATCTAAACTTAATCCTTTAAACGTAAGCCTGAACCTAACCCTAAACCTAACCATGACCTTAACCATAAACATAACCATTACCTCTAACCCTAACCATAACCATAACTGTGACCTCTAAGCCTAACCATAACCCTAACTCTAACCCTAACCGTAGCGCTAAATTTAATGCGAACCTGTAACCATCACCCAAAACCCTAACCATAACCCTAACCCTAACCCTAACCCTAAGCCCTAACACCAAACCCTAATAGTAATCCTAACCCTAAACCTAACACTATTCCTAACCCTAACCCAATATTAACCCTAACCCTAACCCTAACTCTAACCCTGTCTAAACCTAACACTAACCCTAACCCTAACCCTAAACTT
The DNA here is from genome assembly GCF_034190915.1 of Cavia porcellus. Classification (NCBI taxonomy): domain Eukaryota; kingdom Metazoa; phylum Chordata; class Mammalia; order Rodentia; family Caviidae; genus Cavia; species Cavia porcellus. The sequence goes on along the minus strand of NW_026947517.1, from coordinate 32,322,289 downwards.
AACACTAACCTCTAAACCTAAGCTTAATCCTAAAGCTAACCGTAAACCTAACCCTAACTCTATCTGTAACCATAACTCTAACACTGACACTAACCTCTAAACCAAACCTTAACACTAACACTAACCCTAAAATAACCCTAACCTTAACCATAACACTAAAACTCACACTAACCTCTAACACTAACCCTCACCCTTACCCTAACCCTAATCCCAACACTAAACCTAAGTTGGAACCCTACCCCCAACTGTAACCCTAAACCACAACCTAACTCTAATGCGAAACCCTAATCCTAAACATAACTCTAACCCTAAAGCTTAACCTAACTTCTAACCCTAACCCTAACCCTAAACCTAAACTTAACCCTAAACCTAAACCTCAACCTAAGCCATACCCTAAAGCCAAAACGTAATCCTAACCCTAACCCTAGTCCAAAGTCTAAGCTAACCCTAACCCTAACACTAACACTAACCCTAACCGTAAGCCTATCGGTAATACCTAAACCCTAACCTAACCCTAACCCTGACCCTAATGCTAAAGCTAACGCTAACCCTAAAACTTATCCTAAAACTAGCCCTAACCCTAACACTAACCATAAATTTAACCTTAATTAAAACCTTAAACCTAACCCTAACACTAACCCTAACTCTAATCCTTACCCTAACACCAAACCTTACTTCTAACTCTAACCCTAACCCTAAACCTAACCCTAACCCTAACACTAACCCCTAACCATTACCCTAACACTAAACATAAGCCTAAACCTAACCACTAACACTAACACTAATGCTAAGCCCTAAACCTAACCTGAACCCTAACCCTAAACCCTTACCCTTACACTAACACTAAACCACCCCTAACCTCAAACCCTAACCCTAAACCTAAACCTAACCCTAACCCTAACCCTAACCACTAACACTAAACCTAACACTAACCCTAACACTAACCATAACCCTAACACTAACACTAACCTTAATCCAAAACCTTACTCTATCCCTAACCCTAAACCTAACCCTAAACCTAACATAACCCTAACCCTAACCATAATACTAAACAATAACACTAACACTAACACTATCCCTAAACCTAACCCTAACCCTAAACCTAAACCTAAACCTAACACAAACATTACTTCTAAACCTCACACTAAATTTATCCTTAAATCTCAAATTAACCCTAAAGATAACCATAACCCTACAGCTAATTCCTAACCCTCACCCTAACCCTAAACCTAAGCTTTAAAACAAATGCTAACCCTAACGCTAACTTCTAAGCCTAACCCTAACACTAACCATAATCATGACCCTAACTCCAAATCTACCGCTAACATTTAAACATAATATGAAAACTAAGCCTAACACTAAAACTATACCTCACGCTAAACCTGACTGTAAAATTGAACCGTAACCCTAACCCTAAAACTACCTCTAACCTCTAATGCTAACACTAACCCTAACCCTAACCATAACACTTAACCCTAACTCTAACCCTAACACTATCCCTAACCCTAACCCTATTCCTAAACCGAACCCTAACCCTAAACCTAACCCTAAACGTAATCCCTAACCCTAATCCTAACCCTAACCCTAACCCTAAACCTACCCCTAACCTCTAACTCTATTGCTAACACTAATCCTAAAACTAATCCTTACTCTAACATAAACAGTAACCCTAAAGGTTAACCCTAACCCTAACCCTAACCATCAGCTGAACCTCTAACCTTAAACTTAACCCTAACCCAAACCCTAACCATCACCCTAACGCTAACCCCAACCCTAACATCTAATCCTAACCCTAACACTAACCCTAACGCTCTAACCCTAACCCTAAACCTAACCCTAACACTAACCCTAATCCTAAACCTGGCCCTAAACATTACACTAATAATAACCCTAATCCTAAACCTAAATCTAACCCTAAACCTAACTCTAACACTAACCTTAATCCTAACATTACCCTACCCCTTACCCTAAAACTATCCCTAACCCTAACCCTAATCCTAACCCTTACCCTATCCCTATCCCTATCCCTAACCATAAACCTAACCCTAAACCTAACCTTAACCCTAACCATAAACCTAAACCCAAACCTTAACCCTAACTGTAACCCTAACACTAACCATAACACTAACACTAACCATAAACCCTAACCTAACCCTAACCCTAAACAAAACACTAACACTACCTCTAACCCTAATCCATAACACTAACCCTCAAACTAACACTAACTCTAACCCTAACATTAACCCTAACCCTTAAACCCAAACCTAACTCTAAACCTAGCTCTAACCCTAACCCGTAACCCTTACCCTAAGCCTAACCCTAACCCTAACACTAACCTTAATCCTAACCCTTACCGTATCGCTAAACCTAACCGTAATACTAAACCTAAACATAACCCTTACCCTAACCGTAACCCTAAACCCAAACAATAACCCTAACACTATCCCTAACCCAAACCCTAACCCTAAACCTAACCTTAACCCTAACACAAACATAACTTCTAAAGCTCATACTAAATCTCACCCTAAATCTCAACTTAACCCTTAACCTAAGCATAAACCTATAGCTAACTTCTAACCCTCAGCCTAAATCTAAACCTAAGCTTCAACCCAAACGCTAACCCTAACGCTAACCTCTAAGCCTAACACTAACCCTAACCATAACCCTAAATCCGATTCTAACGCCAACTTTGAACCATAATCCAAACCCTAACCCTAACCCTAATCCTAACTCTAACGCTAACCCTGACAGCAAAATCGTACTGTAAACCTAACCCTAACCCTCACACTAAACGTAACTCTAACCTTTAACCCTACTGCTAACCCTAACCCTAACACTAACACTTAACCCTAACTCTAAACCTAAAACTACCCCTAACCCTAACACTATCCCTAAACCGAACCCTAACCCAATACCTAACCCTAATCCCTAACCCTAATGCTAACCCTAGCACATACCTCTATCGCTAACCCTAACTTTAACGCTAACCCTAACACTAACCCTAATCCTTACCCTAACACTAACACTAAGCCTAAACATTGAACCTAAGCCTAACCCTAACCATAACCATAAGCCTAAACTCTAACCCTAAACTTAAACCGAACACAAATGCTAACCATAACCCTAAACCTAGCCCTAATCTGAAGCTCTATCCCTAACCCTAACAGTAACCCTAACCCTCTTAACCTAACACTAACCTGAAATCTAACCCTAACCCTAACCCTAAACCTGGCCCTAAATGTAAGACTAACCCTAACCCTAACCCTAACCCTAAACCTAACTGTAAGCCTAACCCTAGCCCTAAACATAACACTAACCTTAATCCTAACCCTTACCCTATCCCTAACACTCACACTAACACTAACCTGAACCCTAATTTTTACCCTATCCCTAACCCTAACTCTAAACCTAAACATAACCCTAACCCTAACGATAACCCGAAACCCAAACCTTAACCCTAACCCTAACCATAACCATAACCCTAAACCTATCCACAAACCCTAAACATAACCCTAACACTAACCAAAACACTGACCTTACCCCTAAAATTAATCCATACCACTAACCCTAACCCTAACAATAACACTAACCCTAACAATAACCCTAACCCTAAACCCAATCCTAACCCTAACCCCTAGCACTTACACTAACCATAACCCAAACCATAAATCTAACACTAACCCTAACCATAACCCTAACCCTAAACTTAAAACTAACCCTTAACCTAACCCTAATCCTATAATCGTAAGGCTAACCCTAACACTAAATCTACCCATAACCTTAGCCCTAATCGTAACCATTACCTCTAACCCTAACCCTAACCCTAATCTCTATGCCTAACCCTAAGCCTAACCCTAGCCGTAGCCGTAATGCTAAATCAAATGCTAACCTCTAACCATCAACCGAACACTAACCCTAGCCCTAAGCCTAACCCGAACACTAAAACTTCTCTAACACTACCACTAACGTGAACCCTAAACCTAACTTCTAACATTAACCCTACACCTAAAGCTAAACATAACCCTAACACTAACCCTAACACTAACCCCTAACCATAACCCTAAAGTTAACCATAATCTTAACCCTAACCCTAGCACAAACACTAAGCCCTAAATCTAACACTAACTCTAACCCTAACACTAATCCAAACTCTAAGCCTAAGCCCTAACCCTAACACTAAAACTAACACTAACCGTTAAGCCTAACCGTATCACTAACCCTAACCCTAAACATAACCCTAAACATATAATCCTAAGCCTAACTGTAACCCTAACACTAACCATAACTCTAAACCTAACCCTAAACTTAACCTCTAACCCTAACACTAACCGTAACCCTAACCCTAACCATAACCTCTAAACTCAACATTAACCCTAACCCTAACCCTAACCCTAACCATCTAACCCTAACCCTAAACCTAATCCTCACCCTAATCCTAAAACCTAATGCCAAACCCTAATCCTAAACCTAACCCTAATCCTAACACTAAACCTAACCCTAATCGCAATTGTAACCCTAACCCTAATACAAAACTTGTCTAACCATAACTCTAAGCTTAACCCTAACCCTAAAACTAACCTCTAACCCTACCCTTAAACCTAAAATTAACCCGAACCCTAACCCTAACCCTAACCGTAACACTAACCCTAACCCTAACCCGAATCCTAACCCTAACCCTAACCCTAACCTAACCCCTACCCCTAAACCTTACCCTAACCCTAACCCTAACCCTAAACCGAACCCTAACCCTAACCCTAATTCTAAAACTAACCCTTACCCTAAACCTAACAATAACAATAAACATAACCCTTACCTTAAAGTTATCATCTAACCCTAATCCTAACCTTATCCTATTCATAAACATAAACATAAATCTAAAACTAACCGTAAACATAACCCTAAATCTAAATCTAAAACTAACCATAACTGTAACCCTAAACCATAACCCTAACCCTAACCCTAACTCTAAACCTAACACTAATACTAACCTTAATACTAAACGCTAACTGTAAACCTAACCCTTACCCTAAACCTAACCTTAACCAAATTTCTACCCTAACCCTAATCCTAGCCCTAAGCCTAAACCTAAGCCTAACGTCTAACGCTAATATTAATCTGAACTCGAACACGAAACATAACCCTAACCCTAAACCTAACCCTAACCCTAAACCTAAACCTAACCCTAAGCCTAACCTCTAAACCTAACATTTTCCGAACTGCAACACTAACAATAACCCTAAACCTAACCCTAATCATAAACCCTAACACCAAACCCTAATCTTAACACTAACCCTAACAGTAATCCTAAAAGTAACCCAAATCTTAACCCTAACCATAACCCTAACCTTAACCCTGTCTAACGCTAACGCTAACCCTATCTCTAACCCCAAACCTAACCCTAACTGTAACCTCTAACCCTAACCTTACTTATAAACTATAACTTAACCCTAACCCTAAGGCTAACCCAAAAGCTAACCCCAAACCTAAAGTCTAAACCTACCTCTAACCCTAAACATAATCATAACCCTAACACTCACCCTAACACTAACCTCTAACCATTACCCAAACCCTAACCCTAACCCTAAACCTAACTCTAACCTCTAACACTAACCTTAATTATAAACCTAAACCTAACCTTAACCATAACAAAAACCCAAACTCTACATTTAACCCTATCCCTAAAACTAACTCAAACCCTAAACACTAAACCTAACCCTAAATCTAACCCTAAGCCTAACCCTCTAACCTTAACCCTAGCCATAACCCTAACCATAAACCCTAACCCAAACCTTAACCCCAACCCAAAACTTAACCTAACCCTAACACACACTTCTAAACCTAACCATAACCCTAATGATTACCCTAATACTAAAACTAACGCTAAACTGTACCACTAACTGTAACCCTGAACCTAACTCATTCCAAAAGTTTAACCTTTAACCCTAATACAAATCCGAACCCAAAACCTAACCATAACCTTAACAATAACGATAACCATAACCTCTAAGCATAACCCTAACCATAACCCTAACTGTAACACTGACCCTATCCCTCTAACCCTAACACTAATCCTAGCACTAATCATAGACCTAACCCTAACCATAACCCTAACCTTAAATCTAACCTTTACCATAACCCTAACGCTAACTTTTAATCCTAACCCTAACCATAACACTAACACTAAACCTAACTTAAACCTAACCCAACAACTAAAACTAATCTCTAACCCCCTAAGCTTAACCCTAATCCTACACCTAATCCTAAACCTAACCCTAACCGTAACTCTAACCCTAACCCTAACCCTAATTCTAAACCCTAATGTAAAACCCTAAACCTAACCGTAACCCTAACCCTAACACTAACCCTAAACCTAATGCCAAACCTACCACTCCCCCTACCCCTAACCCTAACCCTAACACAGTTTTAAACAAACCCAAACCCTAAACCTAACCCTAACCCTAACCGTAAACTAAACCCTAACCCTAAAAAACCCTAACTTTACCTTTAACCTTATCCTAACCCTAACCCTAATCCTAACTCTAAACAGTCACCCTAACCCGAGCCCTAAACCTAACCATAAGTCTAAACCTATCCCTAACCCTAAAACTCTAACCTTAACCCTAACCATAACCCTAACCGTAAACCCTAACCCAAACCCTAACCCTAACCCAAAACCTAAATCTAACACTAACACATACTTCTAACCCTAACAATAAACCTAATGCTTACCCTAATCCTAACACTAACGCTAGAATGTACCACTAACCCTAACAATGACGCTAACCCTATCCAGAAGTGTAAACTTTCACCCTAATGCTAAACCGAACCTGAACACTAAACATAATCATAACACTAACCATAAACATAACCTCTAACACTAACCCTCACTCTAAAACTATCCCTAACACTGACCCTATCCCTCTAACCCTAACACTAACCATAACACTAATCCTAGACCTAACCCTAACCCTAATCCTAACACCTAAAGCAACACCCTAATCCTAACCCTAAATCTAATCCTAACACTAAACATAAACCTAACCCTAACGCTAACCAGAACTCTAACCTTAACCCTGTCTAAACCTAATCCTAAAACTTAGCATAACACTAACCCTAACCCTAAGCTCTAACCCTAAACTTAACCCTAACACTTATAGTAACTCTAACCCTAACCCTAACACTAACACTAACACTAACACTAACACTAACACTAACACTAACACTAGCCCTGTCTAACCCTAATCCTAATCCTAACGCTAACAGTAATTCCAACCCTAACACTAACTTTGTCTAACACTAACCATGAGCCTAAGCCTAATCCTAACCCTAAACCTAACCCTAACCCTAAGCCTAATCCTAACCCCTAACCATAAACCTAACATTAAACCTGTCTAACTCTAACCCTAACCATAACCCGAACCCTCATCCGAAACCTATACCTAAACCTAAACCTAACCTCCAACTCTAACACTAACACTAATCCTAACACAAATCTAAATTCTAACTCTAACCCTAAACCTAAACCTCAATCTAACCCTAACCCTAATCATAACCATAACACTAATTTCTAATTCTAACCTTAAAACAAAACCTAAACTTTAACCCTAACCCTAACCCTAACCCTAACCCTAAACTCTAACCGTAACCCTAACCATAACCCTAACCTCTAACACTAACCCTAAAACTAACCAAAACATTAACCCTAAACCACAACCTAACTTCTAATTCTTACCCTAAACCTAGGCCTAACCCTAACATTAATGCTAACCCTAAACCTAAGCCTACCCCTAATCCTAACACCTAACGCAAAACCCTAATACTAACCCTAACCCTAACCGTAATCCTAACACTAACCCTAAACGTAACCCCAAACCTAACCCTAACCCTAACCATAATAACCCTTACATTAACCCTGTCTAACCCTACCCCTAACCCTAGCCCTAATCCTAACCCTAAACCTAACCCTAAGCTCTAAGCCTAAACTTAAACCTAACCCTAAAACTAGCCCTAACCCTAACCCTAACCCTGTGTAACCCATACACTAAACCTAAGCTTAAGCCTAATTCCCACCCTAACACTTACTCTGTCTAGCACTAATCCTAACACAAACCCAGCCACGAACCCTAACCCGAAATCTATATCTAACCCTAAAACTAAACCTAAACATAACCCTAAATCTAAAGTTAACCTCTAACAAAACCCTAACCCTAAACCTAACACTAACCCTAGCCCTAACCCAAATTTTAACACTAAACTTAACCCTAACCCTAAAGTCTGACCATAATCATAACTGTAACCCTAACACTAACCCTAATATCTAACCCTAAACCTAACCCTAACCATAATTTTTACCATAACCCTAAACCTAACTTCTAATCCTAACCCAGAACTTAATGCTAACACTAAACCTAACTTTAAATCTAACCTTAAAACTCAAACTAATCTCTAACCCTCTAACCTTAACCCTAATCCAAGGCTAACCCTAACCCTAACCCTAAACCCAAATGTGACATTATCCCTAATCCCAAACATAACACTAACCCTATCCATAACTCTAACTCTAACCCTAACCATAACTCTAACCTAACCCTAACCTAAACCTAACTGTAACCATAACACTACCCCTAACCAGACCCTAAGCCCTGAGTCTAACTCTAGCCCTAACCCTAACCATAACCCTAATCCTAACCGTAACCCTAACCTATAACGCTAACCATAACACTCACCCTAACCCTAATCTCTAACCCAAACCCTAACTCTAACCCTAAACCTAAACATAACATTAACCCTACCCTCTAGCCTAACTCCAACCTAAACCTAGTCCTAAACCTAACCGTAACCCTATCCCTTACCCTAAACCATAAACATAAACAAAAATTAACCCTAACCCCAACCTTAAATTAACCCTAACCCTAACGCTAACCCTATACCTAACACCTAACACCTAACCCAACACTACACCTTTCACTAACCTTAACCCTAACCATAAAACTAACGCTAACCCTAAAACTAACCCTAACCCTAACATCTAACCCTAATCCTAACCCTAAACCTAAACCTTAATCTAACCGTAACACTAACACTAAGCCAAATACTAACCCTAACCATAAACCCTAAGTCTAAGGAGCCTAACCAAAAAACCCTAACCCTAACACAAAACCTAACCCTAACTCTAACCCTAATCCTAACCCTAACCCGAACCCTAACTTTAACCCTAAATCTAACCCTAAACCTAACCATAACCCTAACACAAACCCTAACCCGAAACTCTAACCCTAACATGAACCCTAATACTAAACTCTAACTCTAAAGCCTAACCCTAACCCAAACCCTAACCGTAACCCTAACCCTAACGCTAATGCTAACCCTAAACCTAAACCTAAACCAAAACCTAACGCTAACCCTAACCCTAATCATAAATTCTAACCGTAACCCTAGCAATAACCATAAACCTAACACTATCCCTAAATCTAGGCCTAACCCTAACCCTAACCATAACTCTAATCCTAACCCAAAACTTAAAAATAACCCTACCCCTAAAAATATCACTAACCCTAATCCTAGTCCAAATCCTAATACTAACCTTAACCCTAAACATAACTCTAACTGAAACCCTATGACTAACCCTAACCTTAACCCTAAACCCTAACCCTCGGAACCCTAACCATAAAACCCTAATGCTCACACAAACCACAACCCTAACTCTAAACCTAACCCTAACCCTAACCCTAACCCTAACCATAACCCTAACCATAACGCTAACCATATCCTTAACACCTAAACCCTAACCCTAACTGAAAATCTAACCCTAACGCTAACCCTAACCGTAAACCTAACCCTAAGCCTAAACCTAACCCTAACACTAATACCTACCTTAACCCTAAATGTAACCGTAACCCTAACCCTAACCCTAACTGTAATCCAAAGCCTAACCCTGAACCTATCTCTAATATCTAACCACTAAACTAAACCATAATGTAACCCTAACCCTAACTGAAAATCTAACCCAAAAACTAACCATAATCCGAAGCCTAACCCTGACCCTATCCCTAAAACCTAACCTATAAACCTAACCCTAACCCTAAAGGTAAACCTCACCCTAACGGTAACCCTAAACCTAACCCTAACCCTAACCCTAACCCTAACCCTAAACCTAACCCTAACCCTAACCCTAACCCTAACCTCAATCCCTAAAGCTGACCCTAACCCTATGCCTAACCCTAACACGAGCAATGACCCTAATATGTAAACCTAACCCTAACCCTTACCATAATCCTAAACATAACAGTAACACTAATCCCTAACCCTAACCCTAGCCCTAACTGTAAACCTATCCCTAATCCCTAACCCTAACCCTAACACTAAGCCCAAAAATAAACCTAAATAACCCTAACCCTAACTGAAACCCTAACCATAACCATAACATTATCCTTAACACTTAACCCCTATCCCTAAACCAAACAGTAACCCTAACACTAACACTAATCCTTACACTAACCCTAACCCTCAACCTAAACCTTAATGCAACCCTAACCCTAAGTGTAATCCGAAGTCTAAGCCTGACCCTAACCCTAACACCTAACCCCTAAACCTAACCCTAACCTAAACCCAGCCCTAAATGTAACCCTAACCCTAACACTAACCCTAAGCCTAACTTTTAATGCAAGCCTTAACCCTAATCATAACCCTTACACTAGCCCTAAACCTAAACTCTAACTCTAACACTAACCCTAACCCTAACTTCTAACTCGATCACCTAAACCTAAGACAAAAACTAACACAAAACAGAAACCTTATGATAACCCTAAACCTAACCCTAAATCCTAATTCTAAATGTAACCCTAACTGTAAAACTAAAGGCTAAACCTAACCCTAAAGCTAACCCTAAGCCTAATACTAACCCAAACGTTATCCCTAACACTAAACCTAACCCTATCCGTAACACCTAAGCCCTAACCCTAACCCTAGACCTAAAGCTAACATTAAGCTTAACAGTAAACCTAATAATAACACTATCCGTAACCATAACCTGAAGCATAACCCTAACACTATCTCTAACAATTAACACCTAAACCTACCTGAAACCCTAACTAAAACCCTAACCAAAACCCTAAACCTAACCCTAACGCTAATCCAAACACTAACACTAACCTTAACACTAATCCTAACTTCTAACACTAACCCTAACACTAACACTAAACTTAACACTATCCCTAAACCTAACCCTAACACTAACCCTAAACCTAATACAAAACTTAACAATAACCCTAACCCTATCCCTAACCCTAACAATATCACTAAGCCTATCCGAGCCCAAATCCTAATACTAACCCTAACCCTAAACATAACCCTAACACTAACCCTAAGCCTAACTCTATCCCTAACCCTAAACCCTAACACTAACCCTATCCCTAACCCTAAACCCTAACGCTAACCCTAAAATTACCCCTAACCCTAACATTAACCTAAAAAATAACCATAACACTATCCCTAACACCTAACCCCTAAGCTTACCCATATACCTAGCACTAACCCTAACACTAACCAGAAAACTGAGGCTAACACTAACCCTAACCCTAAACCTAACCTTAACCCTAACCTCTAACATCTAACCCTAACCCTAACCTAAACCTAAACCTAAACCTAAATGTAAACCTCACCCAACTACTAAACCCTAACTCTAAGGCTAAACCTAACCTTAAAACTAAACCTAACCCTAACCTTGAACCTAACACTAATCCAAACACTGAGCCTAACCCTAACCCTAATACTAAACTGAATACTAAACCTAACGCTACCCCTAAAACTAAACCTAAAGCTATTCAAAACCCTAATCCCTAACCGTAAACCTAACCTTAACCTGAACACTAACGCTAATAAGAAACCCTAAACCTAATGCTTACTGTAAGCCTAACCCTAACTGTAAAACTAACAAATAAACCTAACCCTAACCCGAACCCTAACACTAACCCTAATTCCTAACCCTAACCCGAACGCTAGCATAAACCTAGGCATAAACCTAAACGAAACCTAAACGAAACCATAACCCTAACCGTAATGCTACCCATAACACTAACCATATCCTTCACATCTAAACCATAACCCTAAACCAATATCTAACCCTAACTTTATCTCTAACCCTAACCCTAACCCTAATTCTAACCCTAAACCAAACCTAAAGCTAATCGTAACCGTAAACCTAACCATAATCTAAAGCCTAACACTGACGCTATACCTAACAACTAACACCTAAACCTAACCATAACATAAACCTAACCAAAACATAAACCCTAACCATAACCCTAACCCTAACCCTAACCATAATTCTAACCTCAAAACTTAGCCCTAACCCTTAGACCTAAACATAAACCTAACCATAAACTTAACCCTAAGCCCTAACCCTAACCCTAATTCTAAACTCTCACCCTAACCCATACCCTAAAACTAACGCTAACTTCTACCAATTACACTAACCTGAAACCTAACCCTAAAACCAACCCTAACACTAAACGCCAACCGTAACCCTACCCAAACACTAACACTAACTGTAACACTAACCCTAAGCCTAACCCTAACCTCTAACCCTAACCCGAAGCTTAACCCTAACCCTAAACTGAAACCTAACTGTAACCTTATTCATAACCCTAAATCCTAACCCTAAGCTTAAATTAACCCTAATCCTAACATTAATATTAACCCTAATTGTAACTCTATCCCTAACACCTAACACCTAAGCCTACCCCTAAACCTAGCACTAACCCTAACCCTAATCCAATAACTAATGCTAACTTTAATCCGAACCCTAAACCTAAAACTAATGCTAAAAATAACCCGAACCCTAACCCTAACACTAATCCTAAACCTAACCCTAACCCTAACGCTAACCCCAACCCTAATGCTAATCTTTAACACTAACCCTAAAATTAATCCTAAACTTAACACTATCCCTAACCCTAACCCTAACCCTAAACCTAATCCAAAACTTAACAATAACCCTAACTCTATCCCTAAACTTAACAATTTCACGAAGCCTATACCAAGCCCTAATCCTAAAAGTAACCCTAACTCTAAACATAACACTTACCAAAACCCTAAACATAACACTAACACTAACCCTAAGCCTAACTTTATCCCTAATCCTAAACCCTAACGCTAAGCCTAAAATTAACCCTAACCCTAACATTAACCTTAAACCTAAACATAACCCTATCCCTAACACCTAATCCCTAAGCTTACCCATAAACCTAGCACTAACCCTAACCCTAACCAGAAAACTGAGGCTAACACTAACTCTAACTCTAAAACTAACTGTGACCCTAACACTAACCCTAACCCTAACCCTAACCATAACCCGAATACTAAACTTAACGCTACCGCTAAAACTGATCCTAACCCTATTCAAAACCCTAACCCTAACCGTAACCGGAAGTCTAAAAGTAACACTATCCATAAAACATAAACCCTAACCCTAACCTAAACTTAAAAATAACCCAAGCCTAACCCTAACACTAACACTAATGCAAACCCTTACCCTAACCCTAACCTAACGCTAACCCTAACCCTAACCGTAACACTAACCCTAACCCTAAACCTAATCATAAACCTAACAATAACCCTAACCCAACCCTCACGTGAACTCTATCCATAACCTTCTCACCCGAACATTAACCCTAATCCTAATCCTAAACCTAAACCTAACACTCACCCTAACCCCTAACTCTAACAATAACCCCTAACCCTAACCCTAACCCTATCCCTAACCCTAAACTTAACCGTAACCATAACCCTAACCATAACCCTAACCCTAACAATAATAATAACTATTACCCTAAACTTATCCCTAACTCTAATCCTAATAATGAGCCTAACACTAACCCTAACACTAACCCTAACCCTAATCCCTAACCATAACACGAACACTAACACTAATACAAAAACCCAACCCTAACACTGAACATAACCCAAACCCTAAGAGTAACACTAACCCGTAAACCTAAACCTAACCTGAAACCTAACACTAACCCTAATCCCTAACCCTAACGCTAACACTAACCCATCCGTAAGCCTAAACGAAACCCTAACCCTAACCGTAGCACTACCCATAACACTAACCATATCCTTAACAACTAACCCCTAACCCTAACCGAAAATCTAACCCTAACTCTAACTCTAACCCTAACCCTAACCCTAAATCAACACCTAACACCAAACCTAAACCTAATTGTAACTCTAAACCTAAACATAATCCGAAGCCTAACACGCACCCTATACATAACTACTAACACCTAAAACTAATCCTAACATAAACCTAACCCTAACCATAACCCTAACCTCTAAACCTAACCCTAACCATTAGAGCTAAACATAAACCTAACCTTAACCCTAACCGTAAGCCCTAACCCTAGCCCTAAAACTAACCCTAACAGTAATGCTAAATTCTAACTCTAACCCTAACCCTAAACCTAATGCTATCTTCTACCCATATCCCTAACAGGAAACCTAACCCTAACACTAACCCTAAGCTTAAATGCTAACCATAACTCAACCCAAACCCTAAACCTAACCTTAACCCTAACCCTAATTTCTAAACCTAACCCAAAGAATAACCCTAACCCTAACGCTAAACCTAAACCTAACCATAACCCTATCCATATCCCTAAACACTAACCCTAACCCTAAAATTAACCCTAACCCTAACATTAAACTTGACCCTAACTATAACCCTATCCCTAACACCTAGCCCCTAAGCCTATCCCTAAATCTAGCACTAACCCTAACCCCAACCCGAAAACTAACACTAACACTAACCCTAACCCTAAACCTAACCCTGACTAACCATAACCTCTAACCCTAAACCTAAACCTAAACCTAAACGTAACCCTAACGGTAACACTAAACGCTAACCTCACCCTAAACCTAACACTAACCCTAACCCTAACTGAAAATCTAACACTAACAATAACCATAAGCCTGGACCCTACACCTAAGGCAAACCCTAACCATAAACCTCACCCTAACCCTAACCCGAAACCTAATCATAACAAAGACCTGAACCGGCATCTGAAGCCTAACCTTGAACCTATCCCTAACACCCAACCCCTAAACCTATCCCTAACCTAACCCTAAACCTAAAACTAACCCTATGGCTAACCATAACACGAAAAATAACACTAATACATAAGCCTAAACCTAACCCTTACCATAATCCTAAACCTAACAGTAACACTAACCCCTAACACTAGCCCTAAGCCTAACCCTAAATCTAACGCTAACACTAACCCTAACCATAACCCTAACCCAAAATCTAATATAACCCTAGCAATAATCCTAGCTCTAAACATAACGCTAACTCTAACGCTAACTTTCTAACCCTAACACTAACCCTAATCCTAATCCTAACCCTAACCCACACCCTAACCCTTAACCCTAACACTAACTTTAACACTAACACCTAACCCTAACGCTATCCCTAACCCTAACCCTAACATAAACCTAACCCTAACATTAACACTAACGGTAATCCTAACCCTAACCCTAAACCTATCCCTAACCCTAATCCTGACACTGAATCTAACACTAACCCTAACATGTACCCTAACCCTAATCCCTAACCGTAAACCTAACCCAAACCTGAAAACATAGCTAGCAACTAACATCTAAATCTAACCCTAAAATAAACCTAAACCTATCCATAACCCTAACCTCTAAACCTAACGCTAACACTTAGACCTAAACATAATCCTAACCCTAAGCCTAACCCTATGCCATAATCCTAACCATAACTCTAACCCTAAAGCTAAACTCTAACCATAACCCTAACCCTAAACTTAGGGCTAACTTCTACCGATAACCCTAACAGAAAACTAACCCTAACACTTACCCTAACCCTAAATGCTAACCCTAACCCTAACCTCTAACCCTAACCCTAAGCCTAACCCTAAAACTAAACCTAAACCTAACTGTAACCCTATCCCTAACCCTAAAGCCTAACCCTAAAATTAACCCTAACCCAAACATTAAAATTAACCCTAACCATAACCTAATACCTGACACCTAAACACTAAGCTTAAACATAAACCTAGCACTAACACTAAACCTAAACCAAAAACTGAGGCAAACACTAACCCTACCCCTAAACCTAACCCTGACCCTAACCATAACTTCTAACCCTAACCCTAAACCTAACCCTAACCCTAACATCTAACCTATAACCCTAACCCTAACCTAAACCTAAACCTAAACCTAAACCTCAACCTAAAGCTAAACGTAACCCTCACCCTATGACTAAACCCTATCTCTAACCCTAAACATAACCTTAAAACTAACCCTAACACTAAACTTAACCCTAAAGCTAATGCTAACCCTAACCCTAACAGTAACAGTAACACTAACCCGAATACTAAACCTAACGCTACACTTAAACCTAAACCTAAACCTATTCAAAACCATAAACCTAACCGTAACCCAAAGCCTAACACTAACACTATCCCTAAAACATAACCATTAACCCTAACTTCAACTTAACACTAACCCTAACGTAATCCTAACACTAACCTTAACACTAAACCTAACCCTAACCCTAAACCTAATGCTCACACTAACCCTAACTGTAACCCTAACCCTAACCCTAAAACTAAACGTAAACCTAACAATCACCTTAACCCTAACCCTCACGCTAACTCTAACCCTATCCTTTTAACCCTAACACTAACCCTAATCCTAATCCTAACACTAACCCTCACCCTAACCCCTAACCCTAACACTAACTCTAACAATAACCCCTAACCCTAACCCTAACCCTATCCCTGACCCTAACACTAACCCTAACAGTAATCCTAAACCTTACCCTAAAACTATCTTAACACTAATCCTAATACTGAGCCTAACACCAAACCTAACACTAACCCTAATCCCTAACCATAACCCTAACCCTAACCCTAACCCGAACACTAACACTAATACTAATACGAAAGCCTAACCCTAACGCTTACCATAAGCCTAACCCTAAGTGTAACACTAACCCGTAAACCTAACCCTTACCCGAAAGCTAACACTAACCCTAAACCTAATCCCTAACCCTCACCCGAAAGCTAACACTTACCCATCCTTAAACCTAAAGGAAACCCTAACACTAACCGTAATGCTACCCATAAAACTAACCATATCCTTAACACCTAACCCCTAACCCTAACTGAAAATCTAACCCTAACTCTAACTCTAACCGTAACCCTAACCATAACTCTAACCCTAACACCAAACCTAAACCTAATCCTAACCCTAAACCTAACTGTAATCCGAGGCCTAACACTCACCCTATACCTAACAACTTACACCTAAACCTAACCCTATCATAAACCAAACCCTAACCATAGCCCAAACCCTAACCCTAACCCTAATGCTAAACTCTAACCCTAAACCTAACGCTAACACAAAAGAGAAACCTAATGATAACCCTAACCTAAATCCTAATCCTAACCCTAAACCTAACTGTAACCTTAACCCTAACCCTTACACTAACCTAACCCGAAATTCTAACCTTAACCCTAACACTAAAACTAACTCTAACCCTAATCTCAAACCCTAACCCTAACCATAACCATAACCCTAACACAAGCCCTAATCCTAAGCTCTAATGTAACACTAACCTTAACCCTAACCTCTACCTCTAACTCCAAGCCTAAACCAAGCCCTAACCGTAACCTTAAACCTAACCCTATCCCTAATGCTAATGCTAATCCTAACACTAACCCTATTCCTAACCTCTAACCCTAACCCTAACGCTAACACTAACCCTAAACCTAACTTCTGACAATTACCCTAAACCTAACCCTAAAGCTAAACCTAACCTTAAGCATTAACCCTATACTAACCCTAACCCTAAACCTAAAACCATCCCTAACTCTAACCCAAACACTACACCGAATACTATCCCTAAACCTAAACCTAAACCTAACCCTAACCGTAACCTTAACCCTAACACAAAACCTAACTATACCCCTAAACCTAAACCTAACCCTAACCCCAAACCTAACCCTTAACCTAAACCTAATTATAACCCTAACCCTAACCGTAACCCTAACCGTAACACTAACCCTAACCCTAACACTAACTTTAAGCCTAACACTAACCCTAACAATAACCCTAACCCTAACCCTGAGCCTAACCTCTAACCTCTAAACCTAAACATAACCATAAAAGTAACCGTACCCCTAAATGTAACCCCAATACTACCCCGAACCTTGAACTAACCCAAACCCTAACACTAACCCTAGCATTAACACTAAACCTAACTTTACCCCTAACCCTAACCCTAAACCTATTCAAAAACCTAACCTTAACCATAACCCGAAGGCTAACCTTAACACAATCCCTAAAAGCTAACTCCTAACCCTAACCTAAAAGTAACACTAACCCTAACCTAACCCTAACACTAACCCTAACCCTAAAACTAACACTAACCCTAAACCTAACTATAACCCTAACCCTAGACCTAATCATAATCCTAAAAATAACCCTAACTCTAACCCTCATGCTAACTCTAACCCTAACTTTCTAAGCCTAACACAAACCCTAATACTAATCCTAACCCTAACCCTCACCCTAATGCCTAACCCTAACCCTAACACTTACACTAACACCTAAACCTAACCCTAACCCTATTCCTAACCCTAACCCTAACCCAACCCTAACCCTAACACTAACCCTAACAATAATCCTAACCCTAACCCTAAACCTATCCCTAACCCTAATCCTATAACTGAGCTTAACACTAACCCTAACCCTAATCCCCATCCATAAACACTAACGCTAACACTAACCCATCTGTAAACCTAAACAAAACTCTAAACCTACCCGTAACGCTACCCATAACCCTAACAATATCCTTAACACCTTAACCCCTAAACTAAACCTAACCAAAACTCTAACTCTAACTCTAACTCTAACCCTAACCTTAGCACTAACTCTAAACCTAACACCAACATAAACCTAATCGTAACCCTAAACCTAACCGTAATCTGAAGCCATACAAAGACACTATAGCTAACAACTAACATCTAAAACTAACCCTAACATAAACCTAACCCTAACCATAAACCTAAACTCTAAACCTAACCCTAACCCTTAGACCTAAACATCAACCTAACCCTAACACTAACCCTTAGCCCAAATCCTAACCCTTAACCTAAGGCTAACCCTAACGCTAAACTCTAACCCTAACCCTAACCCTAAACCTAACACCAACTTCTACCGATAACCCTAACCAGAAACCTACCCCTACCACTAACACTAACACTAAATGCTAACACTAACCCTAACCTATAACGCTAACCCTAGACCTAACCTTAACTCTAAACATAAACCTAACCGTAACCCTATCCCTGACCATAAACACTAACCCTAACCCTAAAATTAACCCTAACACTAACATTAACCTTAACCCTAACCATAACACTATCCCTAACACCTAACCCCTAAGCCTACCTCTAAACCTAGCACTAAACCTAACCCTAACCCGAAATCTGAGGGTAACACTAACCCTAACCCTAAAACTCACCCTGACCATAACCCTAAACTCTAACCCTAACCCTAACCCAAACCCTAAACCTAAACCTAACCATAACCCAAAACTTAACCCTAACCATAATCCATAACACCAAAGCCCTAACCCTAACTGTAAACCTCATGCTAACACTAAATCTAAACCTAACCCTAATGAGAACACTAACCCTAACTGAAACTGGAAGCGTAATCCTAACCCTATCCCTAGCACCTAACCCCTAAACTTATCCCTAACCCTAACCCTAACCCTAAGCCTAATACTAACCCTAACCCTAAACCCTAATCCTTAGGACCCTAACCATAAAACTCTAACCCTAAGGCAAAACCTAATCCTAACCCTAACCCCAACCATTATTCTAACACAAACCCTAACCCTAAATTCTGACGCTAACATTAACACTAACCCTATCCTCTAACTTTAAAACCTAACCCTAAACCTAACACTAACCCTAAACCTAACCCTAATGCTAACCCTAACCCTAATCCTAACCTCTAACCATAACCTTAAAACTAACCCTAAAAATAACACTATCCCTAACCCTAAAGCTATCACTAACCATTACCCTAACCCTAACCCTAACCCTAACCCTAACCCTAAACCAAAATTAACAATAACCATAACCCTAACACTAATCCTAATACTATCCCTAACACTATCCCCAGCCCTAACCAAAACCCTAAGCCTAACCCTAAACCTAAACACAAACCTAAGCCTAACCCTAACCCTAAGCCTCACACTAACCCTAAACCTAAACCCTAACCCAAAGGACCCTAACCATAAAACCCTAACACTAACACAAACCCTAAACCTAACTCTAACAGTAACCCTTAACACTAACCATAACACTTAGCCGTATAAATAACCCTAACCCTAAGCTGAAAGCGAACCCAATCCCTAACACTAAACCTATCCCTACACTTAGACCTAACAATAACACTAACCCTAACCCTAACCCTAACCCTAACCCTAACCCTAAGCCCTATACCTAACCTTAACACTAACCCTAAACCTAACCCTAACCCTAACCCTAACCCTAACACTAACCCTAACACTAAATTCTAACTATAACCCGAAATGGAACCATAAGCATAACACTAACACTAACCCAAAATTCAAAGAAGAAACCTAATCTTAACCCACAAACTAACCCTAAAGCTAACACTAACATCTAACCCTAATGCTAAGCCTAACCCCTAAACCTTAACCAAACAGTAACCCAGTCCTTAACCCTAAACCGTAACCCTAAACATGACCCTAAAACTAAACCTAACCCTAACACTATCCCTAACCATATCACTAATCCTAGCCCTAACCCTAACCCTAATGCTAACCCTAGACCTAAGCCTAAACCTCTAACTCTAACACCTAACCCTAACCCAAAACCTAACTGTAACCCGAACCCTAAAAATAACCCTAATCCTAACCTTAAGCCTAACCCTAACACTAACTCTAAACCTAACACTAACTTTAACCCTAACACTAACCCTAATCCTAACACTAAACCTAATGCTAACCCTAACCCTAACCCTAAACCTATTCATAACCCTAAACCTAACCGTAACCCAAAGTCTAACCCTAACCCTATCCCAAAACTAACCCCTTATCCTAACCTAACCCTAACAATAAACCTAACCCTGACATAATCCTAACTATAAGCCTAACCCTGAACCTAACGCTAACCCTAACCCTAACTCTAATGCTAACCCTAACCCAAACCCTAAATCTAATCCTAAACCTACCACTCACACTAAGCATAACCCTAACCCTAACCCTAACCTTCACCCTAACTCTAACCCTAACCTTCTTACACTAACCCTAACGCTAACCCTATCCCTATCACTTAACCTCTAACCCTAACCCTAAACCTAACAGTAACACTAACCCTAACTCTAAACCTAGTGTTAACCCTAACCCTAACCCTAAACCTAAACGTAACCTTAATCCTAACTGTAACAATAAACCCTATCACTAACACTAACCCTATCCCTTATACCTAACCCATAACCCTAATTCTAAACCTAAAACTAACCCTAAACTAAACACTAAACCTAACGCTAACCCTATCCCTAACCCTAAACCTAATCATAACCCTAACCTAACCATAAACCCTAACCCTAACCCTAGCCCTAACCATAAAACCCTAACCTTAACACAAACCCTAACCATAACTCTAACTTTAGACCCAAATCCTAACCCTAAACCTGAAGCTAACCATAACCATAACCATAACCATAACCATAACCATAACCTCAACTCTAACCTTGTCTAAGGCTAAACCTAACCCTAACCAGAACCCAAATCCTAACTCTACAACTAACGCTAATCCCTAATTTTAACCCTAAGCGTAACACTAACCCTAACCCTAATGCTAACCCTAACCCTAATCCTAAAAATAAAGCAATCATTAACACTAACCCTAACCTCTAACACTAACCCTAACCCTAAAACTAAAGCTAAACCTTATGCTAACACTAACCCTAACCCTAATACTAACCCTAAAAGTAAACCTAACCCTAACCCTAACCTTGAACCTAAAACTAACACTAAGCCTAACCTTAAACCTATCCCTAACAATAAGCATATCCCTAACACCTAACACCTAAAACTAAGCCAAAACCTAACAATAACCCTAACCCAAATACTAACCCTAAAACTATCCCTAACCTTATCCCTAGCCCTAACCCTAACACTAACCCTAAAACTACCCCTAAACCTAATGCTAACCCTAACCCTAACCTGTAACCCTAAACCTAAACCTAACACTAATCACATCCCTAAAAGTAAAACCTAACAATAAACCTAACCCTAACACTAAACATATCGCTAACCCTAATCCTAATACTGAGCCTAAAACTAAACCTTACCCTATCCCTAACCGTAACCCCAACCCTATCCCTAATACTAACCCTAACACTAACATTAATACGTAAGCCTAACTCTAACTCTTACCATAACCCTAAATCTAACAGTAACACTCAACCCTAAGCCTACTCCTAACCCTAACACTAAACCTATCCCTAATCCCAAAACTAACCCTAACACTAACCCGAACCCTAACCCTAACCCCAAAATTAACACCAACCCAAAACTTAAACTTAACCCTAACCCTAACCCTATCCCTAACACCTAACACGTAATGCTAAAACGAAGCCTAACACTAACTCTAACTCTAAACATAAACCTAACGCTAACACTAAACCTAACCCTAACCCTAAACATAGCCCAAAACTTAACACTAACCCTAACCCTAACACCAAATGATAACCCTAACACTAAACCCAAACCTAAAACTAACCCTAACCCCAACCTTAAACCTAACCATAACCGTAACCCTATCCCTTACAACTAACACCTAACCCTAACACTAAACCTAACACTAAACCTAAACCTAACCCTAAACCTAACATTAACCATAACCCTAACCCTAAACCTAATCATAACCCTAACTCTAACTGTAACCCGAAGCCAAACCTTAAACTATCCTTAACACCTAACCCCTAAACCTAATCCTAAACACTAACCCTATCCATAACCATAAAACACTAACCCTTACACAGAACCTAACCCTAACCTTATTCCTAAGCGGTAATCCCAAAACCTAACCCTAACCCTAACCCTAATCCTAAACGGAAGCATAAACATAACCCTAAACCTAAACCCAGCTCTAACCTTGTTTAACCGTAAACCTAAACCTAACCCGAAGCCTAACCGTAACCCTAAACCCAAACCATAAAACCCTAACCCTAACAAAAACCCTAACCCTAACTCTAACCCTAAAAAAATGCAAACCTCTAAACATATCACTAACCCTAACCCTAATCCTAACCTTAAACCTAACCCTAAACTCTAACCTTAACACTAACTGTAACACTAATCATAACCCTGAACCTAAGCTGTAACCCTAACCCTAACCATAACCATAACCTGAATCATAACCACTAAGCCTAAACCTAACACTAACTCTAACACAAACTCTAAAAATAAAACAAACAATAACCTCTAAACCTAAACCTAACCCTAACTCTAACACTAAGCCTAACGTTAAACCTAACATGAAACCTAGCTTGTAACCCTAACGCTAACCATAACCCTAAAATTAAAGCTAACACTAACCCTAAACCTAAACCCTAAACCTAACCTTAACAATATCCCTAACCCTAACCCTAACTCTAAACTGAACACTAAATCTAACCCTAAGGCTATCACTATTGCTAACACTTACACCCTAACCCTAACCCTAACCCTAACTTGAAAACTGACCCTAAAACTATCACTACCCCTAACTCTAACCCTCACCCTAAACCTAACCCTAATTGTTACCCTAACCCTAACTGTAACCCAAAGCCCAACCCTAACCATATCCCTAACACCTAACCCCTAACCTAACCTTAATCATAACCCTAAAACTAAGCATAAACCTAACCATAAACCTAACCCTAAATTCTAATCCTAACCCTAAACCTAACCCTAACCTTAACCCCAAACCTAACCCTAACCCTAAACCTAACCTAACACTAAACCTCACCATAACCATAATCCTATAAATAACCCTAAACCTAACCCTAACCATGAACCTAAGTTTTAACACTGAGCCTAACCCTAAAACTAACCATCACCTCTAAGCCTAAGCCTAACACTAACACTAACCCTAAATCTAACCCAAAACTGAATGATAACCTCTAACCATAACCCTAACCCTAACCCGAACACTAAACCTAACATCTGACCATAACACTAACCCTAACCCTAAACCTCAGTCTAACCCGAACCCCAACGATAACACTAACACTAACCTAAAACCTAACCCTAAATGCTAACCCTAACAATAACCCTAACCCTAACCCTAATTCTAACCCTAAACCTACCCCATATCCCTATTCCTAACACCTAACCCCTAAACCTAACCCTAACCCTAACACTAACACTAAATCTTATGCAAAACCTAAATCTAACCCTAACACTAACCTAATTGTAATCCAAAACCTACCATAACCCTAAGCCTAAACCTAACTCTAACCCTAACCCTAACCCTAAAACTAACACTAACACTAACACTAACACTAACACTAACACTAAAACTAACAAAACATCTAAACCTAACCCTATCCCTAACCGTAACCCTACCCCTAAAGCTAACCACTAATGCTAGCCCTAAACCTTAACCTATCACTAAAACTAATCCTATCCCTAACCCTAAGCCTTAACCAAAGCTGTAACCCTAACCATAACCATTACCTCAAAGCCTAAACCTAACCCTAAACCTAGCCCTAACTTTAATCCTAAACCAAATGCTAACATCTAACCATAGCCCTATCCCTAACCATAACCTTTATCCTAACACTAACCCTAAACCTAACACTAAGCGTAACATTAAACCTCAGCTTTAACCCTAACCCTAACCCAAACCTAACACTAACCTCTAACCATCACCCTAACCCTAACACTAAACCTAACCGTAAACCTGAACTCTAACCGTAAACACTAACCCTAACCCTAAAATTATCCCTAACATGTAATCCTATCCCAAATCCTAGCCCTAACCTAATCGTAACCTAACCCTAACCTTAACCTGAAGCATAACGTTTTCACTCTCCCTAACTCCTAAACCCTAACCCTAACTCTAACACTAACACTAACGCTAACACTAACCCTAAACGTAACCATAAAATTAAACATACCCCTAACACTTTCTTTTAATCCTATCTCTAAACCTAAACCTAAGTATAACCATAACCCTAACCCTAAACCTAACATTAATCCTTTGCCTGGACACGAACCTTACCCCTTAAACTAACACTAACCCTGACTGTAATACCTAACCCTAACCTTAATCATAACCCTAAACCTAACCTTAATCATAACCCTAAACCTAACCCTAACCCTAAACCTAACCCTAACCCTAACCTAACACTAAAACTCACCATAACCTTAACCCTATAAATAACACTAACACTAACCCTAAACCTGACCCTAAGTTTTAACCCTAAACCTAACCCTAACACTAGCATAACCCTAATCATATACCTAACCCTAACGCTAACCCTAAACCTAACCCATACCTCTAACACTAAGCCTAACCCTAACCCTAGACCTAACCCTAACACTAACCCTAACCTCTAACATTAACCCTAACTTTAAACCTATCCCTAACCCTAAACCTAAAACTAACACTAAACCTAACTTCTAACGCTAACCCAAACCCTAACCCTAAACCTCAACCTAACCCTAACCCTAACCATAACATTAACACTAACCCTAACTCATAACTCAATCCCTAACACCTAAACCCTAAACCTAACCCTAACCTTCACCCTAACCCTAAAACTACATGTAACGAAAATCCTAACCCTAAACATAACCCTAACCCTAAGCATAACCTAATTGTAGTCCTAAACCTAACCCTAACCCTAAAACTAACATCTAAACCTAATGCTAACCCTAACTGTAACACTAATCCTTAAACTAACCACTAACCCTAACCCAAACCCTTACACTATCCCTAACCAGAACACTAACAATTACCCTAACCGTGAACCTAAGCTTTCACCCTATGCCTAACCCTATCCCTAACCATAACCTCTAAGCCTAACCCTAAACCTAACCCTAATCCTCACCCACTCTCCATAACCCTAACCGTAAACATAACTGTAACCCGAACCGTAACCCTATGCTAACCCTAACCCTAACCTAAACCTATCCCTAACACCTAACCCCTAACCGTAATGCTAACCATAATCCTAAAACTAACACTAAACCTAACCCTAACCCAAAACCTAACCCTAAGGTTAACCATAAACCTAATCGTAACCCTAACCTTAAATGTAACCCTAAGCCTAACCGTAACCCTAACCCTAACCCTAAAACTAAACCTAACACAAACCCTTAGCCTAAGCCTAAACCTAAACCTAACCCTAACTTCTAACCATAAACCTAACCCTAACCTGAAACCTAAACCTAACCCTAACCCTATACCTGACACTAACATCTAAACCTAAAATGAATACTAACCCTAAGTATACCCCTAACCATAACCATAATCTCTAACCCTAATTGAACATCTAACACTAACCCTAACCCTTCACCTAAACCTAATCGTAACCCTAACCGTAACCGTAACCCTAAGCCAACCCTAACCCTAAACTTAACCCTAACCCTAACACTAAATCTAAACCCTAATCCTATACCTAACACAAACCCTAAGCCTAACATTAACCCTAACACTAACTTCTAATCCTAAACCTAATTGTAACCCTAACCCTAAATGTAACCCTAAGCCTAACCGTAACCCTAACCCTAACCCTAAAACTAAGCCTAACACAAACCCTTAGCCTAAGCCTAAGCCTAAACCTAACCCTAACTTCTAACCATAAACCTAACCCTAACCTGAAACCTAAACCTAACCCTAAACCTATATCTGACCCTAACATCTAAACCTAAAATGAACAGTAACCCTAAGGATAACCCTAACCATAACCATAATCTCTAACCCTAATCGAACATCTAACCCTAACCCTAACCCTTCCCCTAAACCTAATCATAACTCTAACTGTAACCGTAACCTTAAGCCAACCCTAACCTTAAACTTAACCCTAACCCTAACAGTAACTCTAAACCCTAAACCTATACCTAACACAAACCCTAAGCCTAAGCCTAAGCCTAACATTAACCCTAACACTAACTTCTAATCCTAACCCTAACCCTAACACTAACCCTAGCACTGACTTTAACATCTAAACCAAAAAGGAACACTAACCCTAACCATAACCCTAACCGTAACCATAATTTCTAACCCTAATCAAAACCCTAACCCTAAACCTAACCCTACCCCTAACCCTAACCATAACTCTAACACCTAAACCTAACACCTAACCCTAAGCCATAACCCTAAGCATAACCCCTGACCTTAAGCCCTGACACTAACCCTAACTCTAACCCTAAACCTAAACCTCAACCTAACCCTAACACTAGACATAACACTAACCATAACCGTAACCCTAACCATAAACGCTAACACTAACCATAACGTTAACCCTAAACCTAAACCTAACCCTAAATCTAACGCTAAACCTAACCCTAACTATAACCCAATTGCTAACACCTAAGCTCTAAATCTAACCCTAACCCTAACCCCAAAACTAACCCTTATTCTAATGCAAAAGCTACCCCTAACACTAACTCTGACCCTAACACTAACCCTAACTTAATCGTAACCCTAAAGCTAACTGTAACCCGAATTGTAACCCTAAAATTTTCCCTAACACCTAACCCCTAAACCTAACACTAACACTAACCCTAATCCTAATCCAAATCCTAAAACTAACCGACACCATAATGCTAACCCTAATTCTAACCCTAACTTAATCGTAACCTTAACACTTACCATAACCCAAAGCCTAGCTTTCCCCCTATCCCTAACCCTAAAGCTAACCCTAAACCTAGCCATAATGCTAACCCTAACCCTAAAGCTAAACCTAACTCCAAATCTAACCCTAACCCTAACACTAAGCCTAACCCTAACACTCACCTCTAAACCTAACCCTAAACCTAAATGTAAACCTAACCCGAAACCTAATGACTAACCCTAATCCTAACCCTTACCCTACACTTAACCCTAATGCTAAACCTAACCCTAAACCTAAGCGTTAACCCTAACCCTAACCATAAACATAAACATAACTTCTAAGCCTCACCCTAACCGTAACTCTAACCACATACTCTATTACTAAACCTAATGCTAACCTGTAACGATAACCTTAACCCTATCCCTAACACTAACACTAACCCTAAAACTAACCCTAACTCTTACCCTAACACTAAACCTAAACCTATGCTTTATCCATAACCCTAACACAAAACTAATGCTAACTACTAACCCTAACCCTAAACCTAAACCTAACCCTAACCCTACCACTAACCTAATTGTAACACTAACCCTATTCATAACCCTAAGTCTAACCCTAACCCTAACTCTAACCCTAACCCTAACCCTCACACTAACTCTGACCCTAAAACTAACACTATAACTAACCTCTAAATGTAACCCTAACTCTAAATGTAACGCTAACCCTAAAACTAACCACTAACCCTAATTCTAACTCTTACCCTATTCCTAATCTAACCGTAACCTTAACCCTGAATCTAAGCTATAAAACTAATCCTAACCCTTACCATAACCGTAATCTCTAAGCCTAACACCAACCCTAACCCTAACCCTAACTCTAACCCTAAAACAAATGCTAAACTCTAAGCATAACACTAAGCCTAAACCTAACACTAACCTTAAACCTAACCCTAAACTCTAAACATAACCCTAACCCTAACACTAACTGTGACACTAAACCTAAGCTTTAACCCTAAAACTAAGCATTAACATAACCTCTAAGCCTAACCCTAACACTAACCCTAACCCTAACTCTAACACTAAACCAAATGATAACCTCTAACTCTAACCCTAACCCTAACGCTAACCCTAACACTAAACCTAACTTGTAGCACTAACTCTAACCGTAACCCTAAAATTAAAGCTAACCCTAACCTTAAATCTAACCCTAAACCTAAACCCTAACCCTAACACTATCCCTAACACTAAACCGAACACTAAACCTAACTCTAATCCTATCCCTATCACTAACACTTGACCCCTAACCCTAAACCTAAACCTAACTCTAAAACTAACCCAAACCTAATCCTACCCCTAACTCTAAACCTAACCCTAAACCTAACCCTAATTGTTACCCTAGCCCTAACTGTAACCAAAGCCAAGCCCTAACCCTATCCCTAACACCTAAACCTAACCTTAATGATAACCCTAACACTAAGCATAGCCCTAACCCTAAACCTAACCCTAAATTCGAATCCTAAGCCTTAACCTAACCCCAACCCTAACCTAACACTGAACCTCACCATAACCATAACTCTATTCATAACCCTAACTCTAACCCTATCCCTGAACCTAACCTTGATCCCTAAGCCTTACCCTAACACTAACCATCACCTCTAAGCCTAAGCCTAACACTAACCCTAAACGTAAATCTAACCCAAATTTGAATGTTAACCTCTAAACATAACACTAAACCTAACAATAACCCTAACCATAACCCTATCCCTAACCATAACACTAACCCTAACCCTAACACTAACTCTAACTTAAAAACCTAACCCTAACCCTAACCCTAACCATGATCCTAACCCTAAACCTAACATTAAACCCTTACCCTAACACTAAACCTACCCCTTATACTAACACTAACCCTGACTGTAATACCTAATCCGAACCCTAAACTTAGCATAACCCTAACCCTAACCCTGACCCCAACACTAAACCTAAGATCTGACCATAACACTAACCCTAACCCTAAACCTCAATCTAACCCTAACCTCAACGATAACACTAACCCTAACCCTAACCGTAACCCTCACCATGACCCTCACCTTAAACCTAACATTAATCCCTTGCCCTAACCCTAAACATACCCCTTATACTAACACTAACCCTGACTGTAATACCTAACCCGAACACTAAACTTAGCATAACGCCAACCCTAACACTAACCTTAACTAAACCTAACATCTGACCATAACACTAACCCTAACCCTAAAGCTCAATCTAACCCTAACCCCAATGATAACAGTAACCCTAACCTAAACCCTAACACTATACACTGTCCCTAACAGTAACCCTAACCCTAAACCTAATTCTAACCCTAAACCTAACCGATATCCCTATTCCTAACACCTAAAGACTAAACCTAACCCTAACACTAACACTAAATCTAACGCAAAACCTAAATCTAACCCTAACCCTAACCCTAACCTAATTGTAATCTAAAACCTAACCATAACCCTAAGCTTAACCCTAACTCTTACCCTAACCCTAACACTAATACTAACACTAAAATTAACACTAACACTAACCTCTAAACCTAACCCTAACCGTAACCCTACCCCTAAAACTAACCACTAATGCTAACCCTAACCCTTACCCTAACCCTAAACCTAAACCTAACCCTTACCCTAACCCTTAACCTAAGCTTTAACCTTAACACTAACCATTACCTCTAAGCCTAATCCTAACCCTAACCCTAGCCCTAACTCTAACCCTAAACCAAATGCTAACCTCTAACCATAACCCTATCCCTAACCATAACCCTTAACATAACACTAACCCTAACCCTAACACTAAGCCTAACATTAAACCTCAGCTTTAACCCTAATGCTAACCCAAACCTAACACTAACCTCTAACCATAACCCTAACCCTAACCCTAAAACTAACCGTAACCCTGAACTCTAACTGTAACACTAACCCTAACGCTAAAATGATCCCTAACATCTAATCCTAACCCAAAAGCTAGCCCTAACCTAATCGTAAGCCTAAACATAACCATAACCTGAAGCCTAAACGTAACCCTAATCCTAACCCTAACAATAACACTAAACCATAACCCTAAACCTAACACTATCCCTAACCCTAAATCTAACTGTAAAACTAACCCTAACCCTAACCCTAACTTTGACGCTAAACCTAACACTAAAATTAAAACTGTAAACCTAACCGTAAACCTAACACTAAACCTAAGCCTAACCCTAAACCTAATCGTAACCCTAACCCTATCCTTAACCCGAAGCCTAACCTTATCCCTCTCCCTAACTCCTAAACCCTAACCCTAACTCTAACACTAACCCTAACCCTAAATGTAACCATAAAACTAACCATACTCCTAACCATAACTTCTAATCCTATCTCTAACCCTAGCCCTAACTATAACCATAACTCTAACCTAAACCTAACATTAATCCCTTACCTGAACCCTAACCCCACAACTTAAACTAACAATAACCCTGACAGTAATGCTTAACCCTAACCCTAATACTATCATAACCATAACCATATCACTAACCCTAACACTAACTCTAACCCTAACACTAATCCTAACCCTAAACCTAACTTTAAACCTATCCCTAACCCTAAAACTAAATCTAACAACTAAACCTAACTTCTAACCCTAACCCTAAACCTCAACCTAACCTTAACCCTAACCATGACACAATTCCTAACCCTAACTCATAACCCTATCCCTAACACCTAACCCCAAAACCTAACCCTAACCATAACACTAAACCTAAACGTAACACTAACCGAATTGTATTCCAAACCCTAACCTAACCCTAAACCTAACCCAAAAAATAACATCTAAACCTAACCCTAACCCTAACCGTAACCCTAACCCTAAAACTAACCACTAACCCTAATCCTAACCCTTACTCTATCCCTAACCGTAACTCTAACACTAACCCTAACCATGAACCTAAGCTTTCACCCTGTCCCTAATCCTATCCCTAACCATAACCTCTAAGCCTAACGCTAACCCTAACCCTAAACATAAACATAAACCTAACTCCAAATCTAACACTAACCCTAACACTAACCCTAACCCTAACTCTAACACTAACCTCTAAACCTACCCCTAAACCTAACCATAAACCTAACCCTAAACCTAATGACAAACCCTAATCTTAACCTTTACCGTATACCTAAACCTAATGCTAAACCTAACCCTCAACCTAAGCTTTAACCCTAACCATAACCATAACCATAAACATAACTTCTAAACCTCACTCTAAACCTAACCCTAACCACATACTCTATTACTAAACCTAATGCTAACCTGTAACGATAACCCTATCCCTATCCCTAACACTAACACTAACCCTAACACTAACCCTAACGCTTACCCTAACACTAAACCTAAACCTATGCTTTATCCATAATCCTAACCCAAACCTAATGCTAACCACTAACCCTAACCCTAAACCTAAATCTAACCCTAACCCTAACACTAACCTAATTGTAACACTAACCCTAATCATAACAGTAAGGCTAACCCTCAACCTAACTCTAACCCTAACCCTAACCCTCACACAAACCCTAACCCTAAACCTAACCCTATAACTAACCTCTCAATCTAACCCTAACTCTAAACGTAATGCTAACTCTAAAACTAACCACTAACCTAAATCCCAACTGTTACCCTATCCCTAACCCTAACCCTAACCCTAACCTTGAACTTAAGCTTTGAAACTAACCATAACCCTAACAATAACGAAAACATCTAAGCCTAACATTAACCCTAACACTAATTCTAACCCTAAAACAAACACTAACCTCTAAACATAACACTAACCCTAACTCTGACCCTAACCTTAAACATAATACTAAACTCTAAGAGTAACCCTAAACTTAACACTAACTGTAACACTGAACCTAAGCTTTAACCCTAACCATCACCTCTAGGCCTAACCCTAACAATAACCATAACCCTAACTCTAACACTAAACCAAACGATAACCTCTAACCCTAACCCTAACATTAACAATAAACCTAAAGCTAACCCTAACACTAAACCTAACTTGTAACCCAAACACTAACTGTAACCCTATAATTAAAGCTAACCCTAACCGTAAACCTAACCCTAAACCTAACCCTAATGATATCCCTAACGCTAAACCTAACACTAAACCGAACACTACACCTAACCCTAATCCTATCCCAATCACTAACACTTAAACCCTAACTCTAAACCTAACCCCAAATCTAAAATTAACCCTAAACCTAACCCTACCCCTAACTCTAAACCTAACCCTAAACCTAACACTAATCATTACCCTAACTGTAACCGTAACCCAAAGCCCAACCCTAACCCTTTCCCTAACACCTAACCCCTAACCCTAACCTTAATCATAACCCTAACAGTAAGCATAACACAAACCCTAAACCTAACCCTAAATTCTAATCCTACCCCTAAACCTAAACCTAAACCTAAAACTAACCCTAACCCTAACCTTAACCTAACACTAAACCTCACCATAACCATAACACTATCCATAACCCTAACACTAAACCTAACCCTAAATCTAACCCAAAAATGAATGCTAAACCCTAAGCATAGCACTAACCCTAACAATAACCCTAACCATACCCCTAACCATAACACGAACCCTAACCCTAACACTAACCTTAAAACCTAACCCGAACCCTAAACCTAACAATGACCCAAACCCTAAACCTAACGTTAATCCCTTACCCTAACCGTAAAATTACCCCTTATACTAACACAAAATCTGACTGTAATACCTAACCCGAAGCCTAATCTTAGCATAATACTAACACTAACCCTAACTGGAACACTCAACCTAACACTAACCCATAACACTAACCCTCACCCTAAACATCAATCTAACCCTGATGCCAACGATACACTAAGCCTAAACCTAACCCTAACTCTAAAAGCTAAACCTAACCCTAACCCTAACCATTACCTCTAAGCCTAAACTTAACACTCACCCTAGCCCTAACTCTAACCCTAAACCAAATGCTACCCTCTAATATAACCCTATCCCTAACCATAACCCTTAAACTAACACTAACCCTATCCCTAACACTAAGTCTAACATTAAACCTCAGCTTTAAAGCTATCCCTAACCCAAACCTAATGCTAACCTCTAACCATAAACCTAACCCTAACCATAAAACTCACCGTAAACCTAAACTCTAACCGTAACACTAACCCTAACCCTAAAACTATTCCTAATATCTAACCCTAACCCAAAACCCAGCCCTAACCTAATGGTTACCCTAAGCATAACCTTAACCCGAAGCCTAACGTAACCATAACCCTAATCCTAACACTAACACTAAGCCATAACCCTAAACCTAACACTATCTCTAACCCTAACCCTAACCATAAAACTAACCCTAACACTAACCCTAACCCTATACCCAACACTTAACCTCTAACCCTTAGTCTAAAACTAACCCTAAAATTAAAACAAAATCTAACCCTAACCCTAAACCTAAGCCTATCCTTAAACCTATCCCTAACACCTAACCTCTAAACATAACCCTATCCATAACCCTAACCCTAATCCTAATCCAAATCCTGACACTACCCATAACCCAAACCTAACCCTAACCCTAACTCTAATCCTAAACTAATCATAACTCTAACCCTTACCATAACCCGAAGCCTAGACCTAATCCTATCCCTAAACCTAAACCTAACCCTAACGTTCACCCTAACACTAAGCCTAATACTAACCCTAACCCTAACCCTAACACTAACACTAACCTTAAACCTGAACCTAAGCTTTAACCCTAACTCTAACCCTAACCCTCCCTAAACCCTAACCCTAACACTAACCGTAAACATAACCCTAACCCTAAACCTGACATTAACTGTAACCCGAATCATAACCCTAACCCTAACACTAACCTTTAAACCTAAACCTAACTCTAACCATAAACCTAATGCTAAAACTTACGACTAACCCTAATCCTAAATCTTACCCTATCCCTAACCCTAACGCTAACTCTAAACCTGAATTAATTTTAACCCTAAACGTAACCATAACTTCTAAGCCTTAACCTAACCCTAACAATACCCTAACCATAACCTGATCCCTAAAACCTAAGCCCTAACCTAATGCTAAACCTAACCCTAACCCTAACACTAACCCTAACCCTAAACCTAAACCTAACC
The DNA here is from genome assembly GCF_034190915.1 of Cavia porcellus. Classification (NCBI taxonomy): domain Eukaryota; kingdom Metazoa; phylum Chordata; class Mammalia; order Rodentia; family Caviidae; genus Cavia; species Cavia porcellus. The sequence continues at coordinate 32,287,190 of NW_026947517.1, read as the reverse complement.
CTAAATGTAACTTTTAACCATAGTGCTAACCCAAACCTTACGCTAACCACTAACGCTAAACTTAAGCCCAAACCTAACCCTAAACCTAACCCTAATCCTAACCCTAAAGCTAATCTAATTGTAACACGATCCTTAACCATAACCCTAAGCCTAAACCTAACCCTAAATCTAACCCTAACCGTAGGCCTCACACTAACAGTAATCCTAACCCTAACCCGAACACTATCCCTAACACCTAACCCCTAACCCTAACCCTAAATCTAACACTAACACTAAACCAAACCCTAAACCTAACGCTATCCCTAAACTTAACCCTAAACCGAATCATAACCCTATCCATAACCGCAAAGTGAAGGCTAACCCTAACCCTATCACTAACACCTAACATCTAAACATACCCCTAACCCTAACCCTACCACTAAGGCTAACCCTAACCCTAACACACAAACCTAACCCTAAACTAACCCTAACCCTAAAGGTAACCCTCACCATAACGGTAACTCTAACCCTAACCCTAAACATAATCCTATCCCTAACCCCAATCCCTAAACATGACCCTAACACTATGCCTAATCCTAACATGAGCAATAATCCTAATATGTAAGCCTAATCCTAACCCTGGCCATAATCCAAAACCTAACAGTACCACAAACCCCTAACCCTAACCCTAACCCTAAATCTAAACCTATCCCTAATTCCAAAACCTACCCTTAACACTAAGCCCAAACATAAACCTAGATAATCCTAACACTAACCGTAACCCTAACCATAACCACAAAGCGAAGGGTAACCTTAACCCTATCACTAACTCCTAACCTCTAAACCTACCTCTAACACTAACGCTAATGCTACTACTAAGCCTAATCCTAACCCTAACCCTAAACCCTAACCCTAAGGAGCCTAAACATAAAACCCTAACACTAACAGAAACCCTAACACTAAACCTAAACCTACGACTAAGCCTAAAACTAACCCTAAACCTAACCCTAACCCTAACGCTAACTCTAATCCTAACTCTAACCCTAAACATAACCATAACCCTAAAACAAACCCTAACCCTAAACTCTAACCGTAACAATGACCTCTAACTCTAATGCCTAAACCTAACCCAAACCCTAAGCGTAACCCTAACCCTAAACCTAACGCTAACACAAAACCTAACCCTAACTGCTAATCTCTAACCCTAACCCTAACCCTAACCCTAACCCTAACCCTAACTCTAATCCTAACTCTAACTCTAAACATAACCATAACCCTAAAACAAACCCTAACCCTAAACTCTAACCATAACAATGACCTCTAACTCTAATGCCTAAACCTAACCCAAACCCTAAGCGTAACCCTAACCCTAAACCTAACGCTAACCCAAAACCTAACCCTAACCCTAACCGCTAATCTCTAACCCTAACCCTAACCCTAACCCTAATCTAAATCTAAACCTAAACCTAACCGTAACTCTAACCCTACGATTAAACCCTAACTCTAAACATAAACCTAATATTAAAGCTAACCCTAACCCTAACCTTAACCCTAACCCTAACACTGACCCTATCATTAACCCTAACCCTAACCCTAAACCTAACACTACCGCTAACCCTAACCCTAAACCTACTCAAAACTCTAACCGTAACCATAACCCAAAGGCTAAAAGTAACACTACACCTAAAACCTAAACCCTACCCCTAATCTAAACTAAACACTAACACTACCCTAATCCTAACAATAACCCTAGCCCTAACTCTAACCCTAACCCTAAACATAACCCTAAACCTAATGCTAACCCTAACTCTAATCCTAACTTCTAACACTAATCCTAAACCTAACACTATCCCTAACCCTAAACCTAACCCTAAACCTAACCCTAACCCAAAATTTAACAACAACCCTAACTCTAACAATATCACTAACCCTATCCCTAGCCCTAAACCTAATTCTAAACCTAACCCTAAACAAAACCCTAAACCTAACCCTAGGCCTAAACCTAACCCTAACCCTAACCCTAAAGCCTATCTCCAGGGACCCTAACCATAAACCCTAATGCTAACACAAACCCGAACCCGAACTCTAAACCTAACCCAAACCCTAACACTAACCTTAACGCTAAACATGACACTAACAATATCCTTAACAAGTGAAAACTAATCCTAACTGAAAATCTAAACCTAAATCTAACCCTAGCCCTAAACCTAACCCTAACCCTAAACCTAATCCTACTCCTAACACTTACCCTAAACCTAACACTAACCATAACTTTAATCCACAACCTAACCCTGACCCTATGCCTAATACCTAAACCCTAAACCAAACCCTAACCTAATCCTAACCCTAACTGAAAATCTAACCCTACCACTAACCCTAAACCTGGACCTTATCCCTAACCCTAATCCTAATCCTAATCCTAACACTAACCCTAACCCTAACCCTAACCCTAACCCTAACCCTAACCCGAAACTTAATCATCACCCAAACACTAACTGGAATCCAAAGCCTAACCCTGACCCTATCTCTAACACCTAACCCCTAAACCTATCCCTAACCTAACACTAACCCTAACAGTAACCTTAACCCTAACCCTAAACCTAACTCTAACCCTAATCCCTAAACCTAACCCTAACCCTATGCCTAAAAATAACACGAACAATAACCTGAATATATAAGCCTAACAATAACCATTACCATAATCCTAAACCTAACAGTAACACTAACCCCTAACCCTAAACCTAAACCTAACTCTAAACCTATCCCTAATCTCTAACACTAACCCAAACAGTAGACCTAAACATAAACCTAAACGTAAACCTAACCCTAACCGTAACCGTAACCCTAACCATAAACCTAACATTATCCTTAACACCTAACCCTATCCCTAACCCAAAATGTTAAACTAACTCTAACACTAACCTCTAACCTCTAAACCTAACCCTAACCTAAACCCAAACCTAACCATAACCCTAAGCCTACCACAAAACCCTAACCCTAACCCTAAACCTAACCTTGAAACTAACCGTAACCCTAACCTTAAACCTAACACTAATCCGAACGCTAAACCTAACCCTAAACCTCACCCTAACACTAAACCTAACAATAACACTAAACCTAATGCTACCCTTAAACCTAACCCTAAATCTATTCAAAACGCTAACCATAACCGAAACCCGAAGACTAACAATAACACTATCCCTAAAAGCTAACCCATAACCAAAACCTAAAAGTAACACTAACCCTTAACTAACCCTAATATTAACCCTAACACTAACCCTAAACCTAATGCTAACCCTAACCCTAACTGTAACACTAACCCTAAACCTAATCCTAACCCTAACAATAACCCAAACAATAACTCTCACACTAACTCTAACCCTAACTTTCTAACCCTAACACTAACCCTAACCCTAATCCTAACCCTAAAAATCACCCTAAATTCTAACCCTAACACTAAATCTTAAACTATCACATAACCCTAACCCTAACCCTATACCTAACCCTAAACCTAACCCTAACAATAACCCTAACAATAATCCTAACCCTAATTCTAAAGCTATCCCTAACCCTAATCCTCATACTGAGCCTAACACTAAACCTAACACAAACCCTAACCCTAATCCCTAACCATAACCCTAACCCTAACCTGAACTCTAACTCTAATACATAAGCCTAATGCTATCACTTACCATAACCCTAACCCTAAGTGTAACACTAACCCGTAAACCTAACCCTAACCTGAACACTAACCATAACCCTAATCCCTAACCCTAACACTAATCCCTAACCCTAACCCTAAAGCTAACACTAACCCATCCATAAACCTAAATGAAACTCTCACACTAACTATAACGCTACCCATAACCCTAACCATATCCTTAAAACCTAACCCCTAACCCTAACTGAAAATGTAACCCTAACTCTAACTCTAACCCTAACCCTAACTCTGAAACCTAACACTAAACCTAATCCTAAACGTAATCCTAAACCTAGCCGTAATCTGAAGCCTAACAATGACCCTATACAGAAGAACACCTAAAGCTAACCCTAACCTAGACCTAACCCTAACCGTAACCCTAACCCCTAAAGCTAATCCTAACACTTAGATCTAAACATAAACCTAACCCAAACCCTAACCCTAACCCTAAACCTAAAACCTAACCCTAACCGTACCATTTACCATAACCTTAACCCTAAGCATAACACTAATCCATAAACCTAACCCTAACCCGAACACTAACCCTAACCCTCATCCCTAAACCTAACACTAAAACATCCATAAACCTAAACAAAACCCTAACCCTAACACTAACCGTAATGCTACCCATAACCCTAACCATATCCTTAACACCTAACCTCTAACACTAACTGAAAATCTAACCCTAACTCTAACTCTAACCCTAACATTAAACCTACCTCTAAACCTAACACCAAACCTAAACATAATCGTAACCCTAAATCTAACAGTAATGCGAAGCCTTACAATGACCCTATACCAAACAACTAACACCTAAACATAACCCAAACATAAACCTAAACCTATCCATAACCCTAACCTTTAAACCTCACCCTAACCCTTAGACCTAAACATAAACCTAACCCTAAGCCTAACCCTAAGCCATAATCCTAACCCTAACCCTAACCCTAACCCTAAACCCTAACCTGAAAGAGCCTAACCATAAAACCCTAAGACAAACCCTAACCATAACCCTAACCTCTAAACCTAACCCTAACCCTTAGACCCAAACATAAACGTAACCCTAAAACTAACCCTAAGCCCTAACCCTAAGCCTAACCCTAACGCTAAACTCTAACCCTAACCATAAACCTAAACCTAACGCTAACTTCTACCGATAACCCTAACCAGAAACCTAACCCTAACACTAAACCTAACACGAAACGCTAACACTAACCCTAACCTCTAACCCTAAACCTAAGCCTAACCCTAACCCTAAACTTAAACCTAACCGTAACCTTATACCTGACCCTAAACCCTAACTGTAACCGTAAAATTAACCCTAATCCTAACATTAACCTTAACCCTAACCATAACCCTATCACTAACACCTAACTTCTAAGCCTAACCTTAAACCTAGCACTAACCGTAACCCTAACCCTATCCCTAATACTAACCCTAACCCAAAATCTAACCCTGACCTAAACCTAACCTCTAACCCTAACCCTAACCCTAAACCTAACCATAATCCTAACCCTAACACTAAACACTAACCCTAACCAAAAACTTAACCATAAACCAAAACTTAACCCTAACCCTAATCCTATCCGTAACACCTAAGCCCTAATCCTAGCACTAAACCTAACGCTAACACTATGTCTAACCCTAAAGCTAATCAGAACACTAACCCTAACTGAAACCGGAAGCATAACCCTAGCCCTAGCACCTAGCCCCTAAACCTACCACTACCCCTAACTCTAACCCTAAGCCTAACCCTAATCGTAACCCTAAACCCTAACCCTAAGGACCTTAACCATAAAACCCTAACCCTAAGATAAACCCTAATACTAACACTAACCCTAATCCTAACACCAACACTAACCCTAACCCTAAACTCTAACCCTAACTCTAACTCTAACTCTAACCCTAATCATTACTCTAACACAAACCCTAAACCTAAATTCTAACCCTAACACTAATCCTAACATTAACCTCTAACTCTAACCCCTAACCCTAACTCAAAACCTAACTGTAACCCTAACCCTAACATTAACTTTAACGGTAACCCTAACCCTAACCCTAAACCTAATTGTAACCCTAACCGTAATGCAACCTCTAAACCTAACTCTAACCCTAACCCTAAAAATAACACTATCCCTAACCCTGAAGCTATCACTAATCCTAATCGTAACCTAAACCTAACTCTAATCCTAAACCTAAACCTAAACCTAAGCCTAAGCCTAACCATAAGCCTCACACTAACCCTAAACATAAAACCTAACCCTAAGGAACCTAACCATAAAGCCCTAACTCTAACACAAAACCTAACCCTAACTGTAACTCTAGCCCTTAATGCTAACCATAAACCTTAGCACTAAAAATAACCCTAATCCTAACCCAAACCCGAAACTGAACCCTAACCCTAAACCTATCCCTACACTTAGTCCTAACAATAACATTAACACTAACCCTAACCCTAACCCTAAACCTAACCCTAACCCTAACACCAACCGTAACCCTAACCCTAATCGTAACCCTAACACTAACCATAACCCTAACTCTAAACAAAACACTAACCCTAACCCTAACACTAAACCAGTTCATAAGCCTAACCTTAAACGTAATCTGAAGCAAAACACTAACCCTATCCCTAAAACCTAACCTCAACCCTAACATAAACCTAACACTAACCCGAGATTAAACCTAACCCTAAACCTAAACCTAATCCCTAACCCTAACACTAATGCTAACCCTAACCCTAACCATAACACAATCGCTAACCATATCACTATCCCTAGCGCTAACCTTAACTCTAACTCTAACCCTAACCCTAACCCTAACCCTAGCACTAAACCTCTAACTCTACCTCCTAAACCTAACCCAAACCCTAACCATAACTCAAACCCTAAACCTAACCCTAAGTCTAACCCTAACACTAAACCTAACCCTAACTATAACCCTAACAATAACCCTAACCCTAATCTAAACCTAACGCTAACCCTAATGCTAACCCTAAACATATTCATAACCCTAAACCTAACCGTAACCCGAAGCCTAACACTAACTCTATCCCAAAAACTAACTCCTAATCCTAACCTAACATTAACCCTAACACTAAACTAAACCTAACCCTAACCCTAACCCTAAAGCTAACGCTAACCCTAACTCTAACTCTAAAGCTAACCCTAACCCTAAACCTAACTATAACCCTAACTCTAACCCTAAACCTAACCATAACCATAACACAAACCCTAACCCTAAACTCTAACCCTAACACTAACCACTAACTCTAAAGCCTAACCCTAACAAAAACCCTTACCGTAACACTAACCCTAACCCTAACCCTAACGCTAACCATAAACCTAACCCTAACCCTAACCTCTAATCTCCAAACCTAACCCTAACCCTAACCTAAACCTAAACCTAAACCTAACCATAACTCTAACACTACCATTTAAACCCTAACTCTAAACATAAACCTAATATTAAAACTAACCCTAACCCTAACCCTAACCCAAACCCTAACCGTAACCCTAACCCTAACCCTAACACTAATCCTAAACCTAACACTATCCCTAACCCTAAACCTAACCGTAAACCTAACACTAACCCAAAATTTAACAACAACCCTAACTCTAACAATATCACTAACCCTATCCCTAGCCCTAATCCTAATACTAAACCTAAACCTAAACAAAACCCTAAAACTAACCCTAGGCCTAACCCTAACCCTAAAGTTAACCCTATCTCCAGGAACCCTAACCATAAAACCCTAATGCTAACACAAACCTTAACCCTAACTGTAAACTGAGCCCAACTCTAACACAAACCGTAACCCTTAACATAACCCTAACAATATCCTTAACACCTGAAAACCTAATCCTAACTGAAAATCAAAACCTAACTCTAAACCTAACCTTAAACCTAACCCTAAACCTAAACCTAATCCTACTCCTAACACTTACCCTAACCCTAAATCTAACCCTAACCCTAACCATAACCATAACTTTAATCCATAACCTAACCCTGACCCTATCCCTAATACCTAAACCCTAAACCAAACCCTAACCTAATCCTACCCCTAACTGAAAATCTAACCCTAACACTAACCCTAGGCCTGGACACTATCCCTAACCCTAACCCTAACACTAACACTAACCATAACCCTAACCCAAAACTTAATCATCACCCTAACCCTAACAAGAATCCAAAGACTAACCATGACCCATCCCTAACACCTAACCGCTAAACCTATCTCTAACCTAACACTAACCCTAACAGTAACCCTAACCCTAATCCTAAACCTAACTCTAACCCTAATCCCTAAACCTAACCCTTACCCTATGCCTAACCATAACACAATCAATAATCCGAATACATAAGCCTAACCATAACCCTTACCATAATCCTAAACCTAACAGTAACACCAACCAATAACCCTAAACCAAAACCTAACTCTAAACCTATCCCTAATCCCTAACACTAACCCAAACACTAAGCCTAACCATAAACCTAAACGTAACCTTAACCCTAACCGTAACCCTAACCATAAACCTAACATAATCCTTAACACCTAACCCTATCCCTAACCCAAACTGTTAAACTAACTCTAAAACTAACCTCTAACCTCTAAACCTAACCCTAACCTAAACCTAAACCTAACCGTAACCCTAACCCTACCACAAAACCCTAACCCTAAACCTAAACCTAACCTTGACACTAACCGTAACCCTAACCTTAACGCTAACACTAATCCAAACCCTAAACCTAACCCTAACCATAACACTAAACCTAACAATAACACTAAACCTAATGCTACCCCTACCCCTAACCCTAAACCTATTAAAAATGTTAACCCTAACCAAAACCCGAAACATCACCATAACACTATCCCTAAAAGTTAACCCATAACCAAAACCTAAATGTAACCCTAACCCTAACATAACCCTAACACTAACCCTAACCCTAACCCTAAACCTAACGCCAATCCTAACCCTAACTGTAACACTAACCCTAAACCTAACATAACCCTAACAATAACCACAAATCTAACTCTCACGCTAACTATAACCCTAACTTTCTAACCCTAACACTAACCTTAATCCTAATCCTAAACCTAAAAATCACCCTAAATTCTAACACTAACTCTAAAACTATCACATAACCCTAACCCTAATCCTATACCTAACGATAAACCTAACCCTAACAATAACCCTAACAATAATCATAACCCTAATCCTAAACCTATCCCTAACCCTAATCCTAATATTGAGCCTAACACTAAACCTAACACAAACCCTAACCCTAATCCCTAACCATAACCCTAACCCTAACCTGAACTCTAACTCTAATACATAAGCCAAACGCTATCGCTTACCATAACCCTAACCCTAAGTGTAACACTAACCCGTAAACCTAACCCTAACCTGAACACTAACCATAACCCTAATCCCTAACCCTAACACTAATCCCTAACCCTAACCTTAAAGCTAACACTAACCCATCCATAAACCTAAATGAAACTCTCACCCTAACTGTAACGCTACCCATAACCCTAACCATATCTTTAAAACCTAACCCCTAACCCTAACTGAAAATTTAACCCTAACTCGCACTCTAACCCTAACCCTAACTCTGAAACCTAACACTAAACCTAATCCTAATCGTAACCCTAAACCTAGCCATAATCCGAACCCTAACAATGACCCCATACAGAACAACACCTAAAGCTAATCCTAACCTGGACCTAACGTTAACCATAACCCTAACCTCTAAACTTAATCCTAACCCTTAGACCTAAATATAAATGTAACCCAAACCCTAACCCTAACCCTAAACCTAAACCTAACCCTAACCCTAACCCTAACCCTACCATTTACAATAACCTTAACCCTAAGCATAACACTAACCCATAAACCTAACCCTAATGCAAACACTAACCCTAACCCTAATCCCTAACCCTAACACTAACCCATCCGTAAACCTAAACAAAACCCTAACCCTAACCATAATGCTACCCATAACGCAAACCATATCCTTAACACCTAACCCCTAAAACTAAAAGAAAATCTAACCCTAACTCTAACTCTAACCCTAACACTAAACCTACCTCTAAACCTAACACCAAACCTAAACATAATCGTAACCCTAAACCTAACAGTAATGTGAAGCCTTACAATGACCCTATACCGAACAACTAACACCTAAACATAACCCAAACATAAACCTAACCCTATCCATGACCCTAACCTCTAAACCTCACCCTCACCCTTAGACCTAAACATAAACCTAACCCTAAGCCTAACGTTAAGCCATAACCCTAACCCTAACCCTAAACTTACCACTAACCCTAAGCCTAACCCTAACCTTTACCGTAACTCTAACCCTAACCTTCTTTTTTTTTTTTTTTTTATTTAAGAGGAAAAAGAGAAAAACACAAAAGAAACCAAAGCGGTGTAAGGGTACACGTAATACAGAACTACAAAAAAACAAAAAAAAAACAAAAAAAAACAAAAAAAAAACAAAACCAAAAAAAAAGCAAACAAACAAAAACCCTAACCTTCTATCCCTAACCCTAAACCTAACCCTAATACTAACCCTAACCCTAACACTAATCGTAACCCTAACCCTAACACTAACTGTAACCCTAACCACTAATCCTAAAATTAACCCTATCCCTAACCCTAACCCTAAACCTAACCCTATCCCTAACACTAACCCTAACAATAAAACTAACCCTAACCCTAAACCTATCCCTAAACATAATCCTCACACTGAGATTAACAATAACATTAACCCTAATCCCTAAACTTATCTGTAACCCTAACCCTAACCGTAAACAGAATGTAAGCCTAACCCTAACGCTTACCATAACACTAACCCTAACCATAACACTAAACCCTAAACCTAAACCTAACCCGAACCCTATCCCTAAAACCTAACCCTAACCCTAACCCTAACCCTAAAACAGCTGTAAACCTAAACGTAAACCTAACCCAAACCATAACTCTAACAATAACCCTAACCATATCTTTAACACCTAACACCTAATCCTAACCGAAAATCTAACCCTAACTCTAACCCTAAACTTAACCCTAATCCTAACACTAACCCTAATTGTAACCCTAACCCTAACCATAATCAGAAGACAAACACTGACCCTGCCCTAACATGTAACTCCTAAAGCTAACCCTAACCCTAACCATACCCCTATCCCTAGCCCTAACACTTACCCTTAGCCCTAACCATAACCCTAACCCTAACCCTAACCCTAACCCATAACCCTAAACCTAACACTAACATTAACCGTAACCTCTAACCTTAACCCTAACCTCTAACCAAACCCTAACACTAACACTAACGCTCACTTCTAACCATAACCCTAAATGGAATCCTATCCCTAACACTAACCCTAACCCTAAATTCTAACCATAACCTTAACACTAACCCTCAACCTGAGGCTAACCCAAACCCTAACCTCTAAACCTAAACCAATGCCTAACACTAAACCTAAACCTAACTGTAACCCTATCCCTAACCCTAAACCCTAACCCTAACACTAACACTAACCCCAAAATTAACGCCAACCCAAACCTTAAACTTAACCCTAACCCTAACCCAATCCGTAACACGTAACACATGATGCTAACACTAAGCCTAACACTAACTCTAACTCTAAACCTAAACCAAACGCTAACACTAAACCTAACCCTAAACCTAACCCTAACAATAACCCAAATCCTAACACCAAACGGTAACCCTAACACTAAACCTAACCCTAAAACTAACCCTAACCCTAAAACTAACCTTAACCCTAACCGTAATCCTATCCCTTACACCTACCACCTAACCCTAACGCTAGACCTAACACTAACCCTAAACCTAACCCTAAACCTAACGCTAATGGTAACCCTAACCCTAAACCTAATCATAACCCTAACCCTAACCGTAACCCAGGCCTAACCTTAACTTATCCCTAACACCTAACCCCTAAAACCAACCCTAACCCTAACCCTAAACCTAACCCTAAACCCTAACTCTAACCCTAACCATAAAACACTAACCCTTAAACAGACTCCAACCCTAACCTTATCCCAAACCGGTAACCCCAAAACATAACCCTAACCCTAAAGGGAACCATAACCATAACCCTAAACCTGAACCCAGCTCTAAACTTTTCTAACCGTAAACCTTACCCGAACATGAACACGAACCCTAACACTAACACTAACGCTAAACTCTAATCCTAACCATAAACATAACAATAACCCTAACCATAAAACTAATGCTAACACTAACCCTAACCCTAAAACTAACTCTAACCCTAACCTCAAACACAAACCTAGCCGTAACCTGAACCCTAACGCTGAACAAAACCCCTAAATCTAATCCTAAACATCACCCAAACCCTAACCCTAACCCTAACTCTAACCTTAACTCTAGCCCTAAGCTTGTAACCCTAAACCTAACCCTAAACCTAACACTCAAACTAACCCTAATCCTATCCCTAACCCTAACACTAACTATAAACATAACCCTAACCCTAAACATATCCCTAACCCTAATCCTAATAATGAGCCTAACGCTAATCCTAACTGTAACAGAAAGCCTAATCACTAAACCTATCCTTAACACCTAACCTCTAAACTTAACTCTAAAACTAACCCTAACCATAAGCCTAAGCCTAACCCTAACCCTAAACTTAAACCTAACAATAAAACCCTAACCCTAACACAAAACCTAACCCTAACTCTAACCCTAAAACAAATGCTAACCTCTAAACATAACGCTAACCCTAAGCCTAACCCTAACCCTAACCTTAAACCTAACCCTAAATTCTAAAAATAACCCTAACCCTAACACTAACAGTAACCCTGAACCTAAGCTTTAACACTAGCCCTAACCCTAACCCTAAGCCTCATACTAACCCTAAACATAACCCCTAACCCTAAGAACCCTAACCATAAAACCCTAACTCTAACAGAAAACCTAACCCTAACTCTAACCCTAACCCTTAACGCTAACCATAACCCTTAGCTCTAATAACAACCATAACCCTAAACTGAAACTGAACCCGAACCCTAATACTAAACCTATCCGTACCCTTAGACCTAACAACAACACTAACACTAACCCTAACCCTAAACCTAACCTTAATCCTAACCCTAACCCTAACCCTAAGCCCTATACCTAACCCTAACACTAACCATAACCCTAACCCTAACACTAACACTAACCCTAACCCTAACGTTAACTTCTAACCATAACCCTAACAGGAACCCTAAACCTAACACTAACCATAACCCTAAAATCACACCAGAAACCTAATCTTAATGCTAAACCTAACCCTAACACTAACCCTAACATCTAACCCTAACGCTAAGCCTAACCCTAAACCTAAAACTAACAGTAAAATTGTCCTTAACCCTAAACACTAACCGTAACCATAACCCTAAAACTAACCCTAACCCTAACACTATCCCTAAGCCTATCACTAACCCTAGCCCTAACCCGAACGCTAATGCTAACCCTAAAACTAACCCTAAACCTCTAAATCTAACCACTAAACCTAAGCCAAACCCTAACTGTAACCCGAACCCTAAACCTAAACCTAACCCTAACCTTAAGCCTTACCCTAACACTAACGCTAAACCTAAACCTAACTGTAACGCTAACACTAACACTAAACCTAACCCTAACACTAAACCTAATGCTCACCCTAATCCTAAACCTAAACCTATTCATAACCCTAAACCTAACATTAACCCAAAGCTTAACCCTAACCCTATCCCAAAAACTAACCCCTGATCCTAAAGAAAACCTAACCCTAACCCTAACCTAAAGCATAAAAGTGAACCAAATGCTAACCCTAACCCTAACACTAATGTTAACCCTAAACGGAACCCTATGCCTAATCCTAACCCTACCACTAACACTAAGCCTAACCCTAACCCTAAACTTCACCCTAACTCTAAACCTAACCTTCTAACCCTAACCCTAACCCTAACACTAACACTATGCTTATCACTTAACCCCTAACCCTAACCCTAAATCTAACACTAACACAAACCCTAATGCTAAACCTAACGCTAACTAACCCTAACCATAAACCTAACCCTAACCCTAACCTCTGATCTCTAACCATAACCCTATCCCTAAACCTAAACCTAAATCTAAACATAACCCTAACTCTAACACTAAACCCTATCCCTAACCCTAACCATATCATTTACACCTAACCCCTAACCCTAATTCTAAACTTAAAACTAACCCTAAACTAAACACTAAACCTAACGCTAACCCTAACCCTAAACCTAAACCTAATCTTAACACTAAGCCTAACCTTAACCCGAAGCCTAACCCTAACTTAACCCTAAACTTAAAGCTAGGCCTAAACCCTAATCCTAAGCCTAAACGTAACCCTAACCATAAACCCTAAAGATAACCCTAACCCTAACCATGAAACCCTAACCCTAACAAAAACCCTAACCCTAACACTAACTTTAACCCCAAATCCTAATCCTAACCCTGAAGCTAACCATAACCCTAACACTAACCCTAACCCCAACTCTAACCTTGTTAACCCTAAACCTAACCCTAACCAGAACCCAAACCCTAACACTACAATTATCACTAATCCCTAATCTTAACCCTAAGTGTAACCCTAACCCTAACCCTAATGCTAACCCTAACCCTAATCCTAACCCTAACTCTAACATTAACCCTAACCCGAACCCTAAACCTAACCCTAATCCCACCACTCACACTAAGCCTAACACTAAACCTAAACCTAAAGCTAAAAGTTACGCTAACTCTAACCCTAACCCTAACACTAACCCTAACCCTAACCCTAACCTTGAACCTAAAACTAACACTAAGAATAACCTTAAACCTATCCCTAACCATAAGCGTATCCCTAACACCTAACACCTAATACTAAGCCAAAACCTAACAATAACCCTAACCCTAACCCTAACCCTAACACTACCCCTAACCTTATCCCTAGCCCTAACCCTAACCCTAAAACTACCCCTAAACCTAACCCTAACCTCTACCGTAAACCTAACCCATAACCCTAATCCTAAACCTAAAACAAATTGCATCCCTAATCCTAAAACCTAAAAATAAACCTAACCCTAAACCTATCGCTAACTCTAATCCTAATACTGAGCCTAACACTAACACTTACCCTATCCCTAACCCTAATCCCTAACCCTAACAAGAACCCTATCCCTAACAATAACCCAAACACAAAAGCTAATATGTAAGCCTAACTCTAACTCTTACTATAACCCTAAATTTAACAGTAACACTCAACCCTAACACAACCCTTAACCCTAACACTAAACCTATCCCTAATCCCTAACTCTAACCCTAACTCTAACCCTAACATTAACCCTAATGCTAACCCTAACCCTAATATCTAACCCAAACCCTAACCCTAACCCAAACCCTAAACCTAAAACTAATTTCTAACCCTAAGCATAACCTTAACCCTAAACCAAAACCTAACACTAACCCTAAACCCAACAATAACCCTAACCCTAACTCAAACACTATAACTAACCCTAAACCTAACCCTAAAACTAAAACTATCCCTGACCCTAAACCTAAACCTAAACATAACCATAACCCAAACCCTAACCCTAACACTAACCATAGCCATAACACTAACAATAACATTCTAACCCTAACCCTAAACCTAAACCTAAACCTAACCCTAACGCTAGCATAAACCTAACCCTAACCATAACCCTAATAATAACCCTAACCCTAAACCTAAACCTAACGCTAACCCTAACCCTAACACTAAACCTGTTCATAAGCCTAACCTTAACTGTAATCCGAAGAAAAACCCTAACCCTATCCCTAAAACCTAACCTCAACCCTAACCTAAACCTAAAACTAACCCTAAACTAAACCTAACCCTAATCCCTAACCCTAACCCTAATGCTAACCCTAACCTTAACCCTAACACAATCTCTAACCCTATCACTGATCCTAGCCCTAACCTTAACACTAACTCTAACCTTAACCCTACCCCTTAACCTCAAACTCTAACTCCTAACCCTAACCCAAACCCTAACCGTAACCCAAACCCTAAACCTAACCCTAAGTCAAACCCTAACACTAACACTAAACCTAACCCTAACTGTAACCCTAACACTAATACTAAACCTAATGCTCACCCTAACCCTAACCCTAAACCTAACCATAACCCGAAGCCTAAACCTAACCCTATCCCAAAAACCAACTCCTAATCCTAACCTAAAACTAACATTAACCCTAACACTAACCTAACCATAAACCTAACCCTAAACCAAAAGCAAACCATAACTCTACCCCTAATGCTTACCCTAACCCAAACCCTAAACCTAACCCTAACCCTACCACTAACCCTAAGCCTAACACTAACCTTCACCCTAACTCTAACCCTAACCTTCTATCCCTAACCCTAAACCTAACCCTAACCCTAACACTAATCGTAAACCCTAACCCTAACACTAACTGTAACCCTAACCCCTAAACCTAAAACTAACCCTATCCCTAATCGTAAACCTAAACCTAACCTTATCCCTAACACTAACCCTAAAAATAAACCTAACCCTAACCCTAAACCTATGACTAAACATAATCCTCATACTGACATTAACAATAACATTAACCCTAATGTTAACCCTAATCCCTAATGCTAACCCTAACCCTAAACTGAATGTAAGCCTAACCCTGACACTTACCATAACCCTAAACCTAACCATAATACTTAACTCTAAACCTAAACCTAATCCGAACCCTAACTGTATCCCTAAAACCTAACCCTAACCCTAACCCTAAAACAGCTGTAAACCTAAACGTAATCCTAACCCAAACCATAACCCTAACAATAAACTTAACCATATCTTTAACACCTAGCCCCTAATCCTAACCGAAAATCTAACCCTAACTCTAAGCCTAAACCTTAACCTAATCCTAACCCTAACACTAACAATAAACCTAATTTTTAACCCTAACCCTAACCATAATCAGAAGCCAAACACTGACCCTGCCCTAACATGTGATTCCTAATGTTAAACCTAACCCTAACCATACCTCTAACCCCTAACCCTAACATTTATCCTTAGCACTAACCATAATCCTAACCCCAACCCTAAGCCATAACCCTAAACCTAACACTAACCTTAACCATAACCTCTAACCCTGACCCTAACCCTAACACTAATGCTCATTTCTAACCATAACCCTAACTGGAATCCTATCCCTAACAATAACCTTAACCGTAAATTCTAACCATAAGCCTAACATTAACCCTCAACCTAAGGCTAACCCAAACCCTAAACTCTAACCCTAACCCAATGCCTAAAATTAAACCTAAATCTAACTGTAAGCCTATCCCTAACCCTAAACCCTAAACCGTAACCCTAACCCTAAACCCTAAACTGTAACCCTAACCCTAACCCTAACCACAAAATTAACACCAAACCAAACCTTAACCATAACCCTAACCCAATCCGTAAAACCTAACACATGATGCTAACACTAAGCCTAACATTAACTCTAACTCTAAACCTAAACCAAACGCTAAAACTAACCCTAACTCTAAACCTAACACTAACCCTAACACTAACCCTAATCCTAACACCAAACGCTAACCCTAACACTAAAACTAACCCTTAAAACTAACCATAACGCCAACCTTAACCCTAATCCTAACCATAACTATATCCCTTACACCTAACAGCTAACCCTAACGCTAAACCTAATACTAACCCTAAACCTAATCATAACCCTAACCCTAAGCATAACCCGAAGCCTAACATTAACCTATCCCTAACACTTAACCCCTAAACCTAATCCTAAACATAACCCAAACCCTAACCCTAACACTAACCCTAACTTTAACTCTAGCCCTAAGCTTGTAACCCTAAACCTAACCCTAAACCTAACACTCAACCTAACCCTAATCCTATCTCTAACCCTAAAACTAACAATAAACCTAACCCTAACCCTAAACATATCCCTAACCCTAATTCTAATAATGAGCCTAATGCTAACTCTAACTGTAACCGAAAGCCTAATCGCTAACCCTATCCTTAACACCTAACCTCTAAACTTAACCCTAAAACTAACCCTAACACTAAGCTTAAGCCTAACCCTAACCCTAAATTTAAACCTAGCCATAAATCCCTAACCCTAACACAAAACCTAACCCTAACTCTAACCTTAAAAAAAGCTAACCTCTAAACATAACACTAACCCTAACCCTAAGCTTAACCCTAACCCTAACCCTAACCTAACCCTAAATTCTAACCATAACCGTAACCTAACACTAACCATAACCCTGAACCTAAGCTTCAACACTAGCCCTAATCCTAATCCTAACTCGAACCATAACCTCTAAGCCTAACCCTAACACTAACCCTAACCCTAACTCTAACACTAAAACAAATGATAACCTCTAACCTGAAACCTAAACCTAACCCTAACCCTAACCCTAACCCTAACACTAACGCTAACGCTAACACTAACACTAAACCTAACTTGTAACCTTAATACTAACTGTAACCCTAAAATTAAAGATAACCCTAACCCTAAACATAAACCCTAACTCTAACCCTAACACTATCCCTAACCCTAACCCTAACTCTAACACTAAAGCGAATAATAAACCTTACCCTAACCCTATCCCTATCACTAACACTTAATCCCTAACCCGAACCCTAACTCTAAAACTAACCCTAAAACTAACCCTACCCCTAACTCTAATCCTAATCCTAAACCTAACGCTAATATTTACACTAAACCTAACCCTAACTCTAAGCCCAATCCTAACCCGATCCTTAACACCTAACCCCTAACTCTAACCTTAATCATAACCCTAACACTAAGCATAACCCTAACCCTAAATCTAACCCTCAATTCTAATCCTAACCCTAAACCTAACACTAAACCTAACCCTAAAGCTAACCCTAACACTAAACCTAACCTAACACTAAACCTCACCATAACCATAACTCTATCCATAACTCTAACCCTAACCCTGGCCCTGAACCTAAGCTTTAACCCTAAGGGTAACCCTAACACTAATAATCACATCTAAGCGTAAGCCTAACACTAAATCTAACCCAAAAGCGTAAGCCTAACACTAAATCTAACCCAAAACTGAATGCTAACCTCTAACCATAACACTAACCCTAACAATAACCCTAACCATAACCCTAAACATAACCCTAACGCTAACCATAACCCTAAGCCTAACCCTAACACTAACCTAAAAATCTAACCCTAACCCAAACCCTAAACCTAACCCTTAATTCTAATCCTAAACCTAAACCTAAGACAAACACTAACCCTAAACCTAACCCTAAACCTAAACCTAACCTAACACTAAACCTCAGCATAACCATAACACTAACCCTAACCCTAAATCTAACCCAAAACTGAATGCTAACCTCTAACCATAACACTAAACCTAAAAATAACCCTAACCCTAGCCCTAACACTAACACTAACCTAAAATCCTAACCCTAAACCTAAACCTAACCCTTAATTCTAATCCTAACCATAAACCTAACCCTAACCCTAACCCTAACCCTAAACCTAAACCTAAAACTAAACCTAACCTAACACTAAACCTCACCATAACCATAACTCTATCCATAACCCTAACCCTAACCCTAACCCTCAACCTAAGTTTTAAACCTAAGCCTAACCCTAACACTAACCATGACATCTAAGCCTAAGCCTAACACTAAACCTAACCCTAAATCTAACCCAAAACTGAATGCTAATCACTAACAATAACACTAATTCTAACAATAACACTAACCCTAGCCCTAACCATAACCATAACATGAACCCTACCCTAACACTAACACTAACCTAAAAACCTAACCCTAACCCTAACCCTAACCATGACCCTAACACTAAACCTAACATTAATCCCTTATGCTAATTGTAAACCTACCCCTTATACTAAAAATAACCCTGACTGTAATACCTAACCCTAACCCTAACCTTAGCATAACCCTAACCTGAACACTAAAGCTAACATCTGACCAAAACACTAACCCTAACCCTAAACCTCAATCTAAACCTAAACCCAACGGTAACACTAAGCCTAACACTAACCCTAACCCTAAACCCTAACCCTAACTGTAACCCTAACCCTAACCCTAATTCTAACCCTAAACCTAACCCATATCCCTATTCCCAACAGCTAACCCCTAAACCGAACTCTAACCCTAACACTAACACTAAATCTAAAGCAAAACCTAAATCTAACCCAACCCTAACCCTCACCTAACTGTAATCCAAAACTTAACCATAACCCTAAGCCTAACCCTAAGCCTAAACCTAACTCTAACCCTAACACTAACACTACACAACCCTAACACTAACACTAACACTAATTTCTAAACCTTACACTTACCTAAACCGTAACCCTACCCCTAAAGCTAACAACTAACGCTAACCCTAACCCTTACCTATCCCTAAACCTAATGCTAACCCTAACACAAATGCTAACCCTTAACCTAAGCTTTAACCCTGACCCTAACCATTACTTCTAAGCCTAAACCTAACCCTAACCCTAGCCCTAACTCTAACCCTAAACCAAATGCTAACCTCTAAACATAACGCTATCTCTAACCATAACCCTAAACCTAACACTAACCCTAACCCTAACACTAAGCCTAAAATTAAACCTCAGCTTTAACCCTCACCCTAACCCAAACCTAATGCTAACCTCTAAACAAAACCCTAACCCTAAACCTAACCGTAAGAGTGAACTCTAGCTGTAACACTAACCCTAATGCTAAAACTATCCCTAACATCTAATCCTAACCCAAAAACTAGCCCTAACCTAATCGTAACACTAACCCGAAGCCTAAACGTAACCCTAACCCTAACACTAAACCATAACCCTAAACCTAACACTAACCCTAACTCTAACCGTAAAACTAACCTTAAAGCTAATCCTAACCCTATCCTGAACATATGAGCCCTAACCCTAAAGCTAAACCTAACCCTAAACTTAAAACAAAATCTAACCCTAACACTAACCCTAACCCTAATCCTAAGCCTAACCTTAACCCTATCCCTAACAGCTAACCCCTAAACCTAACACCAACCCTAATCCTATTCCAAATCCTAACACTACCTGTAAGCCTAAACATAACCCAAACCCTAACTTGAATCCTAAACTAATCATAACCCTAACCCTCATCGTAACCTGAAAGCTAGATGTAACCCTATCCCTAAACCTAAACCTAACTCTAAACCTAACCCTAAACCTAACACTAACCCTAACCCTAACACTAACACTAACCTATAAACCTAACCATAACCCTAAACATAAACCTAATGCTAAACCAAACGACTAACCCTAATCTTAACCCTTACCCTATCCCTAACTCTAACGCTAACCCTAACCCTAAATTAACTTTAAAACTAACCCTAAACTTAACCATAACTTCTAAGCCTCACCCTAACCCTAACCCTACCCTAACCATAACCTGATCCCTAACACCTAAGGCATAACCCTAACACTAACCCTAACCCTAACACTAAACCTAAACCTAACCATAAACCTAAGCTTTAATCATAATCCTAACCCAAACTTAACACTATCCACGGACGCTAACCTTAGCCTAAATCTAACCCTAAACCTAACCCTAAGCCTAACCCTAATGCTAACCTAATTGTAACACTAACACTAACCATAACCTAAGCTTAAACCTAAACCTAACTCTAACCCTTACCCTAGGCTTCACACTAACCCTAAACCTAACCCTAACACTAAAATCTAAATCAAACCCTAACCCTAACCGTAATCCTAAGCCTAAAATTAACCACTAACCTAATCCTAACCCTTACTGTATCCCTAACACTAACCCTAATCCTAACCATAACCCTGAACCTAAGCTTTAACCCTAACATTAACCATAACCATAACCTCTAAGCTTAACCCTTCCCCTTTCTCTAACCCTAATCCAAAGGCTAACGTCTAACCCTAACCCTAAAACTAACCCTAACCCTAAGCCTAACCCTAAACTCTAATCGTAACCCTAACCATAACTGTAACCGTAACCCTGAACCTAAGCTTTAACCCTATCCATAACCCTAACCCTATCCATAATGTCTAAGCCTAACCCTAACACTAACCCTAACCCTAACTCTAACCCTAAAAAAATGCTAACCTCTAACCATAACCCTAACCCAAACCCTAAAGCTAACGCTAACCCTAACTCTAAAACTAACTTCTAACCCTAACACTAACCCTAATCCTAAAACTAAAGCTAAACTTAACCCTAAACCTAACCCTAAACCTAAACACTAAACCTAAAATTAACACCATCCCTAACCCTAACCCTAACAATAATGCTAACCTCTAAGCATAACCCTAGCCCTAACCCTAACCTGAACCCTAACCCTAGCCCTAAAACTTACCCTAAACACTAACCGTAACACTAACTCAAACCCTAACACTAATGCTAACACTAACACTAAACTCTAAAACTAACCCTAAACCTAACCCTGAACCTAACCAGAACCATAACCTTAACACTAACCATAACATTAACCCCTTACCCTAACACTAAGCCTACCCCTTAAACTAACCAAGAACTTGACTGTAATACCTAACTCTAACCAAAACCGTATCCCTAGCATATGCTTAACCCTAAACCTAAACCTAACCCTAAGACTAAACCTAATCCTAAACATAAACCTAACCCTAACCCTAAAACTAAATATAACTTCTAACCCTAACACTAATCATAACACAAAACCTCAACCTACCACAACCATAACTCTAACCCTAACCCTAAACTTAACCCTAACCCTAAATGCTAAGCGAAACCATACCCCTAACACTAACCCTAATACTAACCCTAATGCTAAACGTATCCCATAAGCCTATCCCTAACATGTAATCCCTAAACCTAACCCTAACCTAATTGTAACCCTAAACGTAACCATAACCCTAAGCCTACCCCTAACCGTAACCCTAACTCTAACCATAACACTAACACTAACACTAACATTAACCCTAACACCAACATCTAAACCTAACCCTAACAGTAACCCTAAAACTAAAATTAACCACTAACGTTAATCCTAACCATTATCCTACCACTAAAAATAACCTAAACCTAACACTAATCCTTAACCTAAGCTTTAACCCTAATCCTAAAACTAACACTAAACATAACCTCCAAGCCTAACCCTAATCCTAATCCTAGCTTTAACTCTAACACTAAACCAAACGCTAACCTCTAACCATAATCCTAAACCTAACACTAACCCTAACCCTAACACTAACACTAACCTTAAACCTAAGATTTAAACCTAACCCTAACCCAATCCTAACGCTACTCTCTAACCATAACCCTAACCCTAACACTAGCCGAACCCAAAACCTAAACTCTAACCGTAACACTAACCATAACCCTAAAACTATCCCTAACATCTAACCCTAAACCTAACAATAACTCTAACCTAAATGTAACCGTAACCCTAACCATAACCAAAACATAAGCGTAACCCTAGCCCTAAACGTAACACTAAATGTAATCCCCAACACTAAAACTAACACTATCCCTAACCCTAACCCTAACTCTAACCCTAATCCAAACGCTAACCTCTAGCCATAACCGTAACACTAACCCTAACCCTAACACTAAATCTAACTTCTAACCCTAACACTAACCATAACCCTAAAACTAAAGATAACCCTAACCCTAACCCTAAACATAACCCTAACCCTAACACTATTCCTAACCGTAACCCTAACCCTAAACCAAACACTGAACCTAACCCTAACCCTAACACTATCTCAAACACCTATCCCCTAACCCTAACCCTAAACCTAACTCTAAAACTAACCCTAAACCTAACCCTAAGCCTAAAGGAAATTGTAACCCTAACAATAGCCGTAAACCAAAGCCTAACCCTAACCTTCTCACTAACACCTAACCCCTAAACTTAACCCTAACCCTAACCATAACCATAACCATAACCATAACTCTAACACTAAACCTAACCCTAACTCTAACCCTAACCCTAACACTAAGTGTAACCCTGACCCTAAAACTAACCCTAAACCTAAGAATAACACTAAACTCTAACCCTAACGCTAACTCTAATCCTAACGCTAACCCTATCTCATACCTCTAACCCTAACCATAACCCTAACCCTAACCACAACCCTATCACTAACCATAACCTTTTACACTAACCCTAATCGTAAAACTATCCCTAACCCTAATCCGAAACCTAACACTAATCCTAACTTCTAACCCTAATACTCAAACTAAGCCTAAACATCAACCTAACCCTAACACTAACCATAACACTAACCCTAACACTAACCCTAACCCGGAAATTTAACCCTAAACCTAACCATAACCATAACCATAACCCTAACCCATAACCCTATCCCTAACACCTAACGCCTAAGCCTAACCCTAACCCTAACACTAACACTACATCTAATGCAAACCCTAACCCTAAACCTAACCCTAACCCTAACGCTAACCTAATTGTAATCCTAACCCTAACCATAACCCTAAGCCTAACCCTAATCCTAACACTAAATCTAACAATAACCCTAACCCTCAAACTGAACTTAATCCTAACCCTAACCCTAAAACTAACCTCTAAACCCTAACCCTAACCCTAAGTGTAACCCTAACCTTAAAAGTAAGCACTAAACCTAATCCTAACCCTTACCCTATTCCTAACCCTAACACTAACCCTATTCCTGAACCTAAGCTTTCGCCCTAACCCTAACCATAACCCTAACCATAAGCTCTAAGCCTAACCCTAACACTAACCCTAGCAATAACCCTAAACCTAATTGTGATCTTATACCTAACACTAAACATAACACTAACCATATCCATAACTCTAACTCTAACCCCAACCATAACCCTAACCTTAACCCTAACCTAAACCTAACCCTAACCCAAACCTTAACCCCTAAACCTAACCTTCACCCTTAGCTCTAACCATAAAACTAACCCTAACCCTAACACATAACCCTAATCCTAATGCTAACCCTAACCCTAATCCTAAACCTAACCCTATCGCTAACACCTAACCCCTAACCCTAACACTAACCCTAACCCTGAACCTAAGCTTTTGCCCTAAACCTAACCATAACCCTAACCATAAGCTCTAAGCCTAACCCTAACACTAACCCTAGCAATAACCCTAAACCTCATTGTGATCCTATACCTAACGCTAACGGTAACACTAACCCTATCCATAACTCTAACTCTAACCCCAACTATAACCCTAACCTTAACCCTAACCTAAACCTAACCCAAATACACAAACCCTATCCCCTAAACCTAACCTTCACCCTTAGCACTAACCATAACACAAACCCTAACCCTAACCCTAAGCCCTAACCCTAATCCTAACGCTAACCCTAACCCTAACCCTAACCGTAACCTCTAACCCTAACCCTAACACTAACCCTAACGCTTACTTCTAATCATGACCCTAACCGGACATCTAACCCTAACACTAATCCTAACCCTAAACTCTAACCATAACCCTAACTCTAACCATAAACCTAACCCTAACACTAACCCTAACCTCTAACCCTAACTCTTACCTACCCTAGTCGTAAAACTAACCGTAACCCTATCCTTTACCCTAAACCATGAACATAAACAAAATTAAACTTAAACCTAACCTTAACATTAATCCTAACCCTAACACAATCCCTAACACCTAACACCTAGCCCTAACACTAAAACTTTCACTAACCCTACCCCACACCATGAAACTAATGCAAACCATAAAATTAAAGCTAACACTAACAATAACCTCTAACCCTAACCCTAACACTAACAGTAAACCTTAATCAAACCATACCATAACCCTAACACTAAACGCTAACCCTAACCCTAAACCTAACCCTAACCAAAACGTTAAACCTAAACCTAACCCTATCCCTAACACCTAACCCTTAACCCTAACCCTAAACCTAACACTAACACTAAACCTAACCCTAAACCTAACCCTAAACCTATTCATAACACTAACCATAACCCCAAACTGAAGGCTAACCCTAACCCTATCACTAACACCTAACCCATGAACCTACCCCTAACCCTAACCCTACCACTAAGCCTAATCCTAACCTTAACCCTAAAACTAACCCTAAGAGCCTAACCATAAAACCCTAACCCTAACACAAACCCTAACCCTAACTCTAACCCTAACCCTAAACCTAACCCTAACCATAACCCTAACCCTAACCCTAACAATAATCCTAACTCTAACCCTAAACCTATCCCTAACCTTAATCCTAATACTGAGCCTAACAATAAACCTAACACTAACCCTAACCCTAATCTCTAACCGCAACCCTAACCTTAAACCGAACACTAACACTAATAAGAAAGCCTAACCCTAACGCTTACCTTAACACTAACCCTAACCGTAAAACTAACAAATAAACCTTACCCTACCCCGAACCCTAACACTAACACTAATCCCTAACCCTAACCCGAACGCTAACACTAACCCAGCCATAGACCTAAATGAAACCGTAACCCTAACGGTAATGCTATCCATAACCCTAACCATATTCTTAACACCTAAACCCTAACACTAAACCAAAATCTAAACCTAACTCTAACTCTAACCCTAACTCTAACCCTAACTCTAAGCTGAACACCAAAATTAAAGGTAATCATAACCGTAAACCTAACCATAATTCAAACCCTAATACTGACCCTATACCTAACAACTAACACCTAAACCTAACCCTAACATAAACCTAAACCTAACCATAATCCTAACCACTAAACCTAACCCTAACCCTTAGACCTAAACATAAACCTAACCCTAAGCCTAACCCTAAGCCCTAACCCTAACCTTAACCCTAACCCTAATGCTAAACTCTGACCCTAACCCTAACCCTAAAACTAAGGATAACTTGTACCCATTATTCTAACCGGAAAGCTAAGACTAACACTAACACTAACCCTAAACGCTAACACTAACCCTAACCTCTAACCCTAACCCTAAGCCTAACCCTAACCCTAAACCTAAACCTAACCGTAACCCTATGCCTGACCCTAAACTCTAACCCTAACACTAAACTTAACCCTAACACTACCATTAACCTTAACCCAAGCCATATCCCTATCCCTAACACCTAACCACTAAGCCTACCTCTGAACCTAGCACTAACCCTAAACCTAACCCGAAATCTGAGGCTAACACTAACCCTAACCCTAAACCTAATCCTAACCCTAATCGCTAATTTCTAACCCTAACCCTAAACTTAACCCTAACACTAATCCGAACCCTAACCCTAACCCTAACACTAACCCTAACCCTAACACTAAACCTAATGCTACCCCTAACCCTAACTGTAAACCTATTCAAAACTCTAACCCTAACCATAACCCGAAGCCTAACAATAACACTATCCCTAAAACCTAACCCCTAACCTAACCTAAACTTAACACTAACCCTACCCTAACACTAACACTAACCCTAAACCTAATCATAACCATAATCCTAATGCTAACCCTAACCCTAACAGTGACCCTAACCCTAAACCCAATCATAAACCTAACAATAACCCTAAACCTAACTCTCACGCTAACTCTAACCCTAGCTTTCTAACCCTAACACTAACCTAATCCTAATCCTAAACCTAACCCTCACCCTAACCCCTAACCCTAACCCTAACTCTAACACTAACCCCTAACACTAAACCTAACCCTATCCCTAATCCTAACCCTAACCCTAAACCTAACAATAATCCTAAACCTAACCCTAAACCTATCCCTAACCCTAATCCTAATACTGAGCCTAACACTAAACTTAACACTAAACCTAACACTAATCCCTAACCGTAACCCTAAGCTTAACTCGAACACTAACGCTAATAAGAAAGTCTAACCCTAACTCTTACCTTAACACTAACCCTAACTATAAAACTAACAAATAAACCTAACCCTAACCCGAACCCTAACACTAACACTAATCCCTAATACTAAACCGAATGCTAACTCTAACCCAGCCGTAAACCTAAATGAAACCGTAACCCTAACTGTAATGCAACCCATAATCCTAACCATATCCTTAACACATAACCCTAACACTAAACCAAAATCTAACCCTAACTCTAACTCTAACCCTAACCCTAACCCTAACTCTAAGCTGAACATCAAACTTAAAGGTAATCATAACCGTAAACCTAACCATAATTCGAAGCCTAATATTGACCGTATACCTAACAACTAACACCTAAACCTAACCCTAACATAAACCTAAAACTAACCATAATCCTAACCTCTAAACCTAACCCTAACCCTTAGACCTAAACATAAACCTAACAATAAACCTAACCCTAAGCCCTAACCCTAACCCTAATGCTAAACTCTCACCATAACTCTAACCCTAAAACTAAGGAAAACTTGTACCCATTACTCTAACAGGAAAGCTAACGCTAACACTAACCCTAACAATAAAGGCTAACACTAACCCTAACATCTAATCCTAACCCTAAGCCTAACCCTAACCCTGAACCTAACCCCAACTTCTACCAATAACCCTAACCAGAAACATAACACTAACACTAACCCTAACCCTAAATGCTAACACTAACCCTAAACTCTAACCCTAACACTAAGCCTAACCCTAACACTAAACCTAAACCTAACTGTAACCCTATGACTGACCCTAAACCTTAACCCTAACCCTAAAATTAACCCTAACACTACCATTAACCTTAACCCTAACCATAACACTATCCCTAGCACCTAACCACTAACCCTACCTCTAAACCTAGCACTAAACCTAAACCTAACACGAAATCTGAGGCTAACACTAACACTAACCCTAAAACTAACACTGACCCTAACCCTAACCAATAACCCTAACCCTAACCCTATCCCTAAACTTAAACCTAACCATAAACCTAACCCTAACACTAAACGCTAACCCTAACACTAAACCTAAACCTAATGCAAAACTTAACCGTAACCATAATCCTATCCATAACACCAAAGCCCTAACCTAACCCTAAACCTCACGCTAACACTAAGTCTAACCCTAAACCTAAGTAGAACCCCAACCCTAACTGAAACCGGAAGTGTAATCCTAACCCTATACCTTGTACCTAACCCCCAAACCTATACAAAACCCTAACCGTAACCCTAAGCCTAATCCTAACCCTAACCCTAAACCCTAACCATAAGGACCCTAACCATAAAACCCTAAACCTAAGACAAACCCTAATCCTAAACCTAACCCTAACCCTAATCTTAACTCTAACACAAACCCTAACCCTAAACTCTAACCCTAACTCTAACCCCAACCCTACTCTAACACAAACACTAACCCTAAATTCTAACGCTAACACCAACCCTAAACCTATCCTCTAACTCTAACCCCTAACCCTAACACAAAACCCTAACCGTAACCCTAAAGCTAAGCCTAACACTAACCCTAACAGAAACCCTAACCCTAATTCTAACCTCTAACCCTAACCCTAACCTTAAAAATAACACAATCCCTAACCTTAAAGATATCACTAACAAAAAACCTAACCCTTACCCTAAACCAAAACTTAACAATAACCCTAAGCCTAACCCTAACTCTAACGCTATCCCTAACCCTATCCCTAGCCCCAACCCTAAACCTAAACATAAACCAAAGCCTAACCCTAACCCTAAGCCCTAAAAATAACCCTAACCCTAATCCGAACCAGAACCCGAACCCTAAACCTAAACCTATCCCTACCCTTAGACCTAACAATAACACTAACACTAACACTAACCCTAACCCTAACCCTAAACCTAAACCTAAAACTAAGCCCTATACCTAACTCTAACACAAACCCTAACCCTAAACATAACACTAACCCTAACACTAACTTCTAAGCATAACCCTAACTGGAACCCTAACCATAACACTAACCCTAACCCTAAACTGAAAACAGATACTGAATCTTAACCCTAAAACTAACCCTAATCCTAACACTAACATCTAACCCTAACTCTAAGCCTAACCCTACACCTAAATCAAACAGTAACCCTGTCCCTAACCCTAAACCCTAACCTTAACCATGACCCTAAAACTAACCCTAACCCTAACACTATCCCTAACCATATAATTAACCCTAGCCCTAACCCTAACCCTAATGCTAACCCTAAACCTAACCCTAAACCTCTAACACTAACCCTTAACCCTAACCCAAACCCTAACCATCACCCCAACCCTAAAGATAACATTAACCCTAACCTTAAGCCTAACCCCAACACTAATGCTAAACCTAACCCTAACTGTAACCCTAACACTAACCCTAACTCTAACACTAAACCTAATGCTAACCCTAACCATTAACCCTAAACCTATTCATAACCATAAACCTAACTGTAAGCCAAAGCCTAACACTAACCCTATCCTAAAAACTAACCTCTAATCCTAACCTAAACCTAACACTAACCCTAACCCTAACCGAACCCTAAACCTAACCCTGAACCTAACGCTAACTCTAACCCTAACCCTAATGCACATTTTTCTTGTACTTGTTTAAAATGTCAATTGTTTACCTGTTTAAATAGCACATTGAATTTCATTAAGCCTTACACAGTTATGATTTTGCAACAAAAAACTCATATTTGGTTACCTGTGAATCTAACTCGACCATGGTCTCAGGACCCAGTAATCTCTGTTACTACTGAATTTTTTCAACGTCTGTTAAAACATACAAAAATATTTATTGGAATAGTGGTCGCTGTATTGTTGAGTCTTATAACTGTGGCATCTTTAGCAGCAGTCTCAGGAATAGCTTTACAAACCTCTTTACAAGAAAAACATGTTGTGGAACAATGGCATGAGAATTCTCATGAACTTTGGTTAACCCAATGGCAAATAAATGCTAAACTACAACAGCAAATAGACCTTCTTAAACAAACAGTTGAATGGATGGGAAGAAAATTATTGGCTCTTCAGCATCAAGTGTTTTTAAAATGTAATTGGAATTCAACTACTTTCTGTATAACACAACGACCTTATAATCAAACAAAACATGAATGGGAGATGATTAAAATGTATCTAAATGGAAACACTTCTGCCCAGGCGGAAATAGAATCTTTGCATAATCAAATTGACCAAGATTTTGCAAAGCACAATGATGATGAATCTCTGGCACAATTTGCTCAATTGCTTGCCCATTCCTGGAAGGGCTGGATCTTAAAGGAATTTGGCAGAGCTTCACCCACACTTTAAGCGGCATGGGACTTAGCTTAATTATAGCTCTCGTTGCCATAGTTCTTGTGTATTTTTACTGCATAAGACGAAATGCTACAAATAATCTGGTCTTACGGAAATTATTCTTAAAAAATAAAAAGGGAGGAAGTGTGGAGGATGAAGAGTTACTCTGAGGCTCTGGCCCCCTCGTGACCTGCAATAAACAATAGCCCCTGGTATGCAGGACAGAGACGGGACGGGAAGGCCCGAATCCCAGTGCGGGAAAATGTTCCCCCCTCTAACTCATACTGTGTGACTTGGCTTTGTTTGTAGTCATGGGGAGGTGGCGGACCTTCAGGTGGCTACAAAGAACAAACATCATTAAAGAGCATTCTTGAGCTAATTGGAGTGCATTCTTGGGCTAATTGGATTCCTCCTGGGTTAGTGTGGTTAGAAGAACTGTTTTTGCTTGTTTAACTTAGAGAGTAGAGATAAACGTGGTAGTTGGTCACAAATCTTGTTACAAAGAATGCTTTTTCAAGATAATTGCCTGGGCTCTGTTTTACTATATAGGAGCCCTGAAATAAAGACTTTGTGTGCAGTTGCAATCTCTGTTTCTCTCTGCTGCTTCTTCTCTGTGCTGCTCTGCCCGTGTCACAACTTGGTGTGTGTGTGTGAGCCCTTCCCGGCGTCCAGAGTGCACTAGACACTCGTGACACTATCCCTATCACTTAACCCCTAACCATAACCCTAAACGTAACACTAACACTAACCCTAACACTAACACTAACACTAAACCTAATGCTGACACTAACCCTAAACCTAACCCTAACCCTAATCCTAACCCTAACTTCTAATCTCTAACACTAAACCTAACCATAAACCTAAACCTATCCATAACCCTAACCGAAAAACTAAACCCTATCACTAACCCTAACACTATCCCTTACACCTAACCCATAACCCTAATTCTAAACCTGAAACTAACCCTAAACTAAACACTAAACCTAACGCTAACCCTAACCCTAACCATAAACCTAATTATAACCTTAACCCTAACCGTAAACCCTAACCCTAACCTTAACCTAACCCTAACTCTAACTTTAACCCCAAATCCTAACCCTAACCCTGAAGATAACCATAACCCTAACCCTAACCCTAACCCCAACTCTAACCTTGTCTAATCCTAACCCTAACACTAACCCGAACCCTAACACTACACCGAACGCTAATCCCTAATCTTAACCCTAAGCGTAACATTAACCCTAACCCTAACGCTAACCCTAACGCTAATCCTAAAACCAAAGCAATCACTAACACTAACCCTAACCTCTAACCCTAAACCTAATCCTAAATCTAAACCTAAAGCTAAACCTTACACTAACATTAACCCTAACCCTAATACTAACCCTAACCCTAAACACTAACCCTAACCCTAACACTAACCTTGAACCTAAAACTAACACTAAGACTAACCTTAAAACTATCCCTAACCATAAGCATATCCCTAACACCTAACACCTAAAACTAAGCCAAAACATAACAATAACCCTAACCCTAACCCTAACACTATCCATAACCTTATCCCTAGCCCAACCCTAACACTAACCCTAAAACTACACCTAAAACGAACGCTAACCCTAACATTAACCCGTAACCCTAATGCTAAACCTAACACTAATCACATCCCTAACCATAAAACCTAGCAATAAACCTAACACTAACTCTATAGTATCGCTAACCCTAATCCTAATACTGAGACTAACACTAACCTTAGCCTATCCCTAACCCTAACCCCTAACCCTAACCCTAACCCTATCCCTAACACTAACCCAAACACTAACCCTAATATGTAAGCCTAACTCTAACTCTTACCATAAACCTAAATCTAACAGTAACACTCAACCCTAACCCTAACCCTAACAATAAACCTATCCCTAATCCCTAAACCTAAACCTAACCCTAAACCTAACCCTAACGCTAACCCTAACCCTAATCTTAACATATAAACCAACCATAACCATAACCCAAACCTTAACAATAAAAAAACTTCTAACCCTAAGCCTAACCCTAATCCTAAACCTAAACCTAACACGACCCCTAAACTCAACACTAACACTAACCTTAACTCGAACACTATAACTAACCCTAACCCTAACCCTAAAACTAACACTATCCCTAACCCTAACCCTAAACTTAAACATAACCATAACCCAAACCCTAACCCTAACATTAACCATAACCATAACACTAACCATGAAACACTAACGCTTACACAGACCCTAACCCTAACCTTATCCCTTACCAGTAATGAGAAAACCTAACCCTAACACTAATCTTAACCCTAAAGGGAACCATAACCATAAGCCTAAACCTAATCCCAGCTCTAAGCTTGTCTAACCGTAAACCAAACACTAACATGAAGCCTAACCCTAACCCTAAGCCCTAACCATAAAACCCGAACCCTAACACAAAACTTAAACTTAACTCTAACACTAACACAAACGCTAACCTCTAAACATAACACTAACCCTAAAACTAATCCTAACCTTAAAACTAATCCTAAACTCTAAACTTAACACTAACCCTAACACTAACCATAACACTGAACCTAAGTTTTAACCCTAACCCTAACCATAACCATAACCTGAACCATAACCTCTAAGCCTAACCCTAACACTAACCATAACCCAAACACTAACAATTAACCAAATGATAACCTCTAACCCTAACACTAAACCTAACTTGTAACCCTAACACTATCTGTAAACCTAAAATTAAACCTAACCCTAACCCTAAACCTAAACCTTAACCCTAAACATAAGACTATCCCTAACCCTAACCCTAACACTAAACTGAACACTAAACCTAACCCTAACCCTATCCCTATTGCTAACACTTAACCCCTAACCCTAACCCTAACGCTAACTCTAAAACTAACACTAATCCTAACCCTACCCCAAACTCTAAACCTAACCCTAAAACTAACACTAATCGTTAACCTAACCCTACCCATAACCCATAGCCCAATCCTACACCTATCCCTAACACCTAACTCCTAACCCTAAGCTTAATCATAACCCTAACACTAAGCGTAACCCTAACCCTAAACCTAACCCTAAATTCTAATCCTAACTCTAAACCTAAAACTAACCCTAACCTTAAACCTAACCCTAACCCTAAGCTAACACTAAAACTCACCATAACCATAACCCTATCCTTAACCCTAACCCTAACCCTAAACCCTAACCCTAACCATTACCCTAACCCTAACCGTTACCCTAACCCTAACCCTAATTCCAAACCTAAACCAAACCCATATCCCTATTCCTAACACCTAAACCCTAAACCTATCCCTAACCATAACACTAACACTAAATCTAATGCTAAACCTAAATCTAACCCTAAACCTAACACTAACCTAATTTTAATCCAAAACCTAACCATAACCCTGAGGCTAACTCTAAGCCTAACCCTAACTCTAACCCTAACCCTAACGCTAACACTAACACTAAACCTAACACTAACACTAACACTAACACTAACACTAACACTAACACTAAACATTAAACCTAACCCTAACCATAACCCTACCCCTAAGCTAACCACTAACGCTAAACCTAAACCTTATAATATCCCTAAACCTAATCCTAACCCTTACACTAACATTTCCCCTAAGCTTTAACCCTAACCCTAACCATTACCTCTAAGCCTAAACCTAACCCTAACCCTAGCGCTAACTCTATCCCTAAACCAAATGCTAACCTCTAACCATAACCCTATCCCTAACCATAACCCTTAACCTAACACTAAACTTAACCCTAACACAAAGCCTAATATTAAACCTCAGCTTTAACCCTAACCCTAACCCAAACCTAATGCTAACCTCTAACCATAACCCTAAACCTAACCCTAAACCTAAACATCACCCTGAACTCTAACCATAACACTAACCCTAACCCTAAAACTATCCCTAACATCTAATCCTAATGCAAAACTTAGCCCTAACCTAACCATAACCCTAACAATAACCCTAAGCCAAAGCCTAAATGTAACTCTAACCCTGACACTAACACTAAACCATAACCCTAAAACTAACACTATCCCTAACCCTAACCCTAAGTGTAAAACTAACCCTAACCCTAACCCTACCAAGAACACGTAACCACTAAGTGTAATGCTAAACCTAACCCTAAAATTAAAACAAAATTGAACCCTAAGCCTAATCCTAAACTTAATCATAACCCTAACCCTAACAGTAATGCGAAGCCTAAACTTATCCCTCTCCCTAACTTCTAAACACTAACCCTAACTTGAACACTAACCCTAACCCTAAACGTAACCATAAAACTAACCATACTCCTAATCCTAACTTCTAATCCTATCTCTAGCCCTAGCCCTAACTATAACCATAACCCTAACCCTAAAGCTAATATTAAACCCTTACCTGAACCATAACCCTACCCCTAAAACTAACCCTCACCCTGACCTTAATATGTATCCCTAACCCTAACACTAGCATACCCTAACCATATCCCTAACCCTAACTCTAACCCTAAACCTAATCCACATCTCTAACACTAAACTTAACCCTAACCCTAGACCTAACCCTAACACTAACCCAAACCTCTAACACTAACCCTAACTTTAAATTATCCCTAACCCTAACCCTAAACCTAACACTAAACCTACCTTCTAACCCTAACACTAAACCTCAACCTAACCCTAATCCTAATCCTAACCATGAAACTAACCCTAACCCTAACTCAAAACCCTATCCTTAACACCCAACCCCTAAACCTAACCCTAACCTTCACCCTAAACTTAACACTACATGTTACGCAAAACCTAACCCTAACTATAACCCTAAACCTAAATGTAACGCTAACTTAATTGAAGTCCAAACTCTAACCCTAACCCTAAAACTAACCTCTAAATCTAACCCTAACCTTAACCATAACCCTAATCCTAAAACTAACCACTAACCCTAATCCTAACCCTCACACCTATCCCTAACCCTAACACTAACACTAACCCTATCGGTGAACCTAAGCTTTCACCCTGTCCCTAAACCTATCCCTAACCATAACCTCTAAGCCTAACGCTAACCCTAACCCTAACCCTAACCCTAACCCTAACCCTAACCCTAACCCTAACCCACTATCCCTAACCCTAACCGTAAACCTAACCGGAAACCTACACTAACCCTAACCCTATCCCTAGTACCTAACAACTTACCCCAAAGCTAACTCTAACCTGAAAACTAGCACTAAACCTAACCCTAACCTTAAACCTAACCCTAAGGCTAGCCCTAAACCTATTTGTAACCCTAACCCTAACCATAACCCTAAGCCTAACCATAACCTTAAACCTAACCCTAACCTTAACACTAACACTAAACACGAATAATAAATGTAACACAAACTCTAAGCCTAAGCCTAACCCTAACCTTAACTTCTAACCCTAACCCTAACCCTAACCCTAACCCCAAACCTAACCCTAACCCTAACACTATCCCTGAAACTAACATCTAAACCTAAAAGGAACATGAACCCTAACCATTCCCTAACCATAACCATAATATATAACCCTAATTGAAACCCTAACCTTAACCCTACCCATAAACCTAACCATAACACTAACCCCTAAACATAACACCTAACCCTAAGCCATAACCCTAAGCCTAACCCCTGACCTTAAGCCCTGACACTAATCCTAACTCTAACCATAACCCTAAACCTAAACCTAATTCTAAAAGTAAACATAACACTAACCATAACCGTCACGCTAACCATAAATGCTAACACTAACCATAACCTTAACCCTAATCCTAAAGCTAACCCTAAAGGTAACCCTAAACCTAACCCTAACTATAACCCTATAGCTAACACCTAACCCCTAAACCTAACCATAACCCTAACCATAAAACAAACCCTTATTCTAACTCAAATGCTGCCCCTAACCCTAACCCTGACGCTAACACTAACCCTAACCTCATCGTATCACTAAAGCTAAACGTAACCCAAAGCATAACCTTAAAACTATCCCTAATGCCTAAACCCAAAACCTAACCCTAACACTATACCAAATCCTAATCGAAATCCTAACACTAACCGTAACCCTAATGCTAACCCTAACTCTAACTCTAACTTAATCATAACCCTAACCCTTTCCTTAAACCAAAGCCTAGCTGTCACCCTATCCCTAACCCTAAACCTAACCCTAAACCTAACCCTAACGCTAAACCTTACCCTAATCCTAAACCTAACTCCAAAACTAACCCTAACCCTACCACTAACCTCTAAACCTAACCCTAAACCTAACCGTAAACCAAACCCTAAAACTAACAACTAACGCTAATCCTAACCCTTATCCTATATCTAACCCTAATGCTAAACCTAACCCTAAACGTAAGCTTTAACCCTCACCCTCACCATAAACATAAACATAACTTCTAAGCCTCACCCTAACCCTAACCCTAAACACATACTCTATTACTAAACCTAATGCTCACCTGAAACCAGAAACTAACCCTATCCCTAACACAAAAACTAACCCTAACACTAACCCTGACTATTACCCTAACACTAAACCTAAACCTATGCTTTATCCATAACCCTAACTCAAACCTAATGCTAACCGCTAAACCTAACCCTACCCTAATGATAACCTAATTGTAACACTAATCCTAATCATAACCCTAAGGCTAACCCTAACCCTGATTCTAACCCTAACCTTAATCCTCACACTAACCCTAACCCTAAACCTAATCCTATAACTAACCTCTAAATATAACCCTAACTTTAAATGTAGTGCTAATCCTAAAACTAACCACTAACCATAATCCTAACTCTTACCCTATCACTAATACAAACCCTAAATGTAACCCTGAACCTAAGCTTTAAAACTAACCCTAATCCTAACAATAACCATAACCTCTAAGCCTAACACTAACCCTAACCCAAACTCTAACCCTAAAACAAACGCTAACTTCTAAACATAACACTTACCCTAGCCCACACACTAACCTTAAACCTAATACTAAACTCTAACCATAACCCTAACCTTAACACTAACCATAACCCGGAGCCTAAGCTTTAACCCTAACCCTAACCATAACCATAACCTTTAAGCCTAACCCTAACACTAACCATAACCCTAACTCTAACAGTAAACCATACGATAACCTCTAACCCTAACCCTTTCATTAACACTAACCCTAATGCTAACCCTAACACTAAACCTAACTTGTAACCCAAACACTAACCGTAACCCTATAATTAAAGCTAACCCTAAACCTAAACTTAACCATAAACCTAAACCCTAACCCTAACCCTAACAATATCCCTAACCCTAACCATAACACTAAACAGAACACCAAACCTAACCCTAAACCTATCCCTATCACTAACATTTAACCCCTAACCCTAACCCTAACCCTAACTCTAAAACTAACCTTAAACCTAAACCTACGCCTAACTGTAACCCTAACCCTAAGCCTAATCATAATCGTTAACCTAGCCGTAACTGTAACCCAAATCCCAACCCTAACCCTAACACCTAACCCCTAACCCTAACCATAATCATAACCCTAACACTAAGCATAACCCTAATCCTAAACCTAACCCTAAAATCTAATCCTAACCCTAAACCTAAACCTAACCCTAACCCTAAACCTAATGCTAAGCCTAACACTAACCAAACACTAAACCA
This sequence comes from Cavia porcellus, assembly GCF_034190915.1. Taxonomy (NCBI): domain Eukaryota; kingdom Metazoa; phylum Chordata; class Mammalia; order Rodentia; family Caviidae; genus Cavia; species Cavia porcellus. Next base: position 32,248,591 of record NW_026947517.1, on the reverse strand, counting down.
CACAATAACCATAACCGTATCCATAACCCTAACAATAACCCTAACCCTGAACCTAAGCTTTAAACCTAAGCATAACACTAACCATCACCTCTAAGCCTAAGCCTAACACTAACTCTAACCCTAAATCTAACACAAAACAATGCTAAATTCTAACCATAACACTAACCCTAACAATAACTCTAACCATAACCCTAACCCTAACCATAACACGAACCCTAACACTAACACTAACCTAAAAACCTAACCTTAATACTAACCCTAAACATGACCCTAACCCTAAACCTAACATTAATCCCTTACCCTACCCCTAACCTACCCCTTATAGTAACAGTAAACTTGACTGTAATACCTAAGACAAACAATAAACTTAGCATAATCCTAACCCTAACACTAACCCGAACACTAAACCTAACATCTGACCATAACACTAACCCTAACCCTAAACCTCAATCTAACTCTAACCCCAACGATAACACTAACCGTAATCCTAAACATAACCCTAAACGCTAACCTTAACCATAACACTAACCCTAACCCTAATTCTAACCCTAAACCTAACCCATATCCCTATTCCTAACACCTAAACCCTAAACCTAACCCTAACACTAACACTAAATCTAACACAAAACCTAAATCTAACACTAACCCTAACCCTAACCGAATTGTAATCCAAAACCTAACCATAACACAGCCTAACCTAAGCCTAAAACTAACTCTTACCCTAATCCTAACGCTAACTCTAACACTAACCCAAACCCTAACAATAAAACTAACACTAACCTCTAAACCTAACCCTAACCCTAACCGTAACCCTACCCCTAAAGCTAAACACTAACCCTAACCGTAACCCTTACCCTATCCCTAAATCTAATCCGAACCCTAACCCTAAACCTTAACCTAAGCTTTAACCCTAACCCTAACCATTACCTCTAAGCCTAAACCTAACCCTAACCCTAGCCCTAACTCTATCCCTAAACCAAATGCTAACCTCTAACCATAACCCTATCTCTAACCATAACCCTTAACATAACACTAAACCTAACCCTAACACTAAGCCTAACATTAAACCTCAGCTTTAACTTAACCCTAAACCAAACCTAACACTAACCTCTAACCATAACCCTAACCCTAATCCTAAACCTAACCATAACCCTGAACTCTAACCGTAACACTAACCCTAACCCTAAAACTATCCCTAACATCTAATCCTAACCCAAAACCTTGCACTAACCTAATCATAACCCTATCCATAACCATAACCTGAAGCCTAAACATAACCCTAACATTAACACTAAACCATAACCCTAAAACTAACACTAACCCTGACCCTAACCCTACCCGTAAAACTAACCCTAACCCTAAAACTATCCCGAACACATAACCTATATCCCTAATACTAAACCAAACCATAAAATTAAAAAAAAATCTAACCCTAACCCTAACACTAACCCTAAGCCTAACCCTAAACCTAATGGTAACCCTTACACTAACCATAACCCGAATCCTAATCTTATCCCTCTCCCTAACTCCTAAACCCTAACCCTAACTCTAACACTAACCCTAACCATAAACCTAAGATTTCACCCTATCCCTAACCCTATCCGAAACCATAACCTGTAACCTAACACTAACCCTAACCTTTACCTTAACCCACTATCCCGAAACCTAAACATAACCCTAACCCTAACCCTAACCCTAACCCTAACCCTAACAGTAAACATAAACATACCCCTAACTCTATCCCTAACCCTAAACCTAACCCTAATCATTAGCCTAACCCTAACCATAACCTAAAGCCCAACCCTAACGCTATCCCCAACCTAAACCCTAACCCTAACTTTAATCATAACCCTAACACTAAGCATAACTCTAACCCTAAATCTAACCCTAAATTCTAATCCTAACCCGAAACCTAATCCTAACTTTAACCCTAAACCTAACCCTAACACTAACTTAATATTAAACCTCAACATAACCATAACCCTATCCATAAACCTAAACCTAAACCTATCCCTGAACCTAAGCTTTAACACTAAGCCTAACCCTAACACTAACTATCACCTCTAAGCCTAAGCCTAAACCTAACCCTAACACTAAATCTAACCCAAAACTGAATGCTAAACTCTAACCATAACACTAACCCTAACAATAACACTAACCATAACACTAACGCTAACCATGACACCAACCCTAACCCTAACCCTAACACTAACCTAAAAACCTAACCCTAACCCTAACCCTAACCATGACCCTAAACCTAAACCTAACATTAATCCCTTACCCTAACCCTAAACCAACCCCTGATACTAACACTAACCCTGACCGTAATACCTAACCCAAACACTAACCATAACATAACCCTAACCCTAACCTTAACCGAACAATAAACCTAACATCTAACTATAACTCTAACCCTAACCCTAAACTTCAATCTAACCCTTAACCCAAAGATAACACTAACACTAACCCTAACCCTAAACGCTAACCCTAACCATAACCCTAACACTAACCCTAATTCTAACCCTAAACCTAAACCACATCCCTATTCCTAACACCTAACACTTAAACCATAACACTAACCCTAACAATAACCTTAACAATAGCCCTAACCCTAATCATAACTCTAACCCTAACCCTAACACTAACACTAAACCTAATGCTAAACCTAAATCTAACCCTAACCTAATTGTAATCCAAAACCTAACCATAACACTAAGCCTAACCCTAAGCCTAACCCTAACTCTAACCCTAACACTAACACCAACCCTAACCCTTACACTAACACTAACCTCTAAACCTAACCCTAACCACAACCATAACCCTAACCCTAAAGCTAAACACTAACGCTAAGCCTAACCCTTACCCTATCCCTAAACCTAATCCTAACCCTAACCCTAACCCTAAACCTTAACCTAAGCTTTAACCCTAACCCTAACCATTACTTCTAAGCCTAAACCTAAGGCTAATGCTAGCCCTAACTCTAACCCTAAACCAAATGCTAACCTCTAACCATAACCCTATCCCTAACCATAACACTTAACCTAACACTAACCCTAACCCTAACACTAAGCCTAACATCAAACCTCAGCTTTAACCCTAACCCTAATCCAAACCTAACGCTAAACTCTAACCGTAACCCTAACCCTAACCCTAACCCTAACCCTAACCCTAACCTTAAAACTATCCCTAACATCTCATCCTAACCCAAAACTTAGCCCTAACCTAATCGTAACCCTAACCATAAATGTAATCCGAAGCCTAAACGTAACCCTAACCCTAACCCTAACACTAACACTAACACTAACACTAAACCATAACCCTAAACCTAACACTATCCCTAACCCTAACCCTAACCTTAAAACTAACCCTAAACGTAATCCTAACCCTATTCCGAACACGTAACCCCTAACCCTAAAGCTAAACATAACTTAAATTAAAGCAAAATCTAATAGTAACCCTAACCCTAAACTTAACCCTAAACCTCAACCTAAGCCTAACACTAACAATAACACTAAACCTAACAATAACCCTAAACCTAAACGCTAACACTAACCATAACCTTAACCCTAACCCTAAACCTAACCTAAACTTAATCCTAACTATAACCCTATCACTAACACCTAACCTCTAAAACTAACCCAAAGCCTAACCCTAAAAGTAACCCTAAGTCTAACGCAAACACTACCTATTACACTAATCCTAACACTAACCCTAACCTCAGTGTAACCCTAAACCTAACTGTAATCCGAAGCCTAACCTTAACCCTATCCCTAACACCTAACCCTAAACCTAACCCTAACCCTAACCCTAATCCTAATCCAACTCCTAACACTACCCGTAAGCCTAAACCTAACCCTAATTCTAATCCTAAACTAATTGTAATCATAACCCTTACTGTAACCCAAAGCCTAGACGTAACCCTATCTCTAAATCTAAACCTAACCCTAATGCTCACCCTAACACTAAACCTCATCCTAACTCTAAACCTAACACTAACCCTAACACTAACACTAACCTCTAAACCTAACCCTAACCTGAACCGTAAACCTAATGCTAAACCTAACGACTAACCCTAATCCTAACCCTTACCTATCTCTAACCCTAATGCTCACCCTAACCCTAAATTAACTTTAACCCTAACCTTAACCCTAACCCTAACCATAACTTCTAAGCCTCACCCTAACCCTAAACTTACCATAACCATAACCTGATCCGTAAGACCTAAGCCCAAACCCTATCGCTAAACCTAACCCTAAAAGTAACCCTAACACTAACCGTAACACTAACCCTAACCCTAAACTTAAACCTAATCGTAAACCTAAGTTTTAACCATAACCCTAACCCAAACCTAATGCTAACCACTAACTCTAACCTTAAGCCTAAACCTAACCCTAAACCTAACCCTAATCCTAACCCTAACACTAACCTAATTATAACACTAAACCTAAACATAACCTTAGCCTAAACCTAACCCTAACTCTAACACAAACCCTAGGCCTCACACTAACCCTAAACATAAACCTAACCCTAACACTAACCTCTAAATCAAACCCTAACCCTAAATGTAACCCTAACCCTAAAATTAACCAATAACACTAATCCTAACCCTTACTGTATCCCTAACACTAACACTAACCATAACCCTGAAGCTAAGCATTAACCGTAACCATAAACTCTAAGCCTAACCCTAACCCTAACACTCACCCTTATTCTAACCCTAAACCAAAGGCTAACTTCTAGTCATAACCCTAACCCTGACCCTAACGCTAACCCTAACTCTAAAACTAACTTCTAACCCTAATCCTAAAACTAAACCTAACCCTAACCCTAACCCTAAAACTAAACCTAACCCTAAACCTAACACTATCCCTAACCCTAACCCTAAACCGAACACTAAACCAAACCCTAACCCTACCCTATCGCTAACACCTAAATGCTAATCCTAATCCTAACCCTAACTCTAAAACTAATGCTAAACCTAACACTACACATAAGTCTAACCCTAACCCTAACCCTAAAATTATTCATAACCCTAACCCTAACCATAACCCAAAGCCCAACCCTAATCCTTTCCCTAAGAGCTAACCCTTAACTCTAACCTAAATCATAACCCTAACACTAAGCGTAACCCTAACCCTAACCCTAAAACTTACTCTAACACTAACGCTAAACTCTAACAGTAACCCCAACCCTAACAGTAATCTTTAACTCTAACTCTAACACAAACCCTAAAACTAAACCTAACGCTATCCTCTAACCATAACCCTAACCCTAACCATGACCCTAATGCTAACAGGTAACCCCTAACCCTAACCCTAAACCTAATCCTAACCCAAACCCTAACCGTAAACCCAACCCTAACCCTAACCCAAAATTATAATCCTAACACTAATCCTAACCCTAAACCTAACCCTAACCCTAAGCCTAACCTAACCCTAAACCTCACCATAACCATAAACCTATTCCTCACAGCTAACCCCTAAACCTGACCCTAACACTAAGCAAAACCCTAAATTCTAATCCTGACCCTAACCCAAACACTAATCCTAACCCTAACCATAACCATAACACTATCCCTAACAACTAACCCCTAAACATGACCCTAACCCTAACACTAAACTAATTGTACCACTAACCCAAACCATAACCCTGTGCTTAAACCAAGACCTAACCCTAATTCTAACCCTAACACTAACCCTAAAACTAACCCTAACCCTAATACTAACACTAACACTAACCTCTAAACCTAACCCTAGCACTAACCATAATCCTAAACCTAAACCTAATCCCTAACCCTAATCCTAAACCTTAACCATTCCCTACCCATAACCCTAAACCTAAACCTAACCCTTAACCTATGCTTTAGCCCTAAGCCTAACACTAACCCTAAACATCAGCTCTAGGCCTAACCGTAAGCCAAAACCTAACCCTAAATTGATGCTAACCTCTAACCATAACCCTAAAACTAACCCTAATCCTAACCCTAACCCTAATCCTAAACCTAGCCGTAAAGCTTACCCTAAACTCTAACTGTAACACTAACCGAAACCCTAACACTAACACTAACACTAACACTAACACTAACACTAACACTAAACTCTAACCGTAACACTAATGGAAACCCTAACACTAACACTAACACTAAACTCTAAAACTAACCCTAACCCTAACCTTAATCCTAACCATAACCTTAACAATAACCCTAACACTAAACCTAGCATTAATACCTTACGCTAACTGTAAGCCTACCCCTAAACTAACCCTAAACCTAACTGTAATACTTAACCCTAACCAAAACGCTAATCCTAGCATATGCTTAACCCTAACCCTTACCCTAAACCTAACCCTAATTATAAACGTAAACCTAACCTTAACACTAAACATAACATCTAACCCTAACACAAATCCTAACACAATACCTCAACCTAACTATAACTCCAACCATAACACTAACCCTAACTATAACCCTAACCATAACCCTAACTCTAACCATAACTCTAAACCTAACCCTAACACTAACCTAAAAACCTAACCCTAACCCTAAACCTAATCATGACCCTAAACCTAAACCTAACATTAATCTGTTACCTAAACACTAAACCAACCCCTTATACTAACACTAAACCTGTCTGTAATAACTAACCCGAACCATAACCTTAGCATAACCCTAACCCTAACCATAACCCAAACACTAAACCTAACATCTAACCATAACACTAACCCTAACCCTAAACCTCAATCTAACCCTAAACCCAACGATAACACTAAACCTAACCCTAAACGCTAACCCTAACTATAACCCTAACCCTAACCCTAATTCTAACCCTAAACCTAAATGATATCCCTATTCCTAACACCTAACCCCTAAACCATAACACTAACCCTGACAATAACTCTAACCATAATCCTAACCCTAACCAAAACACTAACCCTAACCCTAACCCTAACACTAACACTAACACTAACACTAAAACTAACGCTAAACCTAAATCTATGCCTAAACCTAACCCTAACCTAATTGTAATCGAAAACCTAACCATAACCCTCATCCTAACCCTAACCCTAACTCTAACTCTAACCCTAACACTAACACTAACACTAACACTAACACTAACACTAACACTTACACTACCATTAACCTCTAAACCTAACCCTAACCCCAAGCGTAAACCTACCCCTAATGCTAAACACTAAGGCTAACCCTAACCCTTAAACTATCCCTAAACGTAATCCTAACCCTAACCTTAAACCTTAACCTAAGCTTTAATCCTAACCCTAAACATTACCTCTAAGCCTAAACCTAACCCTAACCCTAGCCCTAACTCTAACCCTAAACCAAATGCTAACCTCTAACCATAACCCTATCCCTAATCATAACCCTTAACCTAACATTAACCCTAACCCTAACATTAGGCCTAACATTAAAGCTTTAACCCTAACCCTAACCCAAACCTTACACTAACCTCTAACCATAACCCTAACCCTAAACCTAAACCTAACCGTTAACACTGAACTCTATCCATAACACTAACCCTAACCCTAAAACTATACCTAACATCTCATCATAACCCAAAACCTAGACCTAACATAATTGTAACCCTAACCATAACCATAACCCAAAGCCTAAACTTAATCCTAACCCTAACACTAACACTAAACCATAACCCTAAACCTAACACTATCACTAACCCTAACCGTAAAACTAACCCTAACCCTAACCCTATCCCGAACACGTAACCCCTAACTCTAACCCTAAACCTAACCCTAAAATTAAAACAAAATCTAATACTAACCCTAACCCTAACCCTAAACCTCAACCTAACCCTAACACTAACAATGACACTAATCCTAACCATAACCCTAACCCTAAACACTAACACTAACCATAACCTTAACCCTAAACCTAAACCTAAGCTAAACCTAACCCTAACTATAACCCTATCACTAATGCCTAACTCCTAAACTTAACCCAAAGCCTAACCCTAAAAGTAACCCTAAGTCTAATGCAAATGCTACCCCTTACACTAATCCTAACACTAACCTTAACCTCATAGCAACCCTAAACCTAACTATAACCCGAAGCCTAACCATAAACCTATCCCTAACACCAAACCACTAAACCTGACCCTAACCCTAACCCTAATCCTAATCCAAATCGGAACACTACCCGTAAGCCTAAACCTAACCCTAACCCTAACCCTAACCCTACCCTAAATTAACTTTAACCCTAAACCTAACCCTAACCCTAACCATAACCATAACTTCTAAGCCTCACCCTAACCATAACCTTACCATATCCATGACCTGATCCATAACACCTAAGCCCTAACCCTAACACTAAACTTAATCCTAACAATAACCCTAACACTAACCCTAATGCTAATCCTAACCCTAAACCTAAACCTAACAATAATCCTAACCCTAACCCTAACCCTAAACCTAGCCCTAAACCTTACCCTAAACTCTAAACAAAACCCTAACACTAACACTAACACTAAACTCTAACCATAACATTAACTGAAATGCTAACACTAACACTAACACTAAACTCTAAAACTAACCCTAACCCTGTTGGGAGACGTGGCACTGTCAAGTCATCAGACACAGTGATTGCGAGCCTGTCGGAAAGTACAAAAGCCTGAGCTAGATTACCCCTCCCATCGAGTGTGCTACCCGCTCTGTAAGATAGTCTGCCTAGCAACAACTGATGTTAGCCAATCAGCCCGCATCGCGCGCTTTGAACTGATTGGCCACTGTAACCTTATATAAGCGAGTGCCTCTCCCGCCACGAGAAGCGAAGCACGGAAGGAGCCACGGAGAGCGGACTGGTAGAGGCTTCGGAGCGAAGCACGGAAGGAGCTGCGGAGAGCGGACCGGTAGAGGCTTCGGAGCGAAGCACAGAAGAAGCCGCGGAGAGCGGACCAACAGAGGCTTCGGCCGGGAAGAATCCCGGGGCAGACTGTGCGGAGAAGGAAAATAAAGAGAGCCTAGCCACTGCCAGATCTTGTCGTGTGTTCTTCCTGCCAGCCGGGAGCGACACCGACATAACCCTAACCCTTAACTTAACCCTAACCCTAACCCTAACCCTAAACCTAACCATAACCCTAAACCTAAACCTAACATTAACCCCTTACCTTAATACTAAACCAACCTATTATACTAACACTAACCCTGACTGTAATACCTAACCTGAAACCTAACCTTAGCATAACCCAAACCCGAACACTAAACCTAACAACTAAACATAACACTAACCCTAACCCTAAACCTCAATCTAACCCTAAACCCAATGATAACACTAACCTGAACCCTAACCCTAAACGCTAACCATAACCATAACCATAACCCTAACCCTAATTCTAATCCTAAACCTAAACGATATCCCTATTCCTAACACTTAACACCTAAACCATAACACTAACCCTAACAATAACCCTAACCATAACCCTAAACCTAACCATAACACTAACCCTAACCCTAACCCTAACACTAACACTAAATCTAACGCTAAATCTAAATCTACCCCTAACCTTAACCCTAACCTAATTGTAATCCAATACCTAAGCATAACCCTAAGCCTAAACCTAAGCCTAACCCTAACTCTAACCCTAACACTAACACTAACCCTTACACTAACACTAACCTCTAAACCTAACCTTAACCCCAAGCGTAAACCTACCCCTAATGCTAAACACTAAGTCTAACCCTAACACTTACCCTATCCCTAAACCTAATCCTAACCTTAACCCTAAACATTAACCTAAGCTTTAACCCTAACCCTAAACATTACCTCTAATCCTAAACCTAACCCTAACCCTAGCCCTAACTCTAACCCTAGACCAAATGCTAACCTCTAACCATAACCCTATTCCTAATCATAACCCTTAACTTAACACTAATCCTAACCCTAAAACTAGGCCTAAGATTAAACCTCAGCTTTAACCCTAACCCTAACCCAAAACTAACACTAACCTCTAACCATAACCATAACCCTAAACCTAACCGTAACACTGAACTCTAACCGTAACACTAACCATTACCCTAAACTATCCCTAACATCTCATCCTAACCCAAAACCTAGCCCTAACCTAATTGTAACCCTAACCATAACCGTAACCCAAAGCCTAAACATAACCGTAAACCTAACCCTAACACTAACACTAAACCATAAACCTAAACCTAACACTATCACTAACCCTAACCCTAACAGTAAAACTAACCCTAACCCTAACCCTATCCCGAACACGTAACCCCTAACTCTAATGCTAAACCTAAACCTAAAATTAAAACAAAATCTAATACTAACCCTAACCCTAACCCTAACCCTAAACCTAACATTAACCCTAAATGCTAACCCTAACCATAACCCAACCCTAAACCTAAAACTAACCCTAACCCTACCACATAACCCTATCCCTAACACTAACCCTAACCTAACTATAACCCTAAACCTAACCCTAACCCTAATCCTAAACCTAACCCTAACCCTAACACTAACATTAACCCTAACACTAATAACTAAACCTAACCCAAAGAGTAACCCTAACATTAAAACTAACCACTAACACTAATCCTAACCATGATCCTATCACTAAACATAACCCTAAACCTAACCCTAACCCTTAACCTAAGCATTAATCCTAACCCTAACCCTGAAACTAACCCTAACCATAACCCTAACCCTAATCCTAACACTAAACTTAAACCTAAATATTAAACTTAACCCTAACGCAAACCTAATGCTAACCTCTAACCATAACCCTAACCCTAACCATGACCCTAACGCTAACAGCTAACACCTAAACCGAACCATAAGCCTAATCCTAACCCCAAACCTAACCATAAACATAAACCTAACCCTAACCCAAAATTCAATTCCTAACACTAAACCCAACCATAAACCTAACCCTAACCCTAACCCTAACACTAACCCAACCCTAAGCCTAAACTCTAACCATAACACTAACCCTAACCCTAAAACTATCCCTAACATTTAACCCTAACCCCAACAATAGCCCGAACCTAATTGTAACCCTAACCATAACCATAACGGAAGCCTAACCATAACCCAGGCCCTAACCCTAACAATAACAGTAATCCCCATCACAAAAACGAACACTATCCCTTACCTTAACCGTAACCGTAAACCTAACCTAAACCACAACCCTAAGCCTAACACTAACCCTAACCCTATCCCTAACACCTAACCCCTAAATCTAATGCTAAATCTAATCCGAAAATGAACACTAAATCTAACCCTAACCCTAAACCTAACCCTAACCCAAAGCCAAACCCTAAACCTAAACGTAACCCTAATCATAACTGCTAAACTCTAACCCTAACCCTAACCCTAACCTAAACCTAAACCTAAACCTCACTGTAATGCTAACCTTACCACTAAACCCTAACTCTAAACGTAAACCTAAGCTGAAAACTAAACTTAACCCTAACCTTAACCCTAACACTAATCCGAATGCTAACCCTAATGCTAATACTAACCCTAACACTACCCCTAAACCTAGCACTAAACCTAAGGCGACCCCTAATCCTAACCCTAAACCTACTCAAACTCTAACACTAACCGTAAGTCGAAGCCTAACAGTAACACAATCCCTAAAACCTAACCTTTCACCCTAACCTAAATTTAACACTAACCCTACCCTAACCATCACACTAACACTAACACTAATCCTAACCCTAACCTTAACCCTAACCCTATCCCTAACTGTAACACCTAAGCCCTAACACTAACACTAAACCTAAAGCTAACCCTAAGCCTAGCCCTAAACCTAATCATAACACTAACCGTAGCATGAAGCATAACACTACCATGAAACCTAACACCTAAAACCTAAACCTAACCATAAACCTAACCCAAACCCTAACCGTAACCATAACCCTAAACCTAACCCTAATCCTAACGCTAACCCTAAACTTAAACCTAACCCTAACACTAACCCTAACACTAATCCTGACCTCTAACCCTAACCCTAACACTAATCCTAAACTTAACACTATCCCTAACCCTAACCCTAAGCCTAAACCAAACCCTAACCCAAAACTTAACAATAACCCTAACACTAACAATGTCACTAACCCTCTCCCTAGCCCTAATCCTAATACTAAACCTAACCCTAATCATAACCCTAAACCTAACCCTAAGCCTAACACTAACCCTAACCCCAAACCCTCATTCAAGGGACCCTAACCATAAAACCCTAATGCTAATACACACCCTAACCCTAACTCTAAACCTAACCCTAACCCTTACCCTAACCGTAACCCTAACCATAATCCTAACCATATCCTTAACACCTAAACCCTAATCCTAACTGAAAATTTAACCATAACACTAACCCTAGCCCTAAACCCTACCCCTAACACTTACCCTAACCCAAAATCTAACAATAACCCTAACCCTAACCCTAACTGTATTCTGTAGATTAACCCTGACTCTAGCCCTATCACCTAACCCCTAAACCTATCCCTAACCTAACCCTAACCCTAATGATAACCCTAACCCTAATCCTAAACCTAACCCGAACCCTAATCCCTAAACCTAACCCTATGCCTAACCATATCATGAACAATAACCCTAATACATAACCCTAACCTGAAATTCTAACATTAACCCTAACACTAAAACAAACTCTAACCCTAATCTCTAACCCTAACCCTAATCATAATCATAACCTTAACACAGCCCTAACACTAAGCTCTAAATATAACACTAAACCTAACACTAACCTCTAACTCTAACCCCAACCCTAACCCAAACGCTAACCGTAACCCTAACCCTAAACATAACCCTAACCCTAACGCTAACTCTAATCCTAACCCTAAACCTAACCCTAATCCTAACCTCTAACCCTAATCCTAACACTAACACTAACCCTAAAACTAACTTCTAACAATAAGTCTAACCCAAAACCTAAACCTAACCCTAAACCTAAACCTAACACTAACCCTAAAACTAAACCTAACACCGTCCCTAACTCTAACCCGAGGCCTAAACCTAATACTATCCCTAAACCTAAACCTAAACCTAACCCTAACCGTAACCCTAAGCCTTACCCTAACACTCTCCCTAACATGTAACAACTAACCCTCACCCTAACCCTAAGCGTAACCCTAAACCTAAGCCTCTATCTAACACTAACTTCTAATCCTAACCCTAACCCTAACACTAAACTGAAACCTAACAATAACCCTAAACTCTAACCCTAAACTTAACCCTAATACTAACTTTAACCCTAACCCTAAACTTTAACCCAAATCCTAAACCTACCCTAACACTAATCTTTAACTCTAAACTTAACCCTAACCCTAAGCCTAAAACTAACCTCTAATCATAACCCTAACCCTAATCCTAACCCTAAGTGTAACCATATCCCTAACCCTAACCCTCTAACCATAAACCAAACCCTAATGCTAACCCAATCCCTAACCATAAAACCCAAACCTAACTCTAACTCTAACCCTAACCCTAACTCTCTAATGCTAAACCTAACACTAACCCTAACCATAACACTAAACGCCAAACCCTAATCATATCCCTAAACCTATCCCTAATACTAACCCTAACCCTAACCCCAATCCTAACACTAAACATAACCTTAACCTTAACCCTGTTTAACACTAACCCTAACACTAACCCTAACCCTAACCCAAACATCTAACTCTAAAGTTAATCCTATACCTAAACCTAACCTTAACCTTAACCCTAATCCTAACCATAACCCTAAACTTAACAGTAACCTCAACCCTTAAACCTAACCCTAACCCTAACCCTATCCCTAACCCTAAACCTAAGTGTAACACTAAACCTAACCCTACCCCTAACCTGTAACCCTAACCCATACATCTAACCCTAACCCTAACCTTAACACTAATCCTAAACCCAACCAGAGCACAACCCTAAACGTAAACATAAACAAACCCTAATCCCTAACCATAATCCTAACACCAACCCTTACACTAAGCATAACCCACACCATAACCCACACCTCTAACCAAAACAGTAACAGTAACACTAACACTAACATTAACACTAACACTAACCCTAACCCTAATCCTAACCCTAACTTTAATACTAACCCTAACTCTAACCCTAACACTAACCATAACCTTAAACCTTACACAAACCTAACTTGTAACCCTAACCCAAACTTTAAACCTCAACCTAAACCTAACCCTAACCATAAGCCTAAAGCTAACTTCTAACCCTAAAGTTAACCCTAAACCTAAGCTTCAACCCTAACCCTAACATCTAAGCCTAACCCTAACTCTATGCCTAACGCCAAGCCTAACACTAAATCTAACCCAAAAATCTAACCATAACCATAACCCTAACCCTAACCCTAACTTCTAACCCTAAACCTAACCGTAATGCTTAACATAACTTCTAACCCAAACCAAAAACCTAAACCTAAAACTAAACAAAACCCTAATCCTAAACCTAACTGTAACCCTAACCCTAACACTAAACCCTAACCATAACCCTAACACTATACCTAACACTAACCCGAATGCTAAACCTAACCCTAAACCGAATGGTAACCCAAACTCTAAACTTGAAATGTAAATGAAACCCTAGCCCTAAAACAAAACCTAACCCTTACCCTAAACTCTAACTCTAAACGTAACACTAACACTAACCCTGAACCTAACCCTAAACACTAACCCTAATCTAACCCTAGCCCTAAAACTAACCTCTAACACTAACTCTAACCTTAACACTAAGCCTAAACCTAACCTCTAACCTTAACCCTCCCACTAACCCTAACCCTAATCCTAACCTATTCCTAACAGTAAACCTCTAACCATAAACCTAAACCTAACGTTAACACTATCCCTAACCGTAAACCCTAAACATAACTCTAACCTTAACCCTAAACCTAACCCTAACCCTAAACCAAACCCTAACCCTAAACCTAACCCTAACCCTAAACACTAACCCTAATGCTAACCCTAAAGCTTAACCTAACCCTAACCCATACCTCTAAACATAACCCTAACCCTAAACCTAACCCTAACACTAACCCTAACCCCTACCCTAACACTAACCCTAAACCTAAATTCTAACCCTAACCCTAAACCTAACTTTAACCATAAGCCTAACCTCTAACCCTAACCCTAACACGAACCCAAACCCTAACCATAACCCTAACCCTAAACATAACTCTAACCTATAACCCTAAGCCTAACCCTAACCTTGGCCCTAACCCTAATCCTCTAACTCTAAACCTAATCATAACCCTATCTGTAAACCTAAGCCTTACCCTAAAACTCTCCCTAACACCTAACACCTAACACTAACCATTACCCTAACCCTAAGCCTACACCTAAACCTAACTACTAATCCTAACCCTAACCCTAAACCTAAACCTAAACCTAACCCTTAACTCTAACCCTAAATCTAACCCTAGCACTAACCCTAAACCTAACCCTAAACCTAAACTCTTACCCTAATCTTAACCATAAAAATAACACGAATGTCTAACTGTAACCTTAAACCTAACCCTAAGCCTAAGCCTAAAACTAACCTCTAACCGGAACCCTAACACTAAGCCTAACCCTATCCCTAAACCTAACCTTCTAACCCTAATCCTAACCCTAACGCTAACCCTATCCCTAACCATAAACATTAAACCTAACTCTAACCCTAACCCTCTAAACCTAAACTAACGCTAACCCTAACCATAACACCAAATGCCAAACCCTAATCAAATCCCTAACCCTAACATTAACCCTAACCTTAACCCCAATCCTAATGCTAATCATAACCCTAAATCTAACCCTGCGTAACCCTAACCCTAACGATAACCATAACACTATCTCTAACCCTAAACCTAACATCTAACCCTAACACTAACCCTAACCCTAACCCTAAACCTAACACTAACCCTAATCCTAAACCAAACCATAACAGTAGCCCTACCCCTACCCCTAAACTCTAACCCTAACCTTAATCTTAGCCCTAACTTTAATCCTAACACAAACCTAACATCTAACACTAAACCTAACCATAACCCTAAACCTCTATTTAACACTAACCTAACCATAACCAGAAAGCTAGCTACTAACACTAAACTTAACACTAAACCTAAGCTTCAACCCTAAGCCTAACCCTAACACTAACCTCTATGCCTAACCCTAACATGAAAACTAACCATAACACTAAAACTAAGGCTAACCTCTAACCATAACTCTAGACCTAACCCTAACTCTAACGCTAACTGTAACCCTAAACTCGAAGAGTAACACTAACCCTAAACCTAACACTAACCCTAACGCTAACTCTAACCCATACCTCTAACCTTAACCCTAAACCTAACCATAAACCTAACACTAACCCTAACCCTTAACCTAACCCTAACACTAAACCTAAACGCTAACCCTAACCCTAATCCTAACCCTAACCAGAAGCCTAACCTCTAAACCTAACCCTAACCTGAACCCAAACCCGAACCATAACACTAACCATAACCCAAACCCTAACCCTAACCCTAACCCTAAGCCTAACCCTCTAATCCTAAACCTAACCCTAACCATAACCATAACACCAAACGCCAAACCCTAATCATATCCCTAAACCTATCCCTAATACTAACCCTAACCCCAGTCCGTACACTAAACCTAACCCTAAGCCTAAACCTGTCTAACCCTAACCCTAAAACCTAACCGCAAACTCTAACCCTAAATCTAACCTTAATTCTAAAACAAACCTAAATGCTAACACTAACCCTAACCCTAAACCTCAACCTAACCCTAACCCGAACCCTAACCCTAACCCTAACCCTAATCCTAACCCTAAGCCTAACACTAACCCTAACCTGAACCCTAACCCTCTAACCCTAACGCTAACCCTAACGCTACCCTATCCCTAACCATTAACCCTAAACCTAACTCTAAACATAACTGTAACCCTAAACCTAACTCTCTAACCCTAAACCTAACACTAACCCTAAACATGACACCAAACGCCAAACCCTAATCATATCCCTAACCCTAACCCTAAACCCAATCCTAACCCTAAAAAGAACCCCAACACTAACCCTAATCCTAACACTAACCCTTAATGCTAACCTTAACACTAAACTCTAACCCTAAACCTAACCCTAACAATGAACCTAACAAGAAACCTACCCTCTAACCCTAATCCTAACCCTTACACTATCCCTAACCGTAACATTAACCCTAACCCTAACCTAACCCCAAACTTAACTTCTAACCCTAACCCTAACCATAACCCTCAACCTAACCCTAACCCTAACCCTAACCTTAATTCTAAAACAAACCTAAATGCTAACACTAACCCTAACCCTAACCTAACCCCAAACTTAACTTCTAACCCTAACCCTAACCATAACCCTCAACCTAACCCTAACCCTAACCCTAACCCTAAACCTAACCCTAAACCTAACCCTAACCCTAACCTTAACCCTAATCCTAACTTTAAACCTAATGTTAACTTCTAACCATAACCCTAACTCTAACCCTAACCCTAATGCTAACCCTAACCCCAATTCTAACCGTAACACTAACCCTAATGCTAAACCTAAACCTAACCCTAACACTAACCCTAACCCTGACCCCAACACTAACCTTAACCCAAACACTAACATTAACACTAAGCTCTGACCATTAACCTAACCCTAAAAATAACACTAAAGCTAACCATAAGACTATCCTCTAACCCTAATCCTAAACCTTACACTATACCTAATCCTAACCCTAACCATAGCCATTACTCTAAACCTCAACCTAACCCTAAGCATAACAATATATATAACACTACATCCTAACCCCAACCCTCACTCTAACCCTAAACCTAAACCTAACCCTAACCCTGTCTAAACCTAAACCTAACCCTAACACTAAACCTAACGCTATCCCTAATACTAAAACTAACCCTAACACTAACCCTTAACCTAAACCTAACCTAATTGTAACCATAACCCTAACCATAACCTGCAGCCTAACCCTAACCCTATCCCTAACACCTAACCCCTAAACATAACTCTACCCCTAACACTAACTCTGAATGTAACCGGAATCCTAACCCTATCCCTAACCCTAACAATAAATCTATCCTCTAACCCTGATCCTAACACTTACCCTATCACTAAACTTAACCCTAACTCTAACCCTAAACGTCAACCTAAACCAAACCCTAATGCTAACCCTATCTGAAAACCTAAACCCTATCCCTAAATCTACCCCTAACTGTAACCCTAACCATAACCCTAAGCCTAACACTAAATTTAACATTTAACCCTAACCCTACTCCTAACCCTAAACCTCATCTAACCCTAACCGTAACCCTAACGACAAACCCTTATCCTAATCCTAACACTAACCCTAAACCGAAACCTAAACCTAAACCTAATGCTAACCTCTAACCCTAAATCTAACCCTCTAACACTAACCCTAACTCTAACCCTAACACTAACCCTAATTCTAAACCCTAACGGCAAACCATAATCCCAACACTAACACTAACCCTAACCCTAAAACCAATCCTAACCCTAACGATAACCCTAAAGCCTAACCCTAACACTAACCCTGTCTAAACCTAAACCTAACCCTTATCCTAAAACTAATACTAACCCTACCACTTACCACAACACCAACACTAACCCTAAACTCTAACCCTAATCCTGACGATAACCCTAACCCTAATCATAATACAAAACTCTAACCCTAACCCTTATCTGAACCTGAAAAACTAACAATAACCCTAACCCTAAGCCTAACACTAACCAATAAACCTAACAATAACCCTAACCCTAATGCCAAATCCTAATTCTAACCCTAACCCTAAACCTCACCCTATCTCTAAGCTTAACTTAAAACCCTAATCCTAATGATTACCCTTAACCTAACCCTTACCCTAACCCTAACCCTAAACGTAACCCTAACCCTACCCCTAAACCCAACCCGTAACACTAATCCTAAACCTAACCCTAACCCTAACCCGAGCCATAACACTAACCTTAACACTAACCTTTAACCCTAACTGTAATCCTAACCCTAACCTAACACTAAACTTAACTTCTAACCTTAACCCTTAACATAACCCTCAACCTAACTATAACTCTAACCCTAACCCTAACCCTAACACTAACTCTAACCTCTAAACCTAAACCTAACCCTAACCCTAACTCTAACCTTAACCCTAATCCTAACTCTAAATCTAATGTTAACTTCTAACCATAACCCTAACTCTAACACTAAACCTAACGCTAACCATAACCCTAACCCTAATGTTAACCCTAACCAAATCCCTAACCGTAAAACTAACACTAACACTAAAACTAAACCTAACCCTAAATCTAACCCTAACCCTAACACCAACACTAACCTTAACCCTTATCATAACATTATCACTAAGCTCTGACCCTAAACCTAACCCTAAAAATAACACTGAAGCTAACACTAAGACTATCCTCTAACCCTAATACTAAACCTTACGCTGTACCTAACCCTAACCATAACCATAGCCATTACCCTAAACCTCAACCTAACCCTAAGACTAACAATATCTGTAACACTACATCCTAACCCTAACCCTCACACTAACCCTAAACCTAAACCTAAACCTAACCCTGTCTAACCCTAACCCTAACAATAACATTAAACCTAACGCTATCCCTAATCGTAAAACTAGCCCTAAAACTAACCCTTATCCTAAACCTAACCTAATTTTAAACATAACCTAACAATAACCTGCAGCCTAACCCTAAAACTATCCCTAACACCTAAACCCTAAACATAACCCTAACCCTAACACTAACTCAGAATGTAACTGGAACCCTAACCCTATCCCTAATCCTAAACATAAACCTATCCTCTAACCCTAATATTAACACTTACCCTATTACTAACCTTAACCCTAACTCTAACCCTAAACCTCAAACAAAACCAAACCCTAACGCTAACCATATCCAAAAACCTAAACCCTATCCCTAATTCTAACCCTAAACATAACCCAAACTGTAACCCTAACCATACCCCTAACACTAAACTTAACATTTAACCCTAACCCTACTCCTAACCCTAAACCTCACCTAACCCTAACCATAACCCAACGACAAACCCTTATCCTAATTCTAACCCTAACCCTAACTCTAACCCAAACCCTAATCCTAAAGCTAACCCTAAACTCTAACCCTAACCCTAACCCTCTAACACTAACCCTAACTCTAACCCTAACACTAACATTAACTCCAATCCTAAACCCTAATGCCAAACCCAAATCCTAACCCTAACCCTAACACAAACACTAACCCTAACCCTAAAACAAATCCTAAACCTAACCATAACCCTAAGTCTAACCCTAAACCTAACCCTCTCTAAACCTAAACCTAAATCTAAAACTAAAACTAATATTAACCCTAATGCTTACCCTAACATTAACACTAACACTAAACTCTAACCCGAATCCTAACCATAACACTAACCCTAACCATAAGACTAAACTCTAACCCTAACCCTAATCTGAACGTGAACACAAACAATAACTCTAACCCTAAGCCTAACACTAACCTCTAAACCTAACCATAACCCTAACCCTAATGCCAAATCCTAATCCTAACCCTAAACTTAACCCTGTGCTTAAACTTAACTTATGACCCTAATCCTAATGATAACCCTTAACCTAACCCTTACCCTAACCCTAACCCTAAACCTAATCCTCACCCTAACCCCAACCCATAACACTAACCCTAAACCTAAACCTAAACCTAACCCTAACACTAACCCAAACCATAACCCTAACCTTAACACTAACCTCAAACCCTAACCCTAACCCTAACCTAACCCTAAACTTAATTTCTAACCCTAACCCTAAACATAGCCATCAACCTAACCATAAGCCTAACCCTAACTATAATCCTAACCCTAACCCTAACACTAACTCTAACCTCTAAGCCTAACCCTAACAGTAACCCTAACCTTAACCCTAATCCTAACTCTAAATCTAATGTTAACTTCTAACCATAACCCTAACCCTGACCTAACCCTAACCCTAATGCTAACCCTAACTCCAACCCTAACCATAACACTAACCCTAACACAAAACCTAAACCTAACCCTAACTCTAACCCTAACACTAAACCCAACACTAACCTTAACACTAACCCTAAAATTAACACTAAGCTCTGACCTTAAACCTAACCCTAAAAATAACACTAAAGCTAACCCTAAGACTATCCTCTAACCCTAATCCTAAACCTTACGCTATACCTAACCCTAACCATAACCATAGCCATTACCCTAAACCTCAACCTAACCCTAAGCCTAACAATATCCATAACACTACATCCTAAACCTAACCCTCACACTAACCCTAAACCTAACCCTAACCCTAAGCCTAAATGTAATCCTAACCCTAACCCTAACCCTAACTCTAAACCTAACCTTCACAAATACCTAACTTCTAGCACTAACCCTAACCTTAACCCTAAAGCTCAAACTAACCCTAACACTAACCATAACCCTAACACTAACACTAAAACTAACCCTTACCCTAACCCTAGCACTAACCCTAAACTCTAACCCTAACCCTAACCCTAACCAGAAGCCTAACCTCTAACCCTAACCCTAAACCGAACCCAAACCCAAACCATAACCCTAAACACAACCCTAACCCTAACCTCTAACACTAAACCTAACCCTAATCCTCTAACCCTAAACCTAACCCTTACCCTAAATATAACAACAAACGCCAAAGCCTAATCATATCCCTAACCCTAACCGTAACCCTAAATCTAACCCTAAACCCAATCCTAACCCTAACCATAAACCTAAACCTAAGCCTAACCCTTACCCTAAATGTAAACCTAACACTAACGCTAACCCTAACCTCTAACCCTAAACCTAAACCTAACACTAACCTTAAACATAACACAAAACTAACTTCTAACCCTAGCCCTAACCCTCACCCTAAACCTCAACCTAACCCTAACTGTAACCATAATCCTAAAGTTAACTTCTAACCTTAAACTTAACATTAAACCTAAGCTTCAACACTAACCCTAAACTCTAAGCCTAACCCTAAACCTAATCCTAACCCTCATATTAACCCTAAATCTAATATGAACCTCTAACCAGAACCCTAACCCTAACCCTTTTTTTTTAATTTAAGAGGAAAAAGAGAAAAACACAAAACAAAACAAAGCGGTGTAAGGGTACACGTAATACAGAACTACAAAACAAAAAACAAAACAAAACAAAAAAAAAAAAAAACATAACAGTAAGAAATCACCTGTTAGTAGATTACATATTATCATCTTGAACATAGTTGCTCAAATCACAGTTTCAAAGAATACAAGGTGGACATTCAAACAGGGAGACTGCAAACAGCTGTGTTCAATGATCCAAAAACATTAATATAGTCAGCTATTTAACACCCCTAAACATACTTGCTGTTATATCCATTAGAGCTCTTTTCTTTCCCCCTCTCTTTTTTGCAACAAAATTTACACATTTTGGATTTTATTACTCCTTAGTTCTTATTACTTTTTTGGGGGGGGAGAGAATAAAGTCAAATTTTGCAAAACAAAGCTGTCAGTCAAAACCAAGTATAGACATAGCACATGATGTAGAACAGAGTACAAGGTTATCAACAATGGTTATCAAAATTGTCCCTTGTTTCCTTAAAAAGAATTGTCTATGTCATTAGATATTATAAAATTGGACAAAACAGTAGAGAACAAGACCAATAAAACTTAGGCATTGCAAACATTACAGGACTTCCAAAGAAGACAATAGTCAAACCAGAATGGGTATCTTAGTGAATCTTATTGCCTTCAAAGTAGTTGCCTATGTCTTCAAACTTGATACTGTCATATAGAATGGAACAGAGTATAATCGGTCAAAACAAGATAGTGGGAGTACTACAGGACTTCAAAACAAGTTAAAAGGAAATCAAAAAGAGTTACTATTTATATATCCTATTTTTTAAAAATTTTTTCTTTAATTAAGACAAACATAAGAAATGACTAAATAATTAAAGAATGGCCAGGATCAAGAAAACCGACAACAAATGCTGGAGAGGCTGTGGGGAAAAAGGAACTCTCCTGCACTGCTGGTGGGAGTGTAGACTGGTACAGCCTTTGTGGAGATCTGTCTGGAGATTTCTCAAAAAGTTGGGACTGGAAATCCCATTTATTCCAGCTATTCCACTTCTAGGCATATTCCCAGAAGAACTGAAAGCATCATACCACAGTGATATACGTGCACCTATGTTTATAGCAGCACAATTTGTAATCGCCAGATCTGGGAAACAACCCAAGTGTCCATCAACTGAGGAATGGATAAAAAAGGTGTGGTATTCCTAACCCTAATCCTAACCAAACATTAACCCGAACCCTAAACTCGAACCATAACCCTAACCCTAAACCTAAGCATAGCCCTTACACTAACAATCTCCCTAACACCGAACCCCTAAACCTAACCATATCCCTAACTGTAATTCTAACCCTAAGCCTACATCTAACCCTATATTCTGATCTTAACATTAACCCTAAACCTAAACCTAACCCTAACCATAAACTCTAACCCTAAACCTAACTGTAACAGTAACACTAACCCTAACCCTAACCCTAAACTCGAACAACAAGCCTAAACCTAACCCTAACACCAAACTCTAAATCTAACCTTAATCCTAACCCTAACGTAAGCCTAAAACTATCCTCTAACCAAAACCCTAACCTCTAACCCTAACCCTAAACCTAACCCTAACCCTAACCTTAATCCCAACACAAACATAACTTCTAAACATAACCCCAACCCTAACCCTAAACCTAAACCTCAACCTAACCCTAACCCTAACCATGACCCTAAAGACAACTTCTAACCCAAAACTTAAGCCTAAACCTAAGCTTCAATCCTAACCCTAACCCTAACCCTAACCTCTAAGCCTAACACTTACCCTCACCAGAACGCTAACCTTGACCCTAAACTCGAACTGTAACCCTAACCATAACGCAAACCCTAACCGTAACCCTAAGCCTCTAACCCTATAAATAATCCTAATCATAACCCTAACCATAACCCTAAGCCTTACCCTAACACTCTCCCTGAGACCTAACACTTAAACCTAACTCTAACCCTAACTGTAACCCTAACCCTAAGCCTAAACCTAACCCTAACTTCTAATCCGAACATTAATCCTAACCCTAAACCTAAACCTAATGCTAACCCTAAACTCTAACCCTAACCCTAAACCTAACCCTTACACTAACCCTAACCATAACACTAACCCTAACGCTAAACTCTAACCTTAATCCTAACCCTAACCCTAACACTAACCTCTAACTCTAACCTTAACCCTACCCCTAGATCTAAGCCTAAAACTAACCTCTAACCATAACCCTAACACTAATCCTAACACCAAGCCTAACCCTATCCCTAACCCTCTAACCCTAAACCTAACGCTAACCCTATCCCTACCCATAAACTTTAAAGCTAACTCTAACCCTAACCCTAACCCTATGCTTCTAACCCTAAACTTAACCCAAACAATAACCATAACACCCTATCCCTAAACATAAACTCTAAACCTAACTCTAACCCTAACCCTAAGCCTAACCCTATCCTTCTAACCCTAAACTTAACCCAAACAATAACCATAACACCCTATCCCTAACCATAAACCCTAACCCTAACTCTAACACTAACCCTAACCATAACCATAACCCTCTATCCCGAAACCTAACCATAATACCAAATGAAAAGCCCTAATCATATGCCTAACACTAACCCTAACACTAACCCTAAACCTTACCCCAAACCTAACCCTAAACATAACCCTAACCCTAACCCTGTCTAACCCTTACCCTATCCCTAACCCTAACCCTAACCCTAACCCTAACATCTATCCATAACGTTAATCCTAAACCTAAAAATAACCTTAAGTTTAAACCTAACACTAACCCTAACGCTAACCCAAACCCTAATCCTAACCCTAACCCTAAACCTAAACCTAACCCTAACCATAAACCTAAACCTAATCCTATCCTCTAAACCTAGCCCTTACCCTAACATTAATCCTAACACAAACTTAACTTCTAACACTTACCCTAAACCTAACCCTAAACCTCAAAGGCTAACACTAACCATAACACTAAAGCTAAATTATAACCCTAAACTTAACCCTAAACCTAAGCTTCAACGCTAACCCTAACCCTAACTGTAACCCTAATCTCTAAGACTAACCCTAACCCTGACCCTAACGCTAACCCTAACCCTAAACTCGAACCATAACCCTAACCCTAACCCTCTAACCCTAAACCTAATCCTAACACTAACACTAACAGTAACCGTAAGCCTTACCCTAACACTCTCCCTAACACCTAACCCCTAATCCTAACCCTAATCCTAACACTAACCTTAATCCTAACCGTAACACTACACCTAACCCTAACTCATAATCTTAACCCTAACACAACCCTAACTCTAAACATAAACTAACCCTAACCCTAAACTCTAAACATAAACCTAATCATAACCCTAACACTAACCCTAACCTTAACCCAAACCCTAACCCTAAACTATAACAATAATCCTATCCCTAACCCAAACACTAACCTCTAACTCTAACCTTAACCTAACCCTAACCCTAAGCCTAAAACTACACTCTACCAGTAACCCTAACACTCATGCTACCCCTAAGCCTAACCCTATCCCTAACCCTAACCCTCTAATTCTAACACTAACCCTAATGCTAACCCTAACCTCAACCCTCTAACCCTAAACTTAACCCTAACAATAACCATAAAACCAAATGCCAAACCCTAATCATATCCCTAACCCTAACCATAACAATAACCTTACCCTAACCCTAAACCTAACCGTAAACCTAAATCTAAAACTAACACTAACACTAAACTCTAAACCTAACCCTAGCATAAACCTAACCCCAACACCAACCCTAACACTAATCCTAAAATCAATCCAAAACGTTAATCCTAAAACTAAAGCTAAATTAATCTTAACCTTAATCCTAGACCTAACCATAACCCTAACCCTAACACTAACCTCTAACGCTAACCCTAACCCTAAATCTAACCCTAACCCTAAGCCTAACCCTATACCTAACCCTACCACTCTAACCTGATCCCTAGACCTAATGCTAACCCTATCCAAAACCATAAACCCCAGACCTAACTCTAACCCTAACCCTAACCCTAACTCTAACCCTAACCCATACCTCTAACCCTAAGCCTAACCCCAACACTAACACTAACCCTAACCCTAAACTTAACCCAACTCTAACCCTAAATCTAAAACTAACCCTAATTCCTAACCCTAATCCTAGCCCTAAACCTATCCCTAACCCTAATACTCTAACCCTAAATCTAACCCTTACCCTAAAAATAACATCACACGCCACAGCCTAATCATATCCATAGTCCTAACCCTAACACTAACCTTAACCCTAAACACAATCCTAACACTAAACCTAACCCTAAACCTAAACCTGTCTAACCCTAACCATAACCCTAACACTAACACTAACACTAACCCCAACACTAACACTAATATCTAAACATAACCTTAATCCTAAACCGAACCGTAACGCTAATCTTAAAACTAACCCTAACCATAACCCTAAACCTAACACTAACCCTAACCCAAACCTAACCCTAAACCTAACACTAACCCTAATCCCTAACCCTAATTCTAGCCCTAACACTAACCCTAACCCTCACCCATAACTCTAACTCTAACCTAAACCCTAAACCTAACTCTAAGCCTAAAACAAACCTCTACCTGTAACCCTAACACTAATGCTAACCCTAAGCCTAAACCTATCCCTAACCCTAGCCCTAACCTTAACACTAACACTAACCCTAACCTTTACACTAACACTAACCCTAACCCTTAACTCTAACCCTGAACCTAACCCTAACCCTAAACAAAAGCCTAACATCTAACCATAACCCTAACCTGAACCCAAACCCGAACCATAGCCCTAAACGTAACCCTAAACCTAACCTCTAAATCTAACCCTAAACCTAACACTTCCCCCAATCCTATCCTTAAACCTTACCCTAACCCTAACCCTGTCTAACCCTAACACTAAACTTAACCCTAACATCTAACCATAATCTTAATCCTAAAACTATCCCTAACCTTAACTTTAAACGTAATACTAACCATAACCCTAACACTAACACTAAACTCTAACCTAAACACTAGCCCTAATCCTAACCCTAAACCAAACCCTAAGCCTAACCCTAAACCTATACCTAAACCTCACCCTAACCCTAACCCTAACCTCTAACCCTAACCCTAACCCTAACACTAAAGCTATCTTCTAACCATAACTGTAACCCTAATGATAAACCTAAGCCTAAGCCTATCCTTAATGCTAACAAAAACCCTAATCTTAAAACTAACAATAACCCTAACCCTTATCGTAACCCTAACCTAATCGTACCCCCAACCCTAACTGTAACCTGAAGCCTATCGCTAACCCTATCCTTAACACCTAACCCCTAAACCTAACCCTAACACTAACCATAACCCTAACGGTAAGACTAACACGAAACATAACCTTAACCCTAACCCTAATTCTAGTCTTAACAATAACCCTAACCCTAACACTAACACTAACACTAACCCTAACAATAAACTCTAACCATAACACTAAAACTAACCCTAAAATTAACCATAACCCTAACAACTAAACCTATCCTCTAAACCTAATCCTAAGCTTTAACCTATCCCTAACACTAAACCTAACAGTAAACCTAACCCTAACTTTAACCCTAAACATAAACATAACCGTAACCCTAACCCTAACCCTATCTCTAACCCTAACCCTAACTCTAACACAAAACTCTAACCCTGAAAATAACCCTAACCCTAAACCTAAACCTATCCTTTAACCCTAATCCTAAGCCTTACCCTATCCCCAAACATAAGCCTAGCCCTAACCCTAATCCTAACACAAAACATAAACCTAACACTAACCCTAAACATAACCTTAACCCTAAACCCTAACCCAAACCCTAACACTATCCCCAACACTAACCCTAAACCAAATCCTAAAGCTTAACCTAAACCTAACCGTAAACCTGCCCGCAACCTAACCTCTAACTCTAACCCTAACCCTAACCCTAACCCTAATTCTAAACCTCAACCAAAGCCTAACCCTAAACCTAACCCTAACCCTAAACCTAAATCTACACCTCAACCTGATCCTAAAACTAACAATAACGCCATACCATAATCCTAAACCTAAAGCTAACCATAACCCTCACCTAACCCTAACCCTAAACTAACCCTAACACTAGCCCTAACCCTAATAATATCCCTAAAACCTAAACACTAACCCTAACCCTAACCCTAACTCTAAACTTAAACCGAATGCTAAACATAATCCTAAAAATAACCCTAACACTATCCCTTACCCTAACCCTAACCTAATCGCAACCCTAACCCCAACCATAAGCTGAAGCCTAACACTAACCCTATCCCTAACATCTAAACCCTAAATGTAACCCTAAACCTAAACCTAATCCTAAACCTAACCCTAACCCTAAATGTAACACTAACCGTAACCCCAAATGTAACACTAACCCTAACCCTAAATTCTAACCCTATCCCTAACCCCAACCGTACCCCTAATCCTAACCCTAACCATAACCCTAACACTAAAACTAAACTCTAACCCTTACCCTAACCGGAACAATAACCCCAATCCTAACCCAAAACTGATCCTCTAACCCTAATCGTAAACCTTACCCTATCCCTAACCCTAACCCTAACCATAACACGAACTCTAAACCTAAAGCTAAATCTTAACCGAACCCTAAACCTAACCCTAAACCTAACACTATCCCTAAGCCTAATCCTAACCCTAACGCTAACCCTAACACTAAGTTTAACCCTTATACAAACCTAACTTCTAACACTAACCCTAACCCTAAATGTAACACTAACCCTATCCCTAACTTCTAACCCTACACCTAACCCTAACTGTACCCCTAATCCTAACTCTAACCATAACCTTAACACTAACACTAAATTCTAACCCTTACCCTAAACTGAACAATGAACCCAAAGCTAACCCTATACTGATCCTCTAAATCTAATCATAAACCTTACCCTATCCCTAAGCCTAATCCTAACCATAACCCAAAATCTAAACCTAAGGCTAAATGTTAATGGAACCCTAACACTAACCCTAACCCTAACACTATCCCTAACCCTAAACCTAACCCTAACCCTAACCCTAACCCTAACACAAACACTAAGTTTAATCCTAATACAAACCTAACTTCTAACACTAATCCTAACACTAAATCTCAATCAAATCCTAACCCTAACCATAACCCTAAAGCTAACTTCTAACCCTAACCCTAACCCTGAACATAAGGTTCAACCCCAACCATAACGCTAACCCTAACCTCTAAGCCAAACCCTAACCCTAACACAAATGCTAACACTAAATCTAAAGCTAACATCTAAACATAGCTCTAACCATAAACCTAACCTTACGCTAACCCTATCGCTAAACTTGAACCGTAAGACTAACCCTAACCCTAACCATAAACCTAACACTAACCTGTAACCCTAAACTTAAACCTAACAGTAACCCTAACCCTAACCCTAACCCTAACCTTAATGCTAGCCTTAACCCTAACCATATCCTTAAAACCTAAACACTAACCCTAACCTTAACACTAACTCTAAACTTAAACCTAATGCTAAGCCTAATCCTAAAAATAACCCTAACACTATCCCTTACCCTAACCCTAACCCTAACCATAGCCCTAACCATAATTCTAAACCTAAACTTAACCCTAACCCAAACCCTAAACCAAACCCTAACATTAACACAAAACCTAATCCTAAACTCTAACGCCTAACCCTAACCCTAACCCCAATCCTAACCCTTACCCTAACCCTAAACCAAACCCTAAACCTAACCCTAACCCTAACCCTAACACTAACCCTAAGGCTTACCCTAACAATTATACTAACCCTAAACTCTAATCCTAACCCTAACCATAACCCAAAAACTAACCATAAGGCTAAACTCTAACCCTAACTGCAATCCGAACACAACACTAAACATAACAGTAACCCTAACCGTAACACAAGCTATAACCCTAACCATAACCCTAACTCTAACCCTATTGCCAAATCCTAATTCTAACCCAAACATTAACCCTAACTGTAGCCCTAAAACTAACGCTGACCATAACCCTAATCCTAATAGTTATACTAACACTAACTCTTACGGTAACCCTAAGCTAATCGTAACACTAACCCTAACCATAAGCTGAAGATTAAACCTAACCCTATCCCTAATGCCTAACCACTAAACCTAACCCAAACCCTAACCCTAAACCTAAATGTAAAACAAACCCTAACCCTAAACCTAGGCCTAACACTAACCCTAACCCTAACCCTAACCCTAACCCTAACCCTAAAAATAACCTAACCCTAAAGCTGAACCTATCCGCTAAACCTAATCATAAGCCTTAATCTATCCCTAACTCTAACCATAGCCCTAACCCTAAATATTAACCTAGCACTAACCGTAACCCTATACATAACCCTAAACCCAAACACTAACCCTAACACTATACAAAACCCTAAGCCTAAACCTAAAACTAAACCTAACCCTAACAGAAACCCTAACCATATCCCAAACCTCTAACACAATCCCTAACACTAACACTAAAACAAAACTAACTTCTAACACTAACCCTAACCTTAACCCAAACTTCTAAACCAAATGCAAACCCTAAACCTAACTGCTAACCCTAACACAAACCCTAACCCTAAATCTAAACCTCAACCTAACCCTAACCCTAACGCTAAGCCTAACCCTAACGCTAACCTCAACCTAAACCTAACCCTAACATTAACCCTAATGCCAAACCCTAATCATAACCCTAACACTAACCTTAACCATAACCTAAACCTAAACCTAACCCTAACCCTAACCCTATCACTAACCTAAACCTAATCCTAAACCTAAACCTAACCCTTCCCTAACCCTAACCCTAAACCTAATGCTATCCCTAATCCTAAAACTAACCCTAACACTAAACCTTAACCTAAACCTAACCTAATTGTAACCATAACACTAATCATAAACTGCAGCCTAACCCTAACCCTATCCCTAACACCTAAACCCTAAACATAACCGTAACCCTAACACTAACTCTGAACATAACCAGAATCCTAATCCTATCCCTAACCCTAACCATAAACCTATCCTCTAACCTTGATCCTAACACTTACCCTATCACTAAACATAACCCTAACTCTAACCCTGAACCTCAACCTAAACCAAACCCTAACGCTAACCCTATCTGAAAACCTAAATCTTATCTCTAATTCTAACCCTAACTGTAACCCTAACCATAACCCTAACCCTAACACTAAACTTAACATTTAACCCTAACTCTACTCATAACCCTAAACCTCACCGAACACGAACTGTAACCCTAACGACAAACCCTTATCCTAATACTAACCCTAACCCTAACCTGAACCCGAACCCTAACCCTAAACCTAACACTAACCTCTAACACTAACCCTCTAACACTAAACCTAACTCTAAGCATAACACTAACGCTAACCCTAATCCTAAAACCTAATGCCAAACCGTAATCCTAACACTAACCCTAACCCTAAAACTAACCCTAACCCATTCTCAACCCTAACCATAACGCTAAGCCTAACCCTAACCCTAACGCTGTCTAAACCTAAACCTAAACCTAACCCTAAAACTAATACTAATCCTAACGCTTACCCTAACACTAACACTAACCCTAAACTCTAACCGTAATCCTAACCATAACATTAACCCTAACAATAACACTAAACTCTAACCCTAACCCTAATCCAAACCTGAACACAAACAATAACCCTAACCCTAAGCCTAACACTAACCTCTAAACCTAACCATAACAATAACCCTAATTCCAAATCTTAATCCTAACCCTAACCCTAAACTTAACCCTATCCCTAAACTTAACTTATAACCCTAATCCTAATGATAACCCTAAACTAACCCTTACCCTAACCCTAACCCTAAACCTAACCCTAACCCTAACCCCAACCCGTAACACTAACCCTAACCCTAACCCTAACGATAACCCTAACCCTAAACATAAGACTAAACTATAACCATAACCTTAATCTGAAACCGAACACTAAACATAATCCTAAACCTACGAATAACACTAACCTCTAAGCCTAATCCTAAACGTAACCCTAACCGTAACCCTAAACCTAACCCTAACCCTAACCAAACCCCTAAACCTAACCCTAACCATCACACTAACACAAACATTAATCCTAACCCCTAAACCTAATCCTAACCTCACACTAACCTCTAAAACTAACACTAACCCTAGCACTAACACTATCCCTAACACCTAACGACTAAATGTAAACCTGTCCCAACACCTAACACTAACCCTAACCCTAACCATAACACTAACCCTAACCCTAACTCTAAAACTAACCCTCACAAAAAACTAACTTCTAACCCTAAACCTAACCCTAACCCTAAAAATCAAGCTAACCCTAATACAAACCATACCCCTAAAGCTAACTTCTAACCCTAAGCCTAAGCATAATATTAAGATTAAACCCTAACCATAACCCTATCCGTAACCTCTAAACCTTGCCTAAACCTAACCCTAAACCTAACCCTAACACTTAATGTAACGTTAATCTCTAACCATAACTCTAACCATAAACCTAAACCTAACCACTAAGACAAACCCTATCCCTAACCCAAAAGCTAACACTAAATCTAAAACTAACCTAACCATATCCCTAACCCTAAAAAAATCATAACCCTAAACCCAACCCTAACCCTAACCATAACCATAACCCTAAATCTAACTTCTAACCCTAAATCTAACCCTAAACCTAAGGTTCAACCCTAACCCTAAACCTAACCCTAATCCTAACCCTAACCCTAACCCTAACCCTAACCCTAACCCTAACCATAACCCTAACACTAAGCCTAACCCTAAACTCACCATAAAGCTAAACCTACACCTAACACTAACCTCTAACTCTAACCCTAACGCAAACCCTAACCCTAAGACTAAACCTAACCTCTAAGCCGAACCCCAACCCTAACGCTGACAATAAGCCTAATTCTATCCCTTACCCTAGCCCTCTAACCCTAACGGTAATGCTATCCCTAACAATAAACCCTAAACTTAACTGTAACCCTAACCCTAAACCAAAACCTAACCATAACCCTAACCCTAACAATAAACCTAACCCGTAACCATAACCCTAACCCTAATCGATAATGCCAAACCCTAATCATATCCCTAACCCTAACCCTAACACTATCCCTAAACCTAACCCGAATCCTAACCCTAAACCAAACCCTAAACCTAAACATGTCTAACCCAAAATATAACCCTAAGCCTAAGCCTAACCCACACCGTAACACTAACCCCAAACACTAACCTTAATACTAAACCTAACCCTAACCCTAAAACTAACACTAACTCTAACCCTAACCATAACTCTAATCTTAACACTAACCTCTAACCTTAACCCTAAACATAACCCTAACCCTAACCATAACCATAACACTAAACCTAAATTCTAACCCAAATCCTAACCTTACCCCTAATCCTAAAGCTAACCCTAACACTAACCCTAACCCTAAACCTGAACATAACCCTAACGCTAAACCTTAATCCTAACCCTAAATTTAACCATGCCCCTAACCCAACTCCTAAACCTAATGCTAACCCTAACCCTAATCATAAAACTAACACTAACCCTAACTCTTACCGTAACCCTAACCTAAGCGTAACCCTAACCCTAATCACAACCCAAAGCCTAACCCTAAGCCTCTCCCTGACAACTAACACATAAACTTAACCCTAACCCTAACCCTAACCCTAAACTCTAAGCCCAACCCTAAACCTAACAATAACCCTAACCTTAAACTTAAACCTATCCTCTAACCCTAATCCTAAGCCTTACCCTATCCCGAAACCTAACTCTAAACCAAAACCTAACCCTCACCCTAACCCTAACTGAAACGTTAGACCCTAAACCAACACTAACACTAACCCTAACCCAAACCCTAAACCTAAACCTAACCCTAACCCTAACACTAACGCTAACCTCTAACCTTAACACAACCACTAACCCTAAAATTAACCCTACCACAAACTTTACTAACCCTAACCCTCACGGCAACCCTAACACTAAGCCTACACTTAACCCTAACTTATAATCCTAACCCTAACCCTAACCCTAGCCCTAAACCTAAAACTAACCCTAACCCTAAACTCTAACTCTAAACCTAACCCTAACCCAACACTAACCCTAACCCTAACCCTAATCCTAACCCTAACACTAACACTAAACTCTAACTCCAACACTAACCATAACCATAAACCCAATCCTAACCCTAAAACTAACCCTAACCCTAACCCTGTCTAAACCTAAACCTTACGTGAAAGCTACCCTAACCATAACACTAACATCTAACCATAACTTTAAACCTAAATCTAACCTAAACCCTAACCTTAAAACTAACCATAAACATAACCCTAACCCTAACACTAAACTCTAACCTTAACCCTAACACTAACACTAATCCTAACTCTAACCCTAAATCTAAGCCTAACCCTTATCCTAAACCTAACCCTACTCCTAACCTTAATGCTAACCCTAACCTCTAACCCTAACCCTAACCATAACAATAACCATAATCATAACACAAACCAAACTTCTAACCCTAAACCTAACTCTAAACCTCAACCTAACCCTAACCCTAACCATAACACTAAAGCTAACTTCTAAACCCTAAACTAAACCTAAACCTAAGCTTCAAAGCTAACCCTAACCCTAAGCCTAACCTCTAAGCTTAAACCTAACCCTAACCTTAACCCTTAACCTAACACGAACCTCTAACCAGAACCCTAACTCTAACCTAACACTAATCCTAACCCTAAACTCGAACCGTAACCCTAACCCTAAACCTAAACCTAACACTCGAACCCTAAATATATTTCTAACCCAAACCTTAACCATAAACCTAAGCCTTACCCTAACACTCTCCCTAACACTTAACCCCTAACACTAACACTAGCCCTAACTGTAATCCTAACCCAGAGTCTACAAATAACCCTAACTTCTAATCCTAAATGCAACCCTAACCCTAACCCTAAACCTAAACCTAATCCTAACCCTAAACTCTAACCCTAAACCTAACCCTTACTCTAACCCTAACACTAAAGGCTAACACTAATCCTAACCCTAACCCTAACCTCTAACCCTAACTCTCCCCTAACACTAACCCTAACTCTAACCCTAAACTTAACGATAACCCTGAGCCTAACCCTATCCATAACCCTAACCCTCTAACCTTAACCCTATGCCCTAAAGCTAAACCCATTCCTAACCATAAACCCTAAACCTAACTCTAACCCTAACTGTCACCCTAACTCTAACACCAACCTATACTTCTAACCCTAACCTTAACTCTTACACTAACCCTAACCCTATCCCTAACCCAACTCTAACCCTAAACCTAACACTAATCCCTAAATGTAATCCTACCGCTAACCCTAAACCTAATTCTAACCCATACCTCTAACCCTAACCATAACCCTAGCCCTAATGCTAACACTAAACCTAATGCCAAATCATAATCCTAACCATAACGCTAAACCTAACCCTAGCCATAAACCTAATGCTAACACTAACACTAACCCTAAAACTAACACTAAACTTAATCCTTTCCGTAACCCTACATAATCGTAACCCTAACTGTAACCGTAACCCGAAGCCTAACCCTAACCCTATCCCTAACACGTAAACCCTAAACCTAACCCTAAACCTAACACTAAGTGTACCCCTAACACTAACAGTAACCCTAACCATAACTCTAACACAAACCCTAACCCTAACACTAACCCTAACCCTAACACAAACACTAACAATAAACTCTTACCCTAACCCTAACAATAACCATAACCCTAACACTAAACCTATCCTCTAACCATAATCCTAAGCCTTAACCTATCAATAACACTAAACCTAACACTAACACTAACCCTAACTTCTAACCCAAACACTAACACTAACTAACTGTAACCCTAACACTAACTCTAACACTAAACTCAAACCCTAACCCTAGCCCAAAAATAACTCTAACCCTAACACAAAACCTATCCTCTAACCCTAATCCTAAGCCTTACCCTATCCATAAACATAACCTAAGCCCTAAACCTAACCCTAACACTAAACATAAACCTAACACTAACCCTAACCTAACCATAACCCTAAACCCTAACCCCAACCCTAACACTATCCCCAACCCTAACCATAACCCTGACCCTAAAGTTTACCTAATCCTAACCCAAACATTAACGCTAACCTCTAACCCTGACCCTAACCCTAACCCTAACCCTACATCTCAACCTAATCCTAACACTAATGCCAAACATTAATCCTAACACTAACCCTAACCCTAAACCTAACCAAACCCTAACCCTAACCCTAACCCCTAACCTAACCGTATCCCTAATACCTAAAACTAACCCTAACCCTAACACTAATCCTAACCATAGCCCTAAACCTAATGCTAACCCTAAGCCTAAAAATAACTCTAACACTATCTCTTACCCTAACCCTAAAAAATTGTAACCCAAAGCCTAACACTAAAGCTATCCCTAACACCTAACCCCTAAATGTAACCCTAATCCTAACTTCTAAGCATAACCCTAACCATAACCCTAACCCTAAACCTAAACCTAAGTCTAACCCTAAACTCTACCCCTAACCATGACCCTAACCCTAACCCTAAACTCTAACACTAATCCTAACACTAACCCTAACACTAACCTCTAACTCAAACCTTACCCATAACCATAACCCTAACCCTAAGCCTAAAACTAACCTCTAATCATAACCCTAACCCTAATCCAACACTAAGCCTAACTCGATCCCTAACACTAACCCTCTAACCTTAACCTTATCCCTAATGCTAATGCTATCCCTAACCAGAAAACCTAAAATTACTCTAACCCCAACCCTAAATCTAACCCTAACACTAACATCTAACCCTAACGTAAATCCTAAAGCTAAACCTAACCTTAACCTTAACTCTAAACCTAAACCTAAACCTAATGGCAACACTAACCCTAACCTTATACCTAACCTCTAAACCTAACCCGACAACTAACACTAACCTTAATCCTAACACAAACCTAACATCTAACCCTAACCCTAAACCTAACCCTAAACGTCAACCTAACCCTAAACGTAACCACAAACCGAAAGCTAACTTCTAAAACTAAACTTAACCCTAAACCTAAGCTTCAACCCTAACCCTAACACTAACACTAACTTCTAAGCCTAACCTTAACACTAACCCTAACTCTAATACTAAATCTAACGGGAAACTCTAACCATAACCCTAACCCCAACCATAACCCTAATCCTAATGCTAACCCTAACCCAAAACTGGAACCATGAACCTAACACTAACCCTAACCCTAACACTAACATCTAACCATAACCCTAACCCTAACGCTAACACTAAACGTAATTTCTAACCCTAACCCAAACGGTAAACTTAAACCTAACCCTAACCCTAACCCTAACCCTAAACCTAAGCGTAACCCTAACCCTAACTCTAAACCCAAACCCAAACCTAACACTATCCCTCAAACTAACCCTAAGCCTAAACCCAACACTAACTCTAACCCGAACGCTAATCCTAACTCTATAACTAACACCTAATCCCTAATCCTAACCATAAAACTAACACTAACCGTAAAACTAACCTTAACACTAATTCTAACACTAACACTAAAACTAACCCTAAACCTAAACCTAACCGTAAACCTAAGCCTAACCGTTTCCCTAACCCTAACCCTCTAACACTAACCATAGCTTTAGTGGTAACCCTATCCCTAAACATAAATCCTATCCTAACTCTAACCCTAACCCTAACCCTAACCCTAACCCAAACTCTAAACTTAAACCCAAACCTAACCCTAAACTTAAACCTAAACCTAAGCGTAACCCTAACCCTAACTCTAAACCCTAACCCAAACCTAACGCTATCCCTCAAACTAACACTAAGCCTAAACCCAACACTAACCTTAAACTGAACGCTAATCCTAACTCTATCCCTAACACCTAATCCCTAATCCTAACCCTAAAACTAACACTAACCGTAAAACTAATCTTAACATTAATTCTAACACTAACACTAAAACTAACCCTAAACCTAAACCTAACCGTAAACCTAAGCCTAACCGTTTCCCTAACCCTAACCCTCTAACACTAACCATAGCTCTAGTGGTAACCCTATCCCTAAACATAAATCCTATCCTAACTCTAACCCTAACCCTAACCCTAACCCTCACCCTTACCCTAACGCTAACCCTAACCCTAACACTAAACATAACCCTTACCCTAACCCTAACCCTAACCCAAACCCTAAACTTAAACCTAAACCTAACCCTAACCCTAAACCTAAATCTAAGCGTAACCCTAACCCTAACTCTAAACCCTAACCCAAACCTAACGCTATCCCTCAAACTAACCCTAACCCTAAACCCAACACTAACCCTAAACCGAACACTAATCCTAACTCTATCCCTAATACCTAATCCCTAATCCTAACCCTAAAACTAACACTAACCGTAAAACTAACCTTAACATTAATTCTAACACTAACACTAAAACTAACCCTAAACCTAAACCTAACCGTAAACCTAAGCCTAACCGTTTCCCTAACCCTAACCCTCTAACCCTAACCATAGCTCTAGTGGTAACCCTATCCCTAACCATAAACCCTAAACCTAACTCTAACCCTAACCCTCACCCTAACTCTAACCCTAACCCTAAACCTTACACTAACTCTAACGCTAAACATAACCCAACTCTCACCCTAAACCTAACACTAACCATAATCCCTAACACTAATCCTAGCCCTAACCCTAAACCTAACCCTAACACATTCCTCTAACCCTAACACTAACCCTAAACCAAATGCTAACCCTAAGCCTCACAATAACACTAACCCTAACCCTTACACTAACCCTAACACTAACACGAAACTCTAACCATAACCCTAAACCTAACTCTAACCAGGAGCCTAAACTCTAACCCTAACACTCACCCGAACCCAAACCCGTGCCATGACCATAAACATAACCATAAACATAACCTCTAATCCTAACTCTAACCCTCACCCTAACCCTCTGACCCTAAAACTAACCAAACCCTAACCATAACACCAAACGCCAAAACCTAATAATATCACTAACCGTAGAATTAACCCTGAACCTAACCCTAAAACATACCTCCAACACTTAACCTAACCCTAACTCTAACCCTAACACTAACAATAAACCTTACCCTAAAGCTAACACTAACAATAAAATATAAACATAACCCTAAACCTAACCCTAACCAGAAGCCTAACCTCTAACCCTAACCTTAACCTGAACCCAAACCCGAACCATAACACTAACCTTAAACTCTAACCCTAACCCTAACCCTCAACCTAAGATTCAACTCGAAACCTAACCCTAACACTAACCTTTAAGCCAAACCCTAACCCTAACACAAATGCTAACACTAAATGTAAAGCTAACCTCTAACCATAACCCTAACCCTAACCCTAACCCTAACGCTAATCCTAACCCTAAACGCGACCCATAACGCTAACCCTAACACTAACACTAAACCTAATACTAACCTCTAACCCTAACCCTAAACCTAAACCTAACCCTAAACCTAATATCTAACCCTAACCCTAAACCTAACCTTACCCTAACCCTAATGCTAACACTAACCGTAACTCTAACCCTAAACAAAAACCTCACAGTAAACCTAAATCTAACCATAACCCTAACCCCAACACTAACCCTAACCCTAACCCTAAACCTAAACCTAAACCTAACTCCAACCCCAAACATAACCATAACATTAAACCCTAACCCTAACCCTAACACTAACACTAACCCTAAACGTAACACTAAACCTAAACATACCCCGAACACTAACCTTTACCCTAACCCTAACACTACACTCTAACCCTAACCCTAACTCTAACCAAAAACCCTAACACTCTAACCATAATGCTAAGACTAACCCTAATCCTAAAGCTAACTTCTAACCCTATCACTAACCATAAGCCTAAACATAACCCTAACCATATCCTTACACCTAAACCCTAACCCTAACCCAAAACGCAACCGTAAACCTAACAGTAACCCTAACCATAACCCTAACCCTAAACTTATTGTAACCCAAACCCAAACCATAATCAGAAGCCTAAACTGTCCCTAACACCTAACCACTAAACATAACCTTAACCTAACCCAAACCCTAACAGTACACCTAACCTAACACTAACAATACCCCTGACCTCTAACCCTAACTCTAAACCTAACCTCTAACTCTAAACCCAAAACATAACACTAAGCCTAACCCTAACCCCAACGCGAACCCTAAACCTAACACCTAACCCTAACCAAAACGCTAACCCTAACCCTAACCCTAAACCTTACCCTAAACCTCTAACACTAACCCTATCCCTAGTCCTAATCCTAAGCCTAGTCCTAACTCTAACCTAAAGCTCTGAATCGAACCCAAACCCTAACACTAACCCTAATCTTAACCCTAACACTAACAATAACCCTAAAACTAACCCTTACCTCTCACCCTAATCCTAATCTTTACCCTAACACTAATCCTAAACCTAAAACTAACCATAACCCTAACCCTAAACCTCACACTAATGCTAAACTGTAACCCTAACCATAAACCTAATCCTAACCATAACCCTAAGCCTAACCCTAACCATAACGCTAAGCCTAATCCTAAATCTAAACCTAACCCTAACCCAAAAAACATAACGCTAACTGTAAATCTATCGCTAACCCTAATCCTAATACTGAGCCTAACACTAACACTAAACCTAAACCTAATGCTAACCCTAACCCTAATACTAAACCTAACCCTGACCCCAAGCCTAACCTTGTGTAAACCTAACCCTAAACTTAACCCGATCCCTAACCCTAACCCTAACACTAACCCTAATCCCTAAAACTATCCCTAACCCCTAAACCTACCCCTAACCTAAACCTAACCTTAACTGTAACCCTAACCCTATCCCTAACTGTAACAGTAAACCCTAACTTCTAACCCTAACCCTAACCCTAACAATAACCCTAACCTCTAACCATAATCCTAACATTTACCCTAACACTAAAACTAAACCGAACCCTGACCCTAACTGTAACCCTAAAGCTATATTCTAACCCTAACCCATAACCTAATCCTAACCCTAAACCTAGCACTTACCCTAACACTAACTGTAAAACCTAACACCCAAACCTAACCCTACACTTACCCTAACCCTAAACATAACCCTAACCTTATCCTTAACACTTAACCACAAACCTTAATCCTAAACCTAACACTAACACTAACCCTAATCCCTAATCCTAACACTCACTCTAACCCTATCTGTAATCTCTAACCCTAACCCTAACCCAAACCCTAACCCCGAAACCCTTAACCTAAACTTAACCCAAACCCTAACCCTAAGCCTAAGCCTAACTGTAACACTAAAATTCTAACCCTAACCCTAAACCTAAACTTAATCCTAACCCTAACCCAAACCCTAAACCTAACGCTAACCCAAACCCATAACCCTAACCCTAACGCTAAACCTAACCCTAACCTCTAACACTAACCCTATCCCTAATCCTAAGCCTAGTCCTAACTCTAACCTAAACCTCTAAATCGAACCCATACACTAACACTAACCCTAATCTTAACCCTAACCCTAACTTAACCCTAAAACAAACCCATACCTCTAACCCTAATCCTAATCTTTACCCTAACACTAATCCTAAACCTAAAACTAACCATAACCCTAACCCTAAACCTCACACTAATGCTAAACTGTAACCCTAACCATAAACCTAATCCTAACCATAACCCTAAGCCTAACCCTAACGATAACCCTAAGCCTAAACCTAAATGTAAACCTAAACCTAACCCTAACACAAAAAAACTTAACGCTAACTGTAAAACTATCGCTAACCCTAATCCTAATACTGAGCCTAACACTAACACTAAACCTAAACCTAACGCTAACCCTAACACTAATACTAAACCTAACCCTGACCCCAAGCCTAACCTTGTGTAAACCTAACCCTAAACTTAACCTGACCCCGAACACTAACCCTAACACTAACCCTAATCCCTAAAACTATCCCTAACCCTAAAACTAACCCTAAACGCTACCCTAACCATAACCCAAACCCTAAACCAAACACTAACCCTAATGCTAACCCTAACACCTAACCCCTAAATCTAACCCTACACTTACCCCAACCCTAAAGCTACCCCTAACCTTATCCCTAACACCTAACCCCTAACCTTAACCCTAAATATAACCCTAACACTAACCCTAATCCCTAACCCTAACCTTAAACCTAACACTCACTCAAACCCTATCTCTAATCCCTAAAAATAACTCTAAGCCTAACCGAAAACCTAACCCCGAAACCCTAAATCTAAATTTAACAGACACCCAAGCCCTATCCCTAACCCTAACCCTAACTCTAACACTAACCTTCTAACCCTAACCCTAAACCTAATCCTAAACCTAACCCTAAACCTAAACTTAACCATAACCCAAACCGGTAACCATAACCCTATCGCTAAACCTAACACTAACCTCTAACACTAACCCTATCCCTAATCCTAAAACTAATCCTGACCCTAACCCTAAGGCTCTAAATCTCACCCATACCCTAACACTAACCATAACCTTAACCCTAACCCTAACAATAATCCTAAAACTAACCCTAAACTCTAACCCTAATCCTAACCCTTAAACTAACCCTAATCCTAAACCTAAAACTAACCGTAATCCTAACCCTAACCCTAAAGCTAAACTCTAACCCAAACCCTAAGCCTAACCCTAACCATAACCCTAAGCTTAACCTGAAATCTAACCCTAATCTTAACACTAACCTTAACTCCTAACACCTACCCCTAACCCTAACCTAACCTTAACCCTAAACCTAACCCTAACCTTATTCCTAACATCTAACCCCTAACTCTAATCCCTATTCCTAAAAATATTCCTTATCCCTAACCCCAACCCTGACCCTAACAATAACCCTAACCTTAATCCTAAACATAACCCTAGCCCTAAGTGTAACTCTAACCATAATTCTAATGATATCTTTAACATTTAACCCCTAACTATAACCAAAACGCTAACCCTAACACTAACCCTAAATCTAATAGTAACGCTAATCCTATCCACAATCTGAAGCCTAACACTGACCATATCCCTAAACCCTAACCCCTAAACCTAACACTAACCTATCTCTAACCAAAACCATAAACCAAAACCTAACACTAATCCTAACACTAAATTCTAAACCTAACCCTAACCCTAAACAAACCCTACACTAACACTAAAACTAAACTCTAACACTAACCCTAACCCTAACCCTAAAACTTACCCTAAACCTAACCCTAACCCTAACCCTTACATTAAGTGAAACCCTGACCCTATCCCTAACACTAAAAATTAGCCTAACACTAACCCTAACCCTAAGTCTAACCATAAACCTAACAATAACCCTAAGCCTAATCGCTAACCCTAACACTAAACAAAAATCTAACCCTAACCCTAATCCCTAACCCTAACGATAAGCCTAACCCTAACCCTATCCCTAACACTTAACACTAACCCTAACACTAACCCTAACCCTAACCCTAACCCTAACCCTAACACCTAACACTAACCCTAACACTAACCCTAAAACTATCCTTAAATGATATCCCTAACCCTAAAACTAACCCTAACCATAACCCTAAATGTAAACCTAACCCTAAGCATAACCATAAACATAATCCTAACCATATCCTTAACACCTAAACCCTAACCCTAACCCAAAAACTAACCCAAAACCTAACCATAACCCTAATCATAACCCTACACCTAACACTAAACCTTATTGTAAACCAAAATCTAAATGTAATCCGAAGCCTAACCCTATCCATATCCCTAACACCTAGCCCCTAAACGTAACCCTAAACTGACTCTAACCTTAACTGTTTCCCTAATCCTAACCCTAACCCTATCCCTACCGCTAAAACTAAGCCTAAGCCTAACACTAACACTAACCCTAAACCTAACACTAAACCTAACCCCAATTACTATAACCCGACAACTAACCCTAAGGATAAGCCTAACCCTAATCCCTAAACCTAGAGATAAGCCTAACCATAACCCTAAACCTAACCAATAACACTAACCCTCACCCCAACC
Source organism: Cavia porcellus (assembly GCF_034190915.1). Classification (NCBI taxonomy): domain Eukaryota; kingdom Metazoa; phylum Chordata; class Mammalia; order Rodentia; family Caviidae; genus Cavia; species Cavia porcellus. The sequence goes on along the minus strand of NW_026947517.1, from coordinate 32,204,232 downwards.
CTAAACCTAAAAGTAACCTTATTCGCTAGACTATCCCTAAACCTAACCCTAACCCGAAGAGTAATTGTAACCCTAACCGTAACCTTAACTGTAAGTCTAACCCTAACCGTAACCCTAACAATAACCCTAACCCTACAGCTAACACTTAACCACTAAACCTAACCCTAATGCTAATCCTAAACCAAACCCTAACCCTAACCCTAACTCTAACACCAAACTTGTAACCTTAAACTTAATCCTAATCCTAACCCTAACCCTAACCCTAAACCTAACCATAATGCTAAGCCTAACCCCTAACCCTAACCCTATCCCTAACCCTAAACCTAATGCTAATCCTATCCGTAAACCTAACACTAACAATTAACTTAACCCTAACCCTAAAACTATCCCTAAACCTAATCCTAATACTGAGCCTAACACTAATACTATCCCTAACCCTAACCCTTATCCCTAACTCTAACCCTAAGTCGAACATTAACCCGAACACTAACCCTAACCAGTAACCCTAACATTAACCCTTACAATAATCCTAACCCTAACCATAACAATAATCCCTAACCCTAACCCTAACCCTAACCCTAACCCTAAACATAACCCTATCCCTAATCCCTAACCCTAACCCTGAACATAACACTAGCGGCTAACCGTAACTGTAAACATAACCCTTACACTAACCTTAACTCTAAACATAACCCTAACCATATCCTTAACACCTAAACCCTGACACAAACACAAACCCTAACCCTAACCCTAACACTGAACCTTACCCTAAAACTAATAGTAACTCTAAACCTATATGTAATCTGAAGCCTAACCCTAACCCTATCCCTAACACCTAACCCTAAATATAAACCTAAACTACCCCTAAACATAACCATAACCCAAACCCTAACCCTAACTGTAACCCTAACTCTTATATTAAGCCAAACACTAACCCAATCCCTAACCCTAAAACTAAGCTTAACCCTAACTCTAAACCTAACACTAACCCTAACCTTAACCTCAAGACCTAACTCTAACCCTAGCCCTAAACCTAAACCTAACCCTAAACCTATCCCTAATCCCTAACACTAACACTAACACTAAACCTAACCCAAACCCAAACCCTGAAACCCTAACCCTAAACCTAACCCAAACCCTAAGCTTAAACTTAACCCTAACCCAAACCCTAAACCTAATTCTAACCCTAACGATAACCCTAACCGTAACCATAACCCTAACCCTAACCCTTATCCGTAACCTTAACCGTAAATATAACCCTAAATGTAACCCTAAAAATAACCCTAACCCTAACCCTAACACTTAACCCCTAACCCTAACCCAATTGCTAACCCTAAACCTATCCTCTAACACTAACTTTATCCCTAATGTTAAGCCTAATCCTATCCCTAACCCTGAACCTCTAAATCTAACCCATACCCTAACACTAACCCTAAACCTAACCCTAACCCTAACAATAACCCTAACACTAACCCTAACCTCTAACCCTAATCCTAAATCTTACCCTAACCCTAACCCTAAACATAACCCTAAACATAATGATAACCCTAACCCTAAAGCTAAACTCTAACCCTAAACTAACCCTAACCCTAAACCTAAACCTAAGCCTAACACTAACCCTAATCCTAAACCTAATGCTAATCCTAACCCCTAACCCTATCCCTAACCCTAAAACTAACCCTAAACCTAATCCCTAACCCTAACGATAGGCCTAACGCTAACCCTAAACCTAACGCCTAACACTAACCCTTCCCCTAACACTAACCCTAAACCTAACCCTAAACACTACCCTAACACTAACCCTAACCGTAAAACGGACAATAATCATTATCCTAACCATAACCTTAACCGTAACCCTAACCATAACCCTAACAATAACACTTACATTAACCAAAACCTAACCTTAAAACTAAGCCTAACTCTAACCCTAAACTTAACTCTAACCCAAACCCTAACACTAACCCTAAACCTAACCCTAACCCTAAGTCTAATCCCTAACCATGACAATAACCCTAATCATAACCCTAACCCTAACCCTAACCCTAATCCCTAACACTAACAATAAGCCTAACCCTCACCCAATCCCTAACACCTAACCCTAACAATAACCCTATACCTAATCCATAATGCTAACACTAATGCTAACACTTAACAGAAACTGTAACACAAAACATAACCCTAAACCTAACCAGAAACCTAAACATAACTCTAACCATATGCTTAACACCTAACCTCTAATCCTAACCCAAAACCTAACCTTCAACCTAAACGTAACCCTAAACATAACCTTAACACTACCATTAAACATTATTGTAATCCAAACTCTGACCATAATCTGAACCCTAACCCTATCCCTAACACCTAACCCCTAAAACTACCCCTAACCTAACACTAACCTTAACTGCAACCCTAACTCTAACCCTAAACCTAACACTAACCCTAACACTAACCCTAATCCCTAACCCCTAAACCTAACCCTACACTTACCCTAGCCCTAACCTTATCCCTAACACCTAACCTTTAACCTTAACCCTAAACCTAACACTAGCACTAATCCCTAACCCTAACCCTAACCCTAACACTAACACTCACCATAACCCTATCCCTAATCCCTAACCCTAGCCCTAACCATAACCATAATCATAACCCCGAAACACTAAACATAAACTTAACACAAAACAATAACCCTAACCCTAACCTTAAACTTAACCCAAACCCTAACCCTAACTCTAACCCTATCGCTAACAATAACCTTCTAAGCCGAACCCTAACCCTAATCCTAATCCGAACCCTAACACAAACACGTAACGCTAACCCTAACACTAAACCTAACCGTAACCTCTAACACTAACTCTATCCCTAATCCTAACCCTAATCCTAAACCAGACCCTAAAACTCTAAATCTCACCCATACCCTAAAACAAACCCTAACCTTAACCTTAACCCAAAGAATAACCCTAAACCTCACCCTAATCCTAACACTTAACCTAACTCTAATCCTAAACCAAAACCTAACTGTAACCCTAACCCTAAACCTAATCATAAACCTAAACTCTAACCCTAACTCTGAGACTAACCCTAAACATAACAATAACCCTAACTCGAACCCTAACCCTAACCCTAAACATAACCCTAACCCTAACACTAACCCTAACCCAAACACTAATCATAACACTAACCATAACCTTAACCATAAGCCCAACTCTAACCGTAACCCTAAAAATAACCCTTGCCCTACCCCTAACACTTAACACATAAACCTAACTCTAATGCTAACCCTAACACAAACCCTAACACTAACACTAACACCAAATGTGTAACCTTAAACCTAACCCTAATCCTAACCCTAACCCTAAAGCTAACCCTAACCCTAAACCTTACCCTAACCCTAACACTAAACCTAACCCTAACCCCTAACCCTAACCCTAACCCTAACACTATCCCTAACCCTAACAATAAACTTAACCCTAACCCTAAAACTTTCCCTAACCTTAATCCTAATACTGAGCCTAACACTAACATTAATCCTAACCCTAATCCCTAATCCCTAACTCTAACCCTAAGTCTAACCTTAACCCAAACACTAACCCTAATCCGTGACCCTAACCTTAACACTTACAATAATCCTAACCCTAACTGTAACACTAACCCCAAACCCTAACTCTAACCCTATCAATAACCCTAAACCTAAACTCTAACACCGCTAAACCTAACCCTAAACCTAACCATAAATCTAACCCTAAACCTAACCCTAATCCTAACCCTTACATTAAGCCAAACACTAACCCTATCCCTAACCCTAAAACTAAGCCTAACCTTAACCATAACACTAACTCTAAACCTAACACTAACGCTAAAACTAATCCCTAACCCTAACCCTAACCCTAAAACTAACCCTAATGCTAACCCTAACACTAACTCTAAACCTAATCCCTAACCCTAAAGATAAGCCTAACCCTAACCCTAACTGTAACGCCTTATGCTAACCCTCACCCTAAACCTAACCCTAATCTCTACGCTAACCCTAACCCAAACACGAATTTTAACCCAAACAGTAACCTTAACCGTAATCCTAACCCTAACCATAAGTCTAACACTATGCCAAACACTAACCCTAATCCGTAACCCTAAACTTAACCCTTACAATAACCCTAACCCTAACCATAAAACTAACCCCTAAACCTAACATTAACACTATCACTAATCCCTAACATAAACCTGACCCTATCAATAACCCTAATCATAACCGTAACATAACACCAACCCTAACCGTAACCCTATCCATAACCCTAACCATATCCTTAACACCTAACACCTAACCCTAACCCTAACCCTAAACCTTACCCTAAACCTAAAAGTAACCCTAACCCTATCCATAATCTGAAGCCTAACACTGACCCTATCACTTAACACTAACACCTAACACTTAAACCTAACCCCATTCTACCACTAATCCTAAACATAACCCTATCCCTAACCCTAACCCTAATATTTTTTTTTATTTAAGAGGAAAAAGAGAAAAACACAAAACAAACCTAACCCTAATATTAAGCTAAACATTAACCCTATCCCTAACCCTAAAACTAAACCTAACTATAAACCTAAAGCTAACCCTAACCCTAAACCTAAACCTAAACCTAACACCAACCCTAACCTTAACCAAAACCCCAACCCTAACCCTCACACTCACCCTAACCCTAACTCTAACCCTAACCTTCTAAACCTGACTCTAACCCTAACCCCTAAACCTATCCTAACCCTAAGCCTAAACCCTAACCCTAACATTAACAGTATTCCTAACCCTAAACCTAACCATAACCCTATCCGTAATGCTAACCCTAACAATAAACCTAAACCTAACCATAAACCTATCCCTAACAATAATACTAATACTGAGCCTAACACTAATCCTAACCCTAAACTTAATCCTAATACTTAACCTAACATTAAACCTAACCCTAACACAAACCCTAACCCTAATTCCTAACCCTAACACTTACCCTAACACTAACCCTAACTGTAAACCTAAACGTAACCCTAACCATAACCCTAACGATATCCTTAACACCTAACACCTAACCCTAACAAAAAACATAACCCTAAACCTAACTGTAAAGCTAAACCTAATCGTAACTGGAATCCCGAACCCTAATCTTAAACCTAACTCTAACCCTAACCCTAATGCTATCCCTAACACTAACACTATCCCTAACCCTAACGCAAATCCTAAAACTAAACCTAACCCTAAGCCTAAAACTAACCCTATCCCTAATCCTAAAACTAAGCCTAACACTAAGCCTAAACCTAAACCTAAACCAACCGTGACCCTAACACTAAGCCTAACCCTAACCCTAAAATTTAACTTTAACCCCTAATATAACCCTAACCCTAATCTGTAACCCTAAGGATAATCCTAACCTGAACGCTAACCCTAACCACTATCTCCTAACCCTCAACATAAACCTAACCCTAAACCTAACTCTAATCCCTACCCTAAACCTAACCCTAACCCTAAACCTAACACAAAACGTAATCCTAACATTAACCTTATACGTAACCCTAACCCTAACCCTAACCTTTAACCTAACGTTAAGCCTAAAACTAATCCTATGCCTAATCCTAAAACTAGGCCTAACACTAAGCCTAAACCTAAACCTAAACCAACCCTGACCTTAACTCTAAACCTAACTCTAACTGTAATTCTAACTCTAAACCAAACATCTAACTCTAACCGCTAACCGTAACCCTAAACCTAAACCTAATCTAACCCTACCACTAACACTAACCCTAATCCGTAACCCTAACCATAAGCCTAACCCGAAAGCTAACCCTAACCCCTAATCCTAAACCTCACAATAAACCTAACACTAAACCTAACTCTAATGCCTACACTAGACCTAACCCTAACAATAAACCTAACACTAACCATTACCCTAACATTAACCTTATCCATAACACTAAACCTAAACATAACCATAAACCTAAACATAAACCTAATCTCTAACACTAATCCTAAACCTTCCCCTATCCCTAACCCTAACGTTAAACATAACCTTAACTGCCACCCAAACCCTAAAATTCAACTCTAACCCTAATCCTAACCCTAAACCTAACCCTAATCTGAACACTAACCCTAACCCTAACACTAATGCTAACTCTAATCCTAAACCTAACCCTAACAGTAAACCTAATGCTAGCCCAAACCATAACCCTAACCCTAACAGAAATCCTAAACCTAACCTAAACCAACTGAAACATTAAACATAACCCTAACCCTAACCTTAAGCCTAACCCTAACACTATCCCTATAGCTAAAATTAAGCCTACACCTAACCCTAACACTGATCCTAACAATGACCCTAACCACAATGATAACCCTAACCATAACACTAACCCAAACCCTAACCCTAACCTATAAATCTAACCCCTATCCCTAAACCAAAAAATAACCCTAACCCTAACCCTAAACTTAAGCCTCACCATAACCCTATCCCTAACCCTAAAACTAAGATTAAACCCAACTCTCAACCCAACCCTAAACGTAACCCTAACCCTAATTCCTAACCCTAACAATAACCCTAAACCTAATCCTAAACCTAAACCTAATCTTAACCCTAATCACTAACCATAAAGATAAGCCTAACACTAAACCTATCACTAACCGATAGCCTAACCCTAACCCTAACCCTAACTCTCACCCTAACTATAACCCTAACCCTAACCCTAATCCCTAACCTAACCATAACCCTAAACCTATCCCTAAACCTAACCCTAACCCTAAACCTAAACCTAACCCTAACCCTCATGATAAGCCAAACCATAAACCTGTCCCTAACCCCTAAACCTAACCCTCACCCTAACCCTAAACCTAATCCCTAACATAAACATAACCCAAAACCTTACCCTAACACTAACCATAACCAGACCCTTAACGGTAACCATAACAATATCCCTAATCCTAACGCTAACCCTAACACACTAAACATAACCCATAACCTAACACTAACCCTAACAGTAACCCTAACGCTAACCTAACCCTAAACCTAACCCTTGTCCTATCCCTAACCCTAACCCTAAACGTAACCCTAACCCTAACAATAAACCTAAAGATAACCTCTAACACTAATCCTGAATCTAAGCCTAACACTAACCCTAAACCTAAGCCTTACCCTAACCTTAACTCTAACCATAACCCCTAATTCTTAACCCTATTCTAACCCTAAAACTAACCATAAAATTATCCCTAACACCTAAAGCCTAAACTTAACCATAACCCTAACACTAACCCTAACCTTAATCCCTAACCCACCCTAACGCTAACACTAGCACTATCCCTAAATCTATTCCTAGCCCTAACCCTAACCCTAACACTGAACCTAACCCTAAGCCTAACACGAGCCCTAAACATAATCCCTAATCATAATCCTAACACTAAAGCTAAACTAAACCCTAACTCTAAAACTAAACCTATACCAAACCCTAAACCTAACCCTAACATTAAACTTAATCCTAAAAATATCTCTAACCCTTAACCTAACACTATCCTTATCCATAAAACTAAGGCTAACCCTAACCCTAAACCTAACCCTAACCCTTACCCTAACCCTAAACCTAATCTGTAACCCTAACCCTAACCCTAACCCTAACCCTAACCCAAAACCTTACCCCTAACCCTAAACCTAAACCTAACCCAAACCCTAACCCTAACCTTTTAACCCTAACCCTAAACATAATCCTAACCTTAACACTAACCCTAACCCTAACCCTAACCCCTAAACCTACCCCTAAGCCTATCCCTAACCCTAAACCTAACCCTAACCATAACCCTATCCGTAATGTTAACCCTAACAATAAACCTATCCCTAAGCCTAATCTTAACAATGAGCCTAACACTAAAGCTATCTGTAAACCTAAGCCAAATCCCTAACACTAAACTATAACACTAAACCTAAGCCGAACCCTAACCCGAACACTAACCCTAATCTGTACAGCTAACCTTAAGCCTTACCATAACTGTAACCCTAACCATAAAACTAGCCCCTAATCCTAACACTAACCCTAACACTAAAACTATCCCTAATCCCTAATCCTAACAGTAACACTAACCCTAACTGTAAACCTTAATGTAGCCCTAACTCTAACCGTAACACTAACCAAAACCCTAAATATATCCGCAAACCTAACCCCTAACCCTAACCCAAATGCTAACACTAACCCTAACCATAATCCTAACCCTAAACCTAACCCTAACCATAAAAGTAAACCTAATCATAACCCGAAGCCTAAGCGTAAACAAAAGCCTAACCCAGACCCTATCCCTAACACCTAACCCCTTAATCGAAACCTAACCTAACACTAACCATAACTCTAACGCTAAAATTAATGCTAACCCTAATCCTAAACTCTAAAAGACTAACCAGAAACCTTAAACCTAACCCTAACCCTAACTATAACCATAAACACTAACCCTAACCCAAACCCTAACCCTAAATCTATCTCTAACTCTAAACCTAAACCTGTCCCTAACCCTAACCCTAACTCTAACAGTAAACCTATACCTAATCCCTAACCCTAACACAAACCCTAATCCACACCCTAACCCCTAAACTTAAACCCAAACCTAACCTAAACCCTAACACTAATGCTCAGCCTAACCCTATCCCTAACCCTAACCTTCTAACCCTAAACATAACCCTAATCCTAACTCTAACACTAACCCTAACCCTAGCCCGTGAACCTAACCCTAAGCCTAACCCCTAACTCTAACCGTAAACCTATCTCTAATCCTAAACCTAACCCTAACCCTAACCCTATCCATAACACTAACCCTAACAATAAACCTAACCAAAACCCTAAACCTATCCCTAACACTAATCCTAATACTGAGCCTAACACTAACCTAACTCTAAACCTAACCCTAACCCTAGCCCTAAACCTAATTCCTAACCCTAAACCTAAGACTGATACCATAATCGTAACCCTAAATGTAACCCTAACCCTAACCATAACCCTAACCATATCTTTAACAGCTAACACCTAACACTAACCCAAACCCTAAACTTAAGCCTAACCCCTAACCCTAACCCTAAGCCTAAGCCTAACCCCTAACACTAACACTAACACTATCCCTAACCCTAAACCTAACCTTAACCCTATCTGTAATGCTAGCCCTAACAATAAACCTAAACCTCACCCTAAATCTATTCCTAACCCTAATCCTAATGCTGAGCCTAACACTAATCCTAACCCTAAACTTAAACCTCATCCCTAACCCTAACACTAAACCTAACCTTAACCCAAACCTAACCCTAATTCTTAACCCTAACCCTAACACTAGCACTAACCTTAACCGTAACGCTAAATGTAACCCAAACCCAAACAGTAACCCTAACCATAACCCTAACCATATACTTAACACCTAACACCTAATGCTAACCCAAACACTAACCCTAACCCTAACCATTACCCTAAACCTAATCATAACTGGAACCCTAAACATAATCCAAAGCCTAATGCTGAGCCAATCCCTAACACCTAAAACCAAAACCTAACCCTAAAATAACCATAACCCTAACCGTAAGCCAAACATTAACACTAATCCTAACCCTAACTTTACCCTAATCCTAAAAATAAACCTAACAATATTTTATCCCTAAAACTATCCCTAACCCTAATCCTAATACTGAGCCTAAAACGCTATCACTAACCCCAACCCAAATCCCTAACACGAAACGTAACCCTAATCCTAATCTGAACACTAACCCTAATCCGTACCCCTAACATTAAACCTTACCATAACCTTAACCCTAACAGTAAAATTAGCCCTTAACCCTAACACTAGCCCTATCCCTAATCCCTAACGCTATCCCGAACACTAACACTAACCCTAACTGTAACCCTTAATATAACCCTAACCCAAAACATAACCCTAAACATATCATTAACACCTAACCCCTAATCCTAACCCAAATGCTAACACTAACAGTAACCAGAATCCTAACTTTAAGCCTAACCACATCTTAATCCAAATCCTCACAGCAATCTGAAGACTAACCATGACTCTATCCCTAACACCTAACACCTAAATCTAACCCTAACCTAACCCTAATCCGAACCCTAAGCGTAACCCTAACGCTAACATTAACACTAACCTCTAAATCAAACCCCTAACCCTAACCCTAACCCTAACACTAACACTAACCCTAACCCTAACCCTAACCCTAACCCTAACCTAACGCTAGCCCTAAACCTAACCCTAAATCTAACCCTAAACCAAATCCTAAACCTAACCGAAAACCTAAGCTTAAACCTAACCCTTACCCTAACACTAAAGACAAGCCGAACACTAAACCTATGCCTAACCCCTAACCCTAACCCTCAACATAACGCTAAACCTAATCCCAAACCTAACTATAACCCTAAACCTAACCCTAACACTAAAACTAACCATAACCCTAATCGTAACTGTAACCGGAACAATATCCTTAACCCTAACCCTAACGCTCTAAAACTAACCCGTATCCTAACATTAACCCTAACTGTAACCCTAACGCTAAACCTAACCGTAACCCTAAAACCTTGCCCTATCCCTAACCCTAACCCTAACGTAACACTAAACCTAACACTAAACATAAAGCTAAACTCTAACCCTAATCCTAACGCTAAGCCTAACCCTAACCATAAAACTAAGCCTAACCCTAATCATAACCCTAAACCTAACCATTACACCTAACCCCTAACCCTAATCCTAACCCTCATCTAACCCTAAAACTAACCATAACATTATGTCTAACACCTAACCCCTAACCTTAACCATAACCGAAATCCTATCCCTAACCCTTACCCTAATCCTAACCCTAACACTAACCCTAACCCTAATCATAACACTAACCTTAACACTAATACTAACCCAACTGTAACACACAATGTATCCCTAACTCTAACCATAATGCTAACATAACCCTAAACATATCCTTAACACCTAACCCCTAAACCTAACCCAAATGCTAACACTAACCCTAACCTTAATCCTAAATTTAACCCTAAACATACCCCTAACCCTAACGCTAACCCTAAACGTAATCTTAAACTGAACCCTAACCTTAATCGAAAGCCTAACCCTGACACTATCCCTAACACCTAACCCATAAATCTAACACTAACTTAACCCTAACAGTAACCCTAACATTAAAACTAACCGTAACACTAACCATAACCCTAACCTCTAAAGCTAACCCCTAAACCTAACAAGAAACCTAACCCTAATGCTAACACTAATCCTGAACCTAACCCTAAAACTAAACCTAATGCTAGCCCAAACCCTAACCCTAAATCTAACCCTAACCGAAATCCTAAACCTAACCTACACCAACCATAACCCTAACCATAACCCTAAACCTAAATTTAAGCCTAACCCTAACACTATCCCCATAGCTAAAACTAAGACTAACCCTAACCCTAACACTGACCCTAACCATAATGGTAACCCTAACCCTAACACTAACCCTAACCCTAACCCTAACCTAAAACTCTAACCCCTAACCCTAACTCAAACCCTAACCCTAACCTTAAGCCTCACCATAACCCTATCCCTATCCATAAAACTAAGACTAAACCCAACTCTAAACCCAACCCTAAACATAACCCTAAGCCTAAGTCCTAACCCTACCACTAACCTAAACGTAACCCTAAACCTAAACCTAATCCTAACCCTAATCACTAACCATAAAGATAAGCCTAACCATAAAGATAAGCCTAAGATAACACTAAACCTATCACTAACTGCTACCCTAACACTCACCCTAACCCTAACCCTAACTCTAAACCTAACCTTAATCCTGGCCCTAACCTAACCATAACCCTAAACCTAACCCTAACTATAATCGTAACCCTAAGCCTAACCCTGACCCTAACCTTAAGCCTAATCCCTAACCTAAACATAACCCAAAACCTAACCCTAACAGTAACCATAACCCGACCCGTAACTGTAACCGTAACAATATCCCTAACCCTAATGCTAAACCTAACACTCTAAACATAACCCATAACCTAAAACTAACTCTAACAGTAACCCTAACACTGACGCTAACCCTAACTCTAAACTTTGCCCTATCCTTAACCCTAACTATAACCCTAACCCTAACAATAAACATAAAAATAACCTCTAACACTAATACTAAAACTAAGCCTAACACTAATCGTAAACCTAAGCCTTACCCTAACCCTAACCCTAACCATAACCCCTAATTCTTAACCCTAATCCTAAACCTAACCTAATCCAAAACCTAACCATTAAATTATCCCCAAAACCTAACTTCTAAACTTAACCATAACCCTAACACTAAACCTAACCCTAATCCCTAACACAGCCCTAACCCTAAAACTAACACTATCCCTAAAACTATTCCTAGCCCTAACCCTAACCCTAACCCTGAACCTAACACTAAGCCTAACCCTAATCCTAAACATAATCCCTAATCCTAATCCTAACACTAACACTAACCCCTAACCCTAACACTAAACCTATAGCAAGCCCGTACACTAACCCTAACATTAAACCTAATCCTAACTATAACCCTAACCCTAAACCTAACCCTAACTCTTAACCTAACCTTAAGCCTAATCCGTAACCCTAAAGATAACCCTAACCCTAACCAAAAGCCAAACCCCTAAACTAAACCTAAACATAAACCAAACCCTAACCCTAACCTAACCCTAACCCTAACCTTTTAACCCTAACCCTAAGCCTAATCCTAACCCTAACACTAACCCTAAACCTAACCACTAACCCTAACCCTAACATTAACCCTAACACTAACCCTAAGCCCTAACCCTAAACCTAAACCTAACCCTATCCCTAACCCTAACCTAACCCTAACCCTAACTCTATCCATAATGTTAACCCTAACAATAAACTTAACCCTAACCCTAAATCTATCCCTAAGCCTAATCTTAACAATGAGCCTAACACTAAAGCTATCTGTAAACCTAAGCCAAATCCCTAACACTATACCATAACACTAAACCTAAGCCGAACCCTAACCCGAACACTAACCCTAATCTGTACAGCTAACCTTAAGCCTTACCATAACCGTAACCCTAACCATAAAACTAGCCCCTAATCCTAACACTAACCCTAACACTAAAACTATCCCTAATCCCTAATCCTAACAGTAACACTAACCCTAACTGTAAACCTTAATGTAACCCTAACCCTAACCATAACCCTAACCAGAACCCTAAACATATCCTTAAAATCTAACCCCTAACCCTAACCAAAATGCTAACACTAACCCTAACCGTAATCCTAACCCTAAACCTAACCTAACCCTAAACGTAAACCTAATCGTAATCCGAAGCCTAACCGTAATCCAAAGAATAACCTAGACCCTATCCCTAACACCTAGCCCCTAAATCGAAACCTAACATAACCCTAACACAAACCCAAAACCTAACCCAAAATCTATCCCTAACTCTAAACCTAAACCTATTCCTAACCCTAAACATAACCCTAACTCTAACAGTAAAACCAATCCCTAATCCATAACCCTAACACGAACCCTAATCCAAACCCTAACCCCTAACACTAAACCAAAACCTAACCCAAACCCTAACACTAACCCTCACCCTAACCCTAACCCTAACCTTCTAACCCTAAACATAACCCTAATCCTAACTCTAACACTAACCCTAACCCTAACCCTAGCCCATAAACCTAACCCTAAGCCTAACCACTAACTCTATCCGTAAACCGATCCCTAAACATAAATCTAACTCTAACCCTATCCATAACACTAACCCTAACAATAAACCTAACCAAAACCCTAAACCTATCCCTAATCCTAATCCTAATACTGAGCCCAACACTAACAATAACTCTAAACCTAACCCTAACCCTAACCCTAAACCTCATTCCTAACCCTAAACCTAACACTGACACTAACCATAACCGTAACCCTAAATGTAACACTAACCCTAACCGTAACCCTAACCATAACTCTAACCATATCTTTAACAGCTAACACCTAACACTAAACCAAACCCTAACCCTAACCATAACCGTAACCCTAACCCTAACCCTAAGACTAACCGCTAACCCTAACCCTAACACTAACCCTAAACCTAACCCTAACCTTAACCCTATCCGTAATGCTAACCCTAACAATAAACCTAAACCTCACCCTAAATCTATTCCTAACCCTAATCCTAATACTGAGCCTAACACTAATCCTAACCCTAAACTTAACCCTAATACCTAACCCTAACACTAATCCTAACCTTAACCCAAACCCTAACCCTAATTCCTAACCCTGACCCTAACACTAACAGTAACCATAACCGTAAACCTAAATGTAACCCAAAGGCTAACCGTAACCCTAACCATAACCCTAACCATATACTTAACACCTAACACCTAACCTAACCCAAACATTAACTGTAACCCTAACCATAACCCTAACCATATACTTAACACCTAACACCTAACCTAACCCAAACACTAACCCTAACCCTAACCGTAACCCTAACCATCACCCTAAACCTAATCGTAACTGGAACCCTAACCCTAATCCAAAGCCTAACCTTGAGCCTATCCCTAACACCTAACACCTAAACCTAACGCTAAAATAACCATAACACTAACCGTAAGCCAAATACTAACACTAAACCTAACCCTAACTTCTAACCCTAACCCTCACAATAAACCTAACAATAACATTAACCCTAAACTCTAACCCTAATGCTAAACCTAACCCTAACATCTCACGCTAACACCTAACCCTAACATTAACCTTAACCCGAATCGGAACCCTAACCCTTAACTTAACCATAACCCTAACCCTAACGCTATCCCTAACACTAACACTATCCCTATTCCTAACCCAAATCCTGAACGTAACCGTACACCTAAACCTAACACTAACCCTAAACCTATCCTTAAGCCTAAAACTAACCCTATCCCTAATCCTAAAACTAAGCCTAACACTAAGCCTAAACCTAAACCTAAACCAACCCTAACCCTAACCCTAACACTAACCGTAACCCTAAACCTAAACCTAACATCTAATTCTAACCCCTAACACTACCACTAACACTAACTCTAACCCTAATCCATAACCCTAAGGATAAGCCTAACCCGAACACTGACCCTAAGCCCTAGCCCTAACCCTCACCATAAACCTAACCTTAAACCTAACTCTAATTCCTACCCTAAACCTAACTCTAACCTTAAACCTACAACTAACTGTAACTCTAACATTCACCTTATCCGTAACACTAACAGTAACCATAACCCTAAACTCTAACCCTAATCCTAAACCTACCCTATCACTAACCCTAACCCTAATCCTAAAACTCACCTCTAACCCTAACCCTAACCCTAAAACTATCCCTAAACGTATTCCTAGCCCTAACCTTAACCCTAAATGTAACCATAACCCTTACCCTAACCGTAATCCTAACACTTAACCTAACCATAACCATAAGCCTAACCCTAACCGCTAACCCTAAATCTAACCCTAACCCTAAACCTAACCCCTAACCCTAACCCTAAAGCTAAACCAAAACCTAACCCTAACCCTAACCCTAACCCTAACCCTAACCCTATCTTTACCCTGACCCTAAAAATAAACATAACCCTACCCTAAACCTCAACCCTAACCCTAACACAAACCCTAACCCTAACCCTAAATCTAACGCTAAACCTAACCCTAAACCTAAACCTAACACAAACCGTAACCCTAACATTAACCCCTATCTCCTAACCCTCACCCTAACCCTAACCCTTAACCTAACCTTAAGCCTAAAACTAATCCTATGCCTAATCCTAAAACTAATCCTAATACTAAGCCTAAACCTAACCCTAAACCAACCCTAACCCTAAACCTAACCCTAACTCTAACCGTAACCCTAACCCTAAACCTAACATCTAACTCTAACTGCTAACCCTAACCCTAAACATAAACATAACCCTAACCTACCACTAACCCTAACACTAATCCGTAACCATAACCATAAGCCTAACCTGAATGCTAACCCTAACACCTAAGCCTAAACCTCACAATAAACCTATCCCAAAACCTAACTCTAATCCCTAGCCTAAACCTAATCCTAACACTAAACCTAACACTAACCGTTACCCTAACATTAACCTTATCATTAACACTAAACCTAAATATAACCATAACCCTAAATGTAAACCTAATCTCTAACCCTAATGCTAAACATTCCCATATCCCTAACCCTAACCCTAAATGTAACCCTAACTGCAACCCTAACCCTAAAGTTCACCTCTAAACCTAACTTTAAAAGCCAAACTGTAACCATAACCCTAACCCTAATCCTAATCCTAACCCTAACACTATCCCTAACCGTATTCCTAGACCTAACACTAAACGTAAACATAACCCTAACCCTAACCTTAATCCTAATCCTTAACCTAACCCTAACCATAACCCTAACCCTAACCCCTAAAACTAACCCTAACCCATAACCCTAACCCTATCCTTAACCTTAAGCATAACCCTAACCCTATTTATAACCCTAACCCTAAAAATAAACCTAACTCTAACCCTAAAACTATCCCTAACCCTAATCCTAATACTGAGGCTAAAACGCTATCCCTACCATAACCCAAATCCCTAGCACGAAATGTAACCCTAACCCAAATCTGAACACTAACCCTAATCCGTATCCCTAACATTAAACCTTATCATAACCCTAACCCTAACAGTAAAATTAGCCCTTAACCCTAACACTAGCCCTATCTAATTCTAAACCTATGCCTATCCCTAACAATAATGCTGAGCCTAACACTAACCCTAACGCTAAACTAATCCGAATCCCTAACACTAACCGTAATCCTAACACTAACTCTAACCCAAATTCCTAACATTAACCCTAACTCTAACCCTAACTGTACTCCTAAACTAACCCTAACCCTAACCATAACACTAACCATAACCCTAACCATATCCTTAAAACCTAACAGCTAATCCTAACCCAAACCGTAACCCTAACCCTAACCCTAACTGTAAACGTAACTCTAAACATAATCTTAACCCTAACCCTAACCCTAACACTAACCTTAAATCTAATCGTAACTGGAACCCTAACAGTTATATGAAGCCTAACATTGAGCATATACCCAAAACATAACTACTAAACCTAACCCTTACCTAACCATAACCCTAACCGTAACCCAAACCTTAACACTAACACTAACCCTAAATTCTAACACTAACCCTAACCATAAGGCTAAAAATAACCTTAACCGTAAACTCTAACACTAACGCTAACCCTAACCCTAACATCTAACTCTAACCCCTAACCCTAACCCTAACCCGAACCCGAAACCTAACCCTAACCCTACCACTAAACCTAACCCTAATGCTATCCTAAAACTAACACGAACCCTAAACCTAACCAAAATCCTAAACATAACCCTACACCTTACCTTAACTCTAACCCTAAAACTAACCTTAAGCCTAAACCTAATCCTATCGCTAATCCTAAAATTAAGCCTAAACCTAACCCTAATCCTAACCGTAACCCTAACCCTAATCCTAAACGTAACTCTAACCCTAAACCAACCCTAACCCTAACTCTAACGCTAACGTTAACCCTAAACCTAACATCTAACTCTAACCCCTAACTCTAACCCTAACCCTACCACTAACACTAACACTAATCCCTAACCCTTAGGATAAGCTTAACACAAACACTAACCCTAAACCCTAACCCTAACCCTCATCCTAACCCTAACCCTATACCTAACCCTAATCACTACCCTAACCCTAACCCTAACCCTAAAACTAACACTAAACTTAACCCTAACTGTAAACTTAACCATAACTCTAATCCTAAACATAACCTAACCTCTAACCCTAAACCAACCCTTCCCCTATCCCTAAACCTAGCCCTGAACCTAACCCTAACCCCAACCCTAACCCTAAACTTAACTCTAACCCTAAAACTAACCCTAAGCCTAACACTATACATAACCATATCTGTGGCCCTAACCCTATCCCTAACCCTAAACTTAAACCTAACACTAACCCTAACCCTAAACCTAATCCTAACTCTAAACCTAACACTAACCATGAACCTAACCCTAACCCCAAACCCTAACCCTAACCCTAAACCTAAACCTAACCCCTAACACTAATCCTAACCCTATCCTTAACCCTAAACCTAACCCTAACTCTATCTACAACCCTAACCCTAACAATAAACCTAACCATAAACTTAAAGTTATCCCTAACACTAATGCTAATACTGAGCCTAACACTAAAGCTTTCCATAACCCTAAACCAAATCCCTAAAACTAAACCTAACCCTAACCCTAACCAGAACACTAACACTAATTGTACCCCTAAACTTAAGGCTTACCATAACCCTAAACCTAACCATAAAACTAGCCCCAAACCCTAACCCTAACATAAACACTAACCCGAACCTGAACCCTAACCCTAACCCTATACCTAACCCTAATCGCTCCCCTAAGCCTAACCCTAACCCTAAAACTAACACTAACATTAACTCTAACCGTGAACTTAACCATAACCCTAACCCTAACCATAATCCTAACCTCTAACCCTAATCCTAACCCTTCCCCTATCCCTAAACCTAACCCTAAATGTAACCCTAACCCCAACACTAACCCTAAAGCTAACCTCTAACTCTAACCCTCACCCTAAGCCTAACACTAACCCTAACCCTATCCTTAACCCTAAACCTAACCCTAACTCTATCCATAACCCTAACACTAACAATAAACCTAACCCTAACCTAAAACTATACCTAACACTAATGCTAATACTGAGCCTAACACTAAAGCTTTCCATAACCCTAAACCAAATCCCTAAAACTAAACCTAACCCTAACCCTAACCAGAACACTAACACTAATTGTACCCCTAAATTTAAGGCTTACAATAACCCTAACCCTAACCATAAAATTAGCCCCAAACCCTAACCCTAACACTAACCCTAACTGTACCCCATAATATAAACCTAACATTAACCATAACCCTAACCATAACTCTAAACATATGCTTAACACCTAACCCTAACCCGAATGCTAACACTAACCGTAAACGTAATCCTAACGCTAAGACTAACCCTAAACCTAACCCTAAACCTAATCGTAACCCGAGCCCTAATAGTAATCCGAAGCCTAAACCTGACCCTATCCCTAAAACCTAACCCCTAGATCTAACCATAAACTAACCCTAAACCTAACCATAACCCTAAACCTAACACTAATCCTAACTCTAACCATAATCTCTAACTCTAACACCTAACTGTAACCCTAACCATAACTCTAACCCTAAAACTCACATAACCCTAACACTAACCCTAATGTTCTAACCCTAACCCTAATCCTAACCCTAAGACTAACCCTAAACTTAACCCCTAACCCTGATCCTAACCCTAACCCTAACTTTAACCATAACCCTAAACCCTAACCCTAATCCTAACCCCTAACCATAACCATAAACCTAACCCTAACCATAACCCTAACCCTAACCATCCCCCTCACTGTAACTCTAACCCTAACCTTATAACCCTAACCCTAACCTAATCCTAACCCAAAAACTAACCCTAACCTAAACCCTAACCCTAACCCTAACCCTAAGACTAACCCCTAAACCTAACCCTAACCCTAACGCTAATCCTATCCCTAACCCAAACCTAAACCTAACACTATGCATAAGGCTAAACTTAACAATAAACCTAACCCTAACGCTAAACCTATCCCTAACCTTAATCCTAATACTGAGCCTAACACTAACCTAACCCTAAACTAACCCTAATCCCTAACACGAACCCTAATCCAAATCCTAACCCTAACACTAACTCTAACCCTAACATTAACCTTAATTCCTAACACTAATCCTAACACTAACCCTAAACATAACCCTAACCCTAACCATAACCCTAACCATAACCCTAACCACAACCCTAACCACATCCTTAACACCTAACACCTAACCATAACCCAAACCCTAACCCTAACGGTAACCCTAACCCTAACAATAAACCTGACAGTAACTGGAAACCTAACCGTAATCCGAAGCCTAACCCTAAGACTATCAGTAACACATAACCCCTAAACCTAACCCTAACCTAACCATAAACCTAACCGTAAGCCAAAACCTAACAGTAACTCTAACCCTAACTTCCAACACTAACCCTAACCATAACCCTAACAATAAACTTAACTCTAAACTCTAACCCTAACCCTAACACTAACCAACACATCTAACTCTAACCCCTAACCCTAACCCTAACACTAACACTAACCTGAACCCGAACCCTAACCCTAACCTAACCCTAATCCTAATGCTATCCTAACACTAAAACAAACCGTAACCCTAACCTAAATCTTAAATGTAACCCTACACGTTACCCTAACCCTAACCCTAATCCTAACCTTAATCCTAACACTAACCCTATTCCTAAACCTAAAACTAAGCCTAAGCCTAAGCCTAAAATTAAACCTAACCCTATCCCTAACACTAAAAATATTCCTAACCTCGAACCCTAACCCTAACCATAAACCTAACCCTAACACTAACATTCACACAAACCCTAAACCCTAACCATAACCCTAACCCTAAAACTAACCCTAACACTAACCATGTCACTAACACCTAAACCCTAACCCTAACCCTAAACCAAACACTAATTCTAAACATAAACCTGAAGATAACACTAACCCTAACACTAATCCTAAACTTAATAATAACCCTAAACCTAACCATAACGTGAAGCCTAACCTGAACCCTAACCCTAAACACCTAAGCCCTAATCATAACTCTAAACCTAACTCTAACACTAGGCCTTATCCTAACCCTAACTCTAAACACTAACCCTAACCCTAAACCTAAACCTAAACCTAACCCTAACCCTAAGCCTAACACTAAACCTAAACCTAACCCTAATCAGTACCCTACCCCTAAGCCTAAGCCTAAACCTAACACTAACCATAAACCTAACCATAACTTTAACCATAAACTTAACCTTAACCATAAACCTAACACTAACCATAACCCTAACTTCTAATCCTAATCCTAACCCTTCCCCTATCCATAACCCTAAACATAAACTTTACCCTAACCCCAAACCTAATCCTAAGCTAACCTCTAAACCTAACCCTAACCCTAATACTAACCCTAATACTATCCCTAACTGTATTGCTAGCCCTAACACTAACTCTAACCCTAAACATAAACATAACCCTAATCCTAAACATAATCCTAACCCTAAACCTAACCATAACCATAACCCTAACCCTAACCCCTAACCCTAACCCTAACCCTAACCCTAACCCTAAGCCTATCCTTAACACTAAACGTAACCCTAAACCTATCCGTAACGCTAAACCTAACATTAAACCTAACCCTAAATCTAAACCTATCCCTAACCCCAATCCTAATACTGAGCTATCCGTAATCCTAACTCAAATCCCTAACACTGAACCTAATTCTAAACCTAGGCCAAAACATTAACCCTAATCTGTACCCCTAACCTTAAGCCTTACCATAACCCTAACCCTAACTGTAAAACAAGCCCCTAACCATAACCCTAACACTAAAATTAACCCTATCCCTAAGGCCTAACCCTAACCCTAACACTAACACTAACCCTAACTGTAACCCTTAATGTAACCCTAACCCTAACCGTAACCCAAACGATAACCCTAAACATATACTTAACACCTAACCCCTAACCCTAATCCAAATGCTAACACTAACTCAAACCATAATCCTAACATTACATCGAATGCTAACGCTAACACTAACCTATTCCTAAACCGAACACTAACAGTAATCCAAAGCCTAACCCTGATGCTATTCCTAACACCTAACCCTTAATTATAACCCTAAGCTAACCCTTACCCTAACGATAACACTAACCCTAACACTAACCTTGACCTTAACCTCTAACTCTAACTCCTAACCCTAACCCTAAACATAACCCTAAACCTAACCCTCACCCTAACTCTAACTCTAACCCTAAGCCTAACTATAACCCTAACCATAACCCTAACGCTAACACTAACTCTAAACCTAACCCTAACCCTAAACCTAATGCTAGCCCTAACCCCAAACCTAAATCTAACCCTAATCCAAATCCTAAATGTAACCCTAAACCTAACCCTAACCCTAAACTTAAGCCTAACCCTAACACTCCCTATCCCTAAAACTAAGCCTAACCCTAACCATAACCCTAACCCTAACCATAACCCCAACACTAACACTAACCCTAAACCTAACATAAAACTCTAACTCTAACCACTAACCCTAACCCTAAACTTAAATCTAAACCTAAACCTAAACCTAAACCTAACCATAAGCTGAACCATAACCCTATTCCTATCCCTAAAACTAAGCCTAACCCTAACCCTAAACCTAACACTAAACCTAAGCCTAATCCTTAACCCTCACGCTAATCCTAACCCTAAACCTCAACCTAATGCCTAACCTAACCATAACCCTAAAACTAACCCTCACCCTAACCCTAACTCTCACCCTAAACCTAAGCCTAACTCCAACCCTAACACTAACCCTAATGCCAACACTAACTCTAAACCTAACCCTAACCATAAAACTAATGCTAGCCCTAACCCCAAACCTAAATCTAACCCTAATCCAAATCCTAAATGTAACCCTAAACCTAACCATAACCCTAAACCTAACCATAACCCTAAACCTAACCCTAACCCTAACCCTAACCCTAACCTTAAGCCTAAACCTAACACTTCCTATCCCTAAAACTAAGCCTAACCCTAAACGTAACCCTAACCCTAACTGTAACCCCAACACAAGCACTAACCCTAACCCTAACATAAAACTCTAACTCTAACCCCTAACCCTAACCCTAAACCTAAACCTAATCCTAAACCTAACCTTAAGCCGAACCATAACCCTATTCCTATCCCTAAAACTAAGCCTAACCCTAACCCTAAACCTAACACTAAACCTAAGCCGAATCCTTAACCCTCACCCTAATCCTAAGCCTAAACCTAAACCTAATGCCTAACCTAACCATAACCCTATACCTAAACCCTAACTCTATCACTAACCATAAACCTAACTGTAGCTGTAACCGTAACACTAACCATAACCCTAACATTAACCCTGAACTTAACCTTCTAAAACTAACCCATAACCTAACACCATAACCCGAACCCTAAACCTTGCCATATCCCTAACCCTTACCATAACTGTAACCCTAACCCTAAAACTAAAACGAAAGCTAACCTCTAAACCTAATACTAACTCTAAGGCTAATCCTAACCCTAAACCTAAGCCTAAACATAAATCTAAGCCTAACCCTAACCATAAACGTAAGCCTAACCCTAACCCTAACCATAATCATAACCCCTAACCTCTAACCCTAAAACTAACCCTAACCTAACCCTAACACTAACCATAAACTTATCACTAACACCTAACCCCTAAACCTAACCACTAACCCCTAAACCCCTAAACCTAAACATAACCCTAACACTCACCTTAGGCCTAATCCCTAACCCAGAGCTAACCCTAACACTATCCCTAACCATATTCCTAGCCCTAACCCTAACCCTAAACATAATCCTAACACTAAATCTAACCCTGAATGTAACCCTAACCCTAACCCCTAACCCTAAAAATAAACCTAACCCTACCCCTAACCCTAACCCTAACTGCATACTTAAACCTAAACCTAACCCTAACCCTATCCATAACCCTAACCATAACAATAAAACTAACCCTAACACTAAACCTATCCCTAACCCTAAAACTAATACTGAGCCTAACAATAACATTATCCGAAAGCCTAACCCAAATCCCTAACACTAAACCTAACCCTTTCCCTAACCCGAAAACAATCCCTAATCGGTACCCCGAGCATTAAGCCTTAGCATAACCCTAACCCTTCATAAAACTAGCCCCTAACCCCATCCCTAACCCTAACACTAACTCTATCACTAATCTCTAACCCTAACCCTATCAATAACACTAAACATAACTGCAACACTTAATGTAAACCAAACCTTAAATGTAACCCAAACCATAACCCTAAACATATCCTTAACACCAAACACCTAACCCTAACCCAAATGCAAACACTAGCCCTAACCGAAATCCTAACCCTAACCCTAACCCTAACCCTCTAAACCTAACCAAAACCACAACACTAACTTTATCCCTAATTCCTAACCCTAAACTTAACCCTTACACTAACCCTAAACGTAACCCTAAACGTAACCCTGACCCTAACCGTAACCCTAACCATAACCTTAACCATATCCTTAACACCTAACAGCTAACCGTAACACAAACGCTAACCCAAACCCTAAACGTAACCCTTAGTATAATCCTAACCCTAACCCTCAACTGAATCGTAACTGGAACCTTAACTGTAATCGAAAGCCTAGCCCTGAGACTATGCCTAAGAGCTAACCACTAAACCTAACCGTAACCTAACCATAACACTAACCGTAACCCAAAACCTAACAATAACCCTAAATACTAACACTAACCCTAACCATAATCCTAAAAACAACCTTAACCTTAAACTTTACTCCTAACCCCAACATCTAACTCTAAACCCTAAACCTAAACCTAACCCTAACACGAAACCTAACCCCAAAATTAGCCCTAAACTCAACCGTAATGCTAACCATAACCCTAATACTAATACTAACCCTAACCATAACCCAAATCCTAAACCTAACCCTAAACCCAACCCTAAACCTAACTCTAACCCTAAACTTAAGCCTAAACCTAACTCTATACCTAATTCTAAAACTAAGCCTAACCCTAACCCTAACCCTAACCCTAAACCAACCCTAATCATAACCCTAACCCTAGGCCCTAACCCTAATGATAAGCATAACCCGAACCCTAACCTTAATCCCTACACCTAACCCTAATCCTAAACCTAACACTAATCAGTCCCCTAACACTAACCCTAATCCTAAACCTAACACTAACCCTAACCAAACCGTAACCTTAACCGTTACATTAACCCTAAACATAATCCTAACACTAACCGTAAACCTAATCTCTAGCACTTATCCTAAACCTTCCCCTATTTCTAAATCTAACCCTAAAAGTAACCCTAACACCAACCCTAACCCTAAAGCGAACTTCTAACACTAACCATAACACCAACACTAACACTAAACCTAACACTATCACTGACAGTATTCCTGGCCCTAACCCTAAACCTAAACCTAAACCTAACATTAACCCTAGCCCTAACCCTAACCCTAATCCTAACACTAAATCTAACACTGACCATAACCTTAACTCTAACCCTACCCTAAAACCTAACACTAACACTTAACCCTAACCCTAAACCTAACCCTAAAAATATCCTTAACCCTAAACCTAAGGCTAACCCTATCCGTAACTTTAACCCTAAAAATAAACCTAACCCTAACACTAAACCTATCACTAAACCCAATCCTAATAATGAGCCTAAGACTAACGCTATCTGTAACTCTAACCCTAATCCCTAACTCTAACAATAACACTAGACCTAACCCAAACACTAACACTAATCCATACCCCTAACCTTAAGCCTTACCATAACCCTAGCCCTAACCATAAAACTAGACCCTAACACTAACACTAACCCTATTCCTAATCTCTAACCTTTACCCTAAAACTAACAGTAACATTAACTGTAACACTTAATGTAACCCTAACCTTAAACGTAACCCTAACCATAATCCTAAACATATCCTTAACACCTGACCACTAACCCTAACCCAAATGCTAACACTAACCCTAACATTAATCCTAAACCTAACCCTAACCCCTAACCCTAACCAAAACCATAACACTAACCTAACCCCATTCCTAACCCTAAACCTAACCCTAACCTTATCCCTGACCCTAACCCTAACAATAAACCTAACCCTAACCGTAAAACTATGTATAAACCTAATCCGTAAACTGAGCCTAACACTAACACTAACCCTAACCCTAATGTTAACCTTAATTCCTAACACTAAACCTAACTCTAACCCCTACCCTAACTCAAACACTAACCCTAAACCGTCATCCGAACCATAACATTTATCATAACGCTAACCCTAACCATAACACTAACCCCTCAAGTGAACACTAACCTAACCCTAACTTTAAATGGAACACTAAACCTAACACAAAAGCTAACCCTAAATTCTAACCCTAACCCTAACCCTAAGCATAACCATAACCCTAAACCTAACCCTAAAATCTAACCCTAATCTTAACTCTAACCCTAACCCTAACCCTAACACTAACTCTAACCCAAATCCTAACGCTAACCAACACCCTAATCCTAACCCTAACACTAGCCCCTAACACTAACCCTAAACTTTAGCCCTAACTGTGACTGT
This sequence comes from Cavia porcellus, assembly GCF_034190915.1. Lineage (NCBI taxonomy): Eukaryota > Metazoa > Chordata > Mammalia > Rodentia > Caviidae > Cavia > Cavia porcellus. The sequence continues at coordinate 32,177,847 of NW_026947517.1, read as the reverse complement.
AACACTAACCCTAACCCTAAGCCCTAACACTAACCCTAACACTAACTCTAACGCTAACTTCTAATCCTAACCCTAACCCTAACCCTAACCCTAACCTTAATCCTAACACTAACCCTAATGCTAACCTCTAACCATAACCCTAACCCTAACACTAACACTAAATGTAACAATAAACTGTAACCGTAAAATTAACCCTGTCTCTAAACCTAACACTAACATCTAAAACTAATCCTAATCCTAATCCAAAACCTAAAATTAACCCTAATCTTAACCCTAACCCTAAACCCTAACCCTAACCATAACCCTAAACCTAATCATAACCCTAACCCTAACCATAACCCTAAACCTAATCATAACCCTAACCCTAACCGTAATCCAAAGCCTAACCTTAACTCTATCCCTAACATCTAAGGCCTAACAATAAGCCAAAACCTTACTCTAACACTAAGCCTAATCCTAACCCTAAGTCTAAACACTAGCCCTAACTAAAACCATAATATCGCAACCCTAACCCTAACCCTAAATCCTAAATCTAATAGTAACCCTAAACCTAAGCGTAATATGAAGCCTAACCATGACCCTGTCCCTAACACATAACCCATAAACCTAACCATAACTTAAGCTTAACACTAACCATAAACCTAACCCTAACCATAACCCTAAACCTAACTCTAACCCTAACACTAACCTCTAAGCATAACCCTAACCCTAACCATAACCCTCAACTGTAACTGTAAAACTAACCCTATCCCAAAACCTAACCCTAAACCTAACCCTAAAAGCAAACCCTAAATCTAACCCTAACCACAACCCTAACCCTAACCCGATCTCGAAACCTAAGCCTAACCCAACCCTAATCCATAACCCTAACCCTAACACTAACCATAACTCTAACCCTAACCCTAACCCTAACCCTAATCCCCAAATTTAACCCTTACCATAACCCTAACACTATCCCGAAAACTATACCTAGCATTACCCCTAACACTAACCCTAAACTTAACAATAACCCTAACCCTAACAATAATCCCTAACCCTAACATTAACCTAAACCCTAACACTAAAAGTAACCCTATCCCTAATCCTTAACACTAACCCTAACTCTAACCCCTAACCCCTAACCGTAACACTTAATCTACCCCAAACATTAACATTAACCCTAACCTTCTAAACCTCATACTATCCCTAATCCTAACCCTAAGCCTAACCCTAACACCTAACCATAACCCTGAACCATAAACCTAACTCCATTCCTAACCCTAAACCTAAAACTAACCCTATCCCTAACCCTAACCGTAAACCTATGCCTAAACCTAATCCTAATACTGAGCCTAACATTAACACTAACTCTAACCCGAACACTAACCCTAATCCCTAACACTCACCCTAAACCTAACATTAACCCTAACCCGAACACTAAACCTAAACCGTCACCCAAACCGTAACCTTTATCATAACGCTAACCCTAACCGTAACACTAACCCCTAAAGCGAACAGTAACCTAACCCTAACTTTAAACGGAACCCTAACCCTAACAATAACGCTAACCCTAAATTCTAACCATAACCATAACCATAACCATAACCATAACCATAACTTCAACCCTAAACTCTATTCCTAATCCTAACTCTAACCCTAACCTTTACAGTAACACAAATCCTAACCCTAACCCTCACCCTAATCTTAACGCTAACACTAGCCACTAACGCTAACCCTAAACTTTAGCCCTAACCGTGACTATATCCCTAACCCTAAACCAATGCCCTAATAGTAACCCTAACACTAACTCTAACGGTAAACTATAACCCTAACCCTAACCCTAAACCTAAACCTAACCTTAATCCTAACACTGACCCTAACGCAAACCTCTAACCATAACCCTAAACCTAACACTAACACTAAACGTAACAATACACTGTAACCGTAAAACTAACCCTAACGCTAAACCTAACCCTAACATCTAACACAAATCGTAATCCTAATCCAAAACCAAAACCTAACCCTAACTTTAACCCTAACGCTAAACCCTAACCGTAACCATAACCCTAAACCTAATCATAACCCTGAACCTAACCGTAACCCAAAGCCAAACCTTAACCCTATCCCTAACATCTAAGCCCTAACAATAAGCCAAAACGTAACTCTAATACCAAGCCTAAACCTAACCCTAAGTCTAAACACTACCCCTAACCGTAACCATAAAACCGTAACCCTAACCCTAATCTTAAACCTAATAGTAACTCTAAACCTAAGCGTAATCCGAAGACTAACACTGACCCTGTCCCTAATACCTAACTCCTAAAGGTAACCATAACCTAGGCTTAACAATAACTGTAACCCTTACCCTAACCCTAACTCTAACTCTAACTCAAACCCTAACACTAACCTCTAACCATAACCCTAACCCTAAACATAAAACTAAACTGTAACTGTAAAACCAACCCTATCCCAAAACCTAACCCTAACCCTAACCCAAATCCTAAACCTAATCCTAACACTATCCTTAACCCTAAATCTAAGCCTAGTCTAACCCTAACACTAACCCTAACCCTAACGCTAACCCTAACCCGAACCCTAACCCGAACCTGAACCTGAAACCTAACTCTAACCTAAACCTTTTCTTAACCTCGAAACCTAACACTAACTGTAAAGTTAACCCTAACCCTAACCCTAACACAAACCCTACACCCTAACCCTAACCCTAAAACTAACCCTAACACTAACCGTATCACTAAAACCTAACACCTAACCCTAACCCTAAACCTAACACTAAGCCTAACCATAAACCTGAAGCAAACACTAACCTTAACACTAACCCTAAATTTAATCAAAAGCCTAAACCTAACCATAACCAGAAGCCTAACCTGAACCCTATCCCTCACATCTAAGCCCTAACCATAACCCTATTCCTTATCCTAACCCTAACTCTAAACTCTAACCCTAACCCTAACCCTAACCCTAACCCTAAACTAACCCTAACCCTAACCATAACCCTAAGCCTAAACCTAACCATAAACCTAAAAATAAGCTTAATGCGAACCCTATCCCTAACCCTAAACCCAACCCTAATCTTTACCCTACCCCTAAACCTAACCCTAAACCTAACATTAACCGAAAACCTAACTGTAACTTTAACCAAAATCCTAACCCTAACCGTAACCATAACTATAAGGATAACCCTAAATTCTAACCCTAATCCTAACTCCTCCTCTATCCCTAACCCTAAAACTAACCGTAACACTAACACCAAAACTAACCCTAAAGCTAACCTCTAACCCTAACCCTAACCCTAACCTTAACACTATCCCTAACCGTATTCCTAGCACTAACCCTAACCCTAAACCTAAATGTAACTATAACCCTAACCCTAACCCTAAACATAATCCTAACCCTAAACCTAACCTAGCCATAACCCTAACCCTATCCCCTAACCCTAACCCTAATCCTAACCCTAAACCCTAACCGTAACCATAACCCTAACCCTATCCCCTAAACCTAATCCTAACCCTAAACCCTAACCTAACCCTAAGCCTATACTTAACCCTAAACCTAGCCCCAACCCTATCCGTAACAATAACCCTAACCCTAAACTTAAACCTATCCCTAACATTAATCCTAATACTGAGCCTAACACTTAAGCTATCCGTAACCCTAACACAAATCCCTAAAACTAAACCTAACTCTAACCCTAACCTGAACACTAACCTAATCCATACCCCTAACCTCAATCCCTTAACATAACCCTAACCATAAAACTAGCCCCTGACCCTACGCCTAACACTAACCCTATGCCTAACACTAACCCTATCCCTAAGGCCTAACCCTAACCCTAACCCTAACCCTAACTGTAACCCTTAATGTAACCCTAACCCTAACCATAACCCAAACCATAACCCTAAACATATACTTAACACCTAACTCCTAACCCTAATCCAAATGCTAACACTAACTCTAAACGTAATCCTAACCCTAAGCTGAACCCTAATGCAAACTCTAAACCTAATCATAACCAGAACCCTAACTGTAATCCAAAGCCTAACCCTGACTCTATCCCTAAGACCTAACACATAAATCTAAGCCTAAGGTAACCCTAACACTAACCCTAACCTTAACAGTAACCTCTAACTCTAACCTTAACCCTAACACTAAACCTAAGTGTAACTGGAACTATAACCATAATCCAAAGCCTAACCTTGAGCCTATCCCTAACACATAACCCCTAAACCTAACCCTAACATAAGCATAACACTAACCGTAACCCAAACCCTAACACTAACACAAACCCTAACTTTTAAACTTAACGCTAATCATAAACGTAAGAATAAACTTAACCCTAAACTCGACCCCTAAGCCTAAGCATAACCATCACATCTAACTCTAACCCCTAACCCTAAACCCAACTGTAACCCTAACCCGAACCCTAACACTAAACCTAAAGCTAACATTGACCGTAATGCTAACCCTAACCCTAATACTAACCCTAACCATAACACAAATCCTAAACCTAACCCTAAATCCAACAATAACCCTAACCCTAAGCCTAACCTTAAGCCAAAACCTAACCGTATCCCTAATCCTAAAAATAAGCGTAACCCTAACCCTAACCCTAAACCAAACTTAATCCTAACTGTAACCCTAACCCTAACCATAAACCTAATGCTAATCTTAACCCTAACCCTAAAACTAACCCTAACCCTATCCCGAACCCTATCCCTAATTCTTAACCCCTAACCTAAACCTAAACCTAACACCAACCCTAACCCTAACCCTAAATGTAACACTACCCCAAACCGAACTGTAACTCTAACCTTAACCCTAACCATAACCCTAAAACTAATCATAACCCTAACTGTAACCATAATCCAAAGCCTAACATTTACCCTATCCCTAACATCTAAGCCCTAACAATAATCCAAAACCTAACTCTAACACGAAGACTAATCCTAACCCTAAGTCTAAACACTAGCTCTAACCATAACCATAAAACCGTAACCATAACCCTAAACTTAAACTTAAACATAATAGTAACCCTAAACCTAAATGTAATCCGAAGCCTAACCCTGACCCTGTCCCTAACAACTAACCCCTAAAGCTAACCATAACCTAGGCTTAACACTAACTGTAACCATTTACCCTAACACTAACCCTAACTCAAACCCTAACGCTAACCTCTAACCATAACCCTAACCCTAAACATAACCCTAAACTGTAACTGTAAATCTAACCCTATCTCAAAACCTAACCCTAACCCTAACCCAAATCCTAAACCTAACCCTAACACTATCCCTAACCCTAAATCTAAGCCTAGCCTAACACTAACCCTAACACGAACCCTAACCCTAAGCCTAAAATAACCCTATTCCTAACCTCGAAACCTAACACTAACCGTAAACCTAACCCTAACCCTAACCCAAACCCTAAACCCTAACCCTAACTCTAACCCTAACCCTAAAACTAACCCTAACACTAACCGAATCATTAACACCTAACCCCTAAAACTAACCCTAAACCTAACACTAAGCCTAACCATAAACCTGAAGCTAACACTAACCCTAACACTAACCCTAAACTTAATCATAACCCTAAACGTAACCATAACCAGAAGCCTAACCTGAACTCTAACCCTAACATCTAAGCCCTAACCATAACCAAAAGCCTTATCCTAACCCTAACACTAAACTCTAACCCTAACCCAAACACTAACCCTAACCCTAAGCCTAACCCTAACCCTAAACCTAACACTAACCCTAAACATAAACCTAAGCCTAACCCTAACCCTAAACCTAAACCGAAAAATAAGCCTAAGGAAAACCCTATCCCTAAAACCTAACCTTAACCCTCACCCTAACCCTAACCCTAAACCTAACCCTAATCTGTGTCCCAACCCTAAACTTAACCCTAAACCTAACACTAACCGTAACTTTAACCAAAACCCTAATCCTAACCATAACCAAGACTCTAAACATAACCCTAATTTCTAACCCTAATCCTAACCCTTCCCCTATCCCTAACCCTAAACTTAAAAGTAACACTAACCCCAAACCTAACCCTAAAGCTAACCTCTAACCTAACCCTAACCCTAACCCTAACACTATCGCTAACCGTATTCCTAGCACTAACACTAACCCTAAACCTAAAAGTAACCATAACCCTAACCCTAACCCTAAACATAATCCTAACCCTAAACTTAACCCTAACTGTAACCCTAACCCTATCCCCTAACCCTAACCCTAACCCTAAATCCTAACCCTAACCATAACCCTAACCCTATCCCCTAACCCTAACCCTAACCCTAACCCTAAACCCTAACCCTAACCCTAAGCCTATCCTTAAACTTAAACCTTACCCCAACCCTATCCGTAACAATAACCCTAACAATAAACCTAACCCTGAACTTAAACCTATCCCTAACACTAATCCTAATACTGAGCCTAACACTAACGCTAGCCGTAATCCTAATGAAAATCCCTAAAACTAAACCTAACCATAACCCTAACCTGAACACTAACCATAATGTAACCCTAACCGTAACCCAAACCATAACCCTAAACATATACTTAACAGCTAACTCTTAATCCTAATCCAAATGCTAACACTAACTCTAAACGTAATCCTAATCCTAAACTGAACCCTAACGCAAACCCTTAACCTAATCGTAATGTGAACCCTAACAGTAATCCAAAGACTAACCCTGACTCTATCCCTAAAACCTAATACTTAAATCTAACCCTATGCTAACCCTAACCCTAACCCTAACACTAACCTCTAACTCTAACCCTAACCCTAAACCTAAACCTAATCGTAACTGGAACCGTAACCATAATCCGAAGCCTAACCCTGAGCCTATACCAATCACATACCCCCTAAACCTAACCCTAACATAACCATAACACTAACTGTAACCCAAACCCTAATACTAACCCAAACCCTAACTTTAACCCTAACCCTAACCATAACCCTAACAATAAAGTTAACCCTAAACTCTACCCTTAACCTTAACCATAACCATCACATCTAACTCTAAACCCTAAACATCACTCGATGGGTTAGGTTTAGTGTTTGAGTTAGGGTTAGGGTTAGGTTTAGGGTGAGTCTTAGGGGTTAGGGTTAGTGTTAGGGTTAGGGTTAATGTTAGTGCTAGGCTCAGTATTAGGATTAGGTTTAGGCGTAAGTTTACAGTTAGAGTTACGTTTATTGTTAGGGTTAGGATTAGGGTTAGGGTTACGTTTAGGGTTAGAATTGCGGTTAGGTTTAGGGTTAGGGTTATGGTTAGGTATTAGGGTTAGGGTTAGGGTTATTGTTAAGGTTTGGGTTAGGATTAGGCTTAGCATGAGGTTTAGAAGTTTAGGGAAAGGGTTAATGCTTGTGTTAGATTAAGTGTTAGGGTAAGGGGTTAGGGTTTAGGGTAAGGTTAGTGTTAGGGACTAGGGATAGGGTTACAGTTAGTGTTAGGGTTAAGTTTAGTATTAGGGTTATGGATTATTATTAGGATTGGGGTTAGGGTTAGGGTTAGTGTTAAGTTTAGGGTTAGTGTTAGGGTTACTGCTAGTTATAGGGCTCGGGATAGTGTTAGGGTTATGGTTAGGGTGAAATTTGGGGAGTAGGGTTAGGATTAGGGTTAGTGTTAGGGGTTAGGTGTTTGGGATACAGTTAGGTTTAGCATTACGGTTAGGGTTATGGTTACGTTAGGTTTACAGATATGGTTAGGGTTAGTGTTAGGGTTAGGGTTAATGATTAGGGTTGGGTTAGGCTTAGGTTTCATGATCAGGTTAGAGTTAGGGTTAGGGTTACGGTTAGGGTTAGATTTAGGGTTTTGTGGTAGGGGTTAGAATTAGGGTTAGTGTTAGAGTTTTGTTTAGGGTTAGGGTTATGGTTAGGGTTGTTATTAGGATTAGGGTTAGGGTTAGTGTTATGCTTAGGGTTAGGATTAGGTTTAGGGTTAGGGTTACACCCGAACTGTAACCTTTATCATAATGCTAACCCTAACCGTAACACTAACCCCTAAAGCGAACATTAACCGAAGCCTAAACTTAAATGGAACCCTATCCCTAACACTAACACAAACCCTAAATTCTAACCCTAACCCTAACCATAACCATAACCATAACCATAACCCTAACTCCAACTCTAAACTCTAAGTCTAATCCTAACTCTAACCCTAACCCTAAACCTAACATTAACCCTAACCCAAATCCTAACCCTCACCCTAATCCTAACCATAGCACTACCCCCTAACACTAACCCTAACTTTTAGCCTAACTGTGACCCAAACCCTAACCCTAATCCTAAACTCTAATAGTAACCCTAACACTAACTCTAACGCTAATCTCTAACCCTAACACTAACCCTAACATTAATCCTAACTCTAACCTCTGAACACAACCCTAACCATAACACTAACACTAAACGTAACAATACACTGTAACCCTAAAACAAATCTTATCGCTAAAACTAAACCTAACATCTAACACTAATCTTAATCCTAAACCAAAACCTAAACCTAACCCTAATCCTAACCCTAACCCTATATCCTAACCCTAACCAAATCCCTAAACCTAATCATAACCCTATCCCTAACCGTAACCTGAAGCCTAACCTTAACCCTATCCCTAACATCTAAACCCTAACAATAATCCAAAATCTAACTCTAACACTAAGCCTAATCCTAACCCTAAGTCTAAACACTAGCCCTAACCATAACCATAAAACCACAACCCTAACCCTAACCCTAAAGCTAAACCTAATAGTAACCCTAAACTTAAGTGTAATCCGAAGCCTAACCCTGACCCTGTCCCTAACACCTAACCCCTAAACCTAACCATAACCTAGGCTTAACACTAACTGTAAACCTAACCCTAACCCTAACCATAACACTAACCCTAACTCTAATCCTAACAATAACCTCTAACCATAACCCTAACCCTAAACATAACCCTAAACTGTAACCATAAATCTAACCCTATCTGAAAACCTAACCCTAACCCTAACATAAATCGTAAACCTAAACCTAACCCTAACCTTAACCCTAAGCCTAAACCTAAAACTAACCCTAACCCTATCCCTAACCCTAAATCTAAACCTAGCCTAACCCTAAACCTAACACTAACCCTAACCCTATTCCTAACCTCGAAACATAACACTAACCCTAATGATCAACCTGAAGCTAACACTAAGCCTAAAACTAACCCTAAACTTAATCATAACCCTAAACCTAACCATAACTCGAAGCTTAACATGAACCCTATCCCTAACATCTAAGCCCTAACCATAACCCTAAACCATAATCTAACACTAAGCCTTATCCTAACCCTAAATCTAAACTCTAACCCTAACCCTAAGCCTAACCTTAACCCTAAACTTAACCCTAATCTGTACCCTAACCTAACCCTAAACCTAACCCTAAATCTAACACTAACCGTAACCCTAACTGTAACCTTAGCTATAACCCTAACCCTAAACATAACCATAACTCTAACCATAACTCTAACTTCTAACCCTAATCCTAAACCTTCCCCTATCCCTAAACCTAAACCTAATCATAACTCTAAACCCAAAACTAACCCTAAAGCTAACCTATAACCCTTACCCAAACCCTAACCCTAACCCTACCCTAAAACTATCCCTAACCATATTCCTAGCCCTAAACCTAATCCTAAAATTAAAACTAACCATAACCCTAACCCTAACCCTAATATAATCGTAACCCTAAACCTAACCATAACCATAACCATAACCCTATCCCATAACCCTAACCCTAACCCTAAATCCTAACCCTAAGCCTATCCTTAACCTTAAACCTAACCCCAACCCTATCCGTAACAATAACCCTAACAATAAACCTAACCCTAAACCTAACCTATCCCTAACCCTAATCCTAATACTGAGCCTAACACTAATGCTAGCCATAACCCTAACCCAAATCCCTAAAACTAAACCTAACCCTAACCCGAACACTAACCCTAACCCTAACCCTAACACTAACACTAAACATAACTTCTAACCTTAAACCTAACCCTAACGCTAAACTTCAACATAACCCTAACACTTAACATAACCCTAACCCTAACCTTAACCCTGACCATAAACCTCACTCATACTGCTAACCCTAATGCCAACCCTAATGCTAACACTAACCCTACCCCTAACCCTAACCCTAAGCCTAATCCCTAACCAAAACCCTGACATCCAGCCCTAATCCTGACAGTGAACCTAACATAAATGCTAAGACCTAACCCTAAACCTAATACAAATACAAACCTCTAACCCTAAAACTAACCCTAACCTTAACCCTAACACTAACCCTAACTAGAACCCTAAACCTAACGCTAAACCTAACCCTAACCCTAAACCTATACATAACTCTAACGCAAACCATAAACTGAAGCCTAACACTAACACTATCCCTAAAACTTAACCCATAACCCTAACGCTAAACCTAACGCTAACTAGAAAACTAAACCTAAACTTAACGCTAAACCTAAACCTAAACCTAAACATAACCCTAACCCAAAGTTAAACTTAATGCTAACCTAACCCTAAACCTAACCATAAACATAACTCTAAGTCTAACGCTAAACTTAACCTTAAATTCTAAAACTAAGACTAACCCAAAAAACAAATCTAACACTAAACCTAACCCTAAACCTAACCTTACCCCTAACCGTCAACATAACCCTCACCCTAACACTAACCCTAAAATTTACCCTAACCTCTAACTATTACCTCCAACCATAACCCAAACATTAACCCTAACCCTAACCATAACCCTAAACCCTAACACTAACCATAACACTGACACTAACCTGACACCTAAAGCTAACCCTAAACCTCACACTAACAATAACACTAACCCTTAACCCTAACCATAACCATAACCATAACCCTAACCCAAACCCTGCAACCCTAACCATAACCGTAACCCTAACCCTAACTCTAACCCTAACCCTAACACTAACACTAACCCTAACACTAACACTAACTCTAAACCTAACCCTTACCCTATGCCTAACCCTAACCCAAATCCTAACCTTAAAACCTAATACTAACCCTAAAAGTAACTTCTAACCCTAACTCTAAACCTAACTCTAATGCTAACACTAACCCTAAACCTAAAGCTAAGCCCAAACCCTCAACATAACACTAACACTAACCCTAACCCTAAAACCTAACCCTAACACTAACCCTAAACCAAATCCTACACCTAACGCTAAACATAACACTAATCCTAACCTGAATCCTTAATCTAACCTCTAAACCTAACCTAAAGCCTAACCCTAACCCTTACCCTAACCCTAACACAAAACCAAGATATAAACGTAACCCTATCCCTAACCCTAACACTATCCCTAAAGTTAACCCTAACCCTAACCCTAATCCCTAACTGTAAAACTAACCCTAAACCTAACCCTAACTCTAACCATAAGCCTAACACTAAAACTAACCTGTAACGCTAACCCTTACCCTAACCCTAAGCCTAACATTAACCATAAAACCCTAACACTAACCCAAAGCATAACCCTACCCCTAACCCTAACCCCTAATTCCAAACCATAACCCTAACCCTAACCCTTAGCCTAACACTATCTCTAACCCTAACCCTAAACCCTAACTCGAACCCTAATCTTTACACTAAACCTAAAACTAACCCTAACACTAAAGGTAACACTAACCCTAACCCGAACCCTTTCCCTAATTCCTAACCCCTAACCGCAAACCTAAACCTAGCACTAACCCTAAACCTAACCCTGAACCTAAAACTAACTTAACCCTATCCTTAACCCTAACTCTAACCCAAATCCTAAACCTAACAGTAACCCTACACTTAAACCTAAAGCTAATGCTAAACTTAAACCTAACCCTAAACCTAATCGTAAACATAGCCCCAACCCTAAGCCTAACCCAAACCCTAACCCTAACCCTAACCCCTATGCCCAAACCTTAACCCTAATTCCAATCTTAACCCTAAATCTAACAGTAACCCGAAGCCAAATTCTAATACTATCCCTAACATCTAACACTTAAACCTAACGCTAACCTAACCCTAATGCTAACCTAACCATAACCCTAACCCTAACCCTAACCCGAAGCCTAACCCTAACCCTATTCCTAAAACCTAACCCATAAACCTAATCCTAACCTAAACTATATCCTAACTCTAACCCTAAATGTAACACTGACCCTAACTCGAACTCTAAGCCTAAACCCTAACCGTAATCCTAATCCTAACCATAAAACTAACCCTAACTCTAACCTTACCCATATCCCTAACCCTAATCCTATACCTAACTCCTGACCCCTAAACCTAACACTAAACCTAACCCTAACCCTAAACCTAATGCTAACCCCAACCATAAACCTAACTGAAACCCTAACAATAAACCTAACCCTAAACCTAACCCTAACCCTAACGCTTACCCAATCACAAACTCTAAAAATAAATCACCTCTAACGCTAACCCTAAAATGAACCTCTAACACTAAACCTAACCTTAACCCTAACCCTACCTCTAAACCTAACACTAACCCTAACACTAACACTAAACGTAACTTCTAACCCTAACCCTAACCGTAAACCTCAACCTAACCCTAGCGCATACCATAACAGTAACCCTACCTTAACCTTAACCCTAAAGTTAACCCATACCACTAACTCTAAACCTAACACTAACCCGAACACTAACCCTAACATTAACACTTCACACTAACCTTGACCCCTAACCCTAAAACTAACCTAACACTAACTCTAAAAGTAACAATAACACTAACCCTAACCTCTAACCCTAATCCTAGCCCTAACTCTAACCCTAACCCCTAACCCTAACACTAACCATAAACCTAACCCGCACCCTAAAACTAACCCTAACCCTTTCCTTAACCCTAACCCTAACCCAAACCCTAACCCTAACATTAACCCTACACCTAACCCTAAACATAACGCTAAACCTAACCCTAACCCTACACCTAATCATAATCCTACCAGTAAAATTAACCCGAAGCCTAACAGTAACCCTATCCCTAACACCTAACCCCAAAACCTAACACTAACCCTAACTATAACCCTAACCCTAACACTAAGCCTAAACCAAACACTAACCCTAAACCCTAACGCTAACCATAAAACCCTAACCTTAACACAAACCCTAACCCTAACCCTAAACCTAACTCCTAACCCGAAACTTTAACCCTAACCCTAACCCTAAAGAAAAATCTAAACCTAATCATAAACCTAATCTTAACCCTAAGCCTATCGCTAAACCTAACCCAAACCCTAACCCAAACCCTAACTCTAACCCTAAACCTAAACCCAATTGTAACCCTAACCCTAACAGTAACATGAAGCCTAACCCTAAACCAAACCCAAACACTAACAAATAGCCACCCCTAAAGCTACCCCTGAAACTAAATTCGAACCCTAACCCTAACACTAACCCTAACAATAACCTCATCACTAACACTAAACCTAACTTCTAACACTAAACCTAACCCTACCCCTAACGCTAACCTAATACCTAATGCTAACCCTTACACTAACCCAACACTAAAACAAGCCCTAAACCTCACCCTAAACCTAACCCTAACCCTAACCCTTACACTATACCTAAAGCTAACCCTAATCCTAACACTAACACCTAACCATAAACCTAAACCTAACCCTAACCCTAACTCTAACCCTAACCGTAAGCCTAACACTAACCTAACACTTAATCCTAACCCTAACTCTAACCATAACACTAACCATAAAAACCTAACACTAACCCAAAACGTAACCCAACCCCTAACCCTAGCCCCTAATCCCAAACCCTAACCATAACCCTAACCCTAACACTTACACTAACACTAACCCTATCCCTAAACCCTAATTTGAACCCTAACCCTAAAACTAACCCTAAAACTAACCAAAACACTAACCCTAATCTGAACCCTATCCCAAATCCTAACCCCTAACCATAAACCTAAACCTAACACTCACCCCAAACCTAACCCTCACACTGAAACTAACCTAACCCTATCCTTAACCCTAACCCTAACCCAAACCCTACACGTAACACTAACTCTACACATAACACTAAATGTAACGCTGAACCTAACACTAAACCTAATTGTAACCATAACCCTAACACTAAACCTAACCCAAACCATAATCCTAACCCTAACCCTAACCCCTAACCCCAAACCCTAATCATAACCCAAACCCTAACCCTAAATCCAAACATAACAATAACCCTAATAGTAACCCAAAGCCAAACCCTAATCCTATCCCTAACATCTAACACTTAAATCTAACGTTAACCTAACCCTAACCCTAACCATAAACATAATCCTAACCCTAACCCTACCCCGAAGCCTAACCCTAAACCTATCCCTAACACCTAAACCCTAAACCTAACCCTAACTTAACCCTAATCCTAACCATACCCAAAACGTAATCCTAACCCTAAATCTAACCCTAACCCTAAAAATTAACCGTAACCATAATCCTAACCTTAACCATAAAACTAACACTAACACTAACCTTAACCCTATCCCTAACCCTAATCCTATCCCTAACTCCTAACCCATAAAACTAAACCTAACCCTAACCCTAAACCTAATGCTAACCTCATACCTAAACTTAACCGTAACCCTAACTCTAAACCTAACACTAGACCTAACCCGAAACCTAACCCTTACCCAATCCCAAACTCTAACAAATACTGACCCCTAACATTAACCATAAAACTAACCTCTAACCCTAACCCTAAACCTAACCCTAACCCTAAGACTAACCATAACACTAACCTTAACCCTAACACTAACACTAAAACTAACTTGTAATCCCAACCATAGCCTAACCGTAAATTTCAACCTAACCCTAGTGCTTACCATAACCATAACCCTAACCTTAACCCTAACCCTAAATCTAACCCATACCGCTAACCCTAACCCTAAACCTAACCCTTACCCTAAACTTAACCCTAACCTTAACCCTAATCCTAACCCTAACTCTAACCTTGACCCCTAACTCTAACACTAACCTAACACTAACACTAAACCTAACACTAACACTAACCCTAACCTCTAACCCTAACCTTAATCCTAACCCTAAACCATAACACTAACCATAAACCTAACCCTCACCCTAAACCTAACCCTAACCCTATCCATAATCCCAACCCTAAACCTAACTCTAACCCTACAAATAAACCTAAACATAACGCTAAACCTAATCCCAACCCTAAACCTAATCATAACCCTAACACTAAAATTAACCCGAACCCTAACACTAACCCTATCCCTAACACCTAAGCCCTAACCCAAACCCTAACTCTAACCCTAACCGTAACCCAAAGACTAAACCAAACATTAACCTTAAACCCTAACACTAACCATAAAACGCTAACCTTAACACAAACCCTAACCCTAACCCTAAACCTAAAACCTAATGCTAAACTCTAACCCTAACCCTAAACTTAAGATAAATCTAACCCTAACCATCAACCTAATTGTAAACCTAAGCCTAATCCTAAATGTAACACAAACCCTAACGCTAACCCTAACCCCTAATACCAAACACTAACCCTAAAATCAATCATAACCCTAAACCTAACAGTAACCTGTAACCATAACCCTATCCCTAAAAACTAACTCCTAAACCTAATGCTAACATAACCATAACCATAAGCCTAACCGTAACCGTAACCCTAACCCTAACCTCAACCCTAAACCTAAACATTAACCCTAACCACAATCTTAACCCTAAACCTAAAACCAACCCTAAAACTAACCTAAACCCTAACCCTAACCATAATATTATCCCTAATTCTTAATCCCTAACCCTAAACCTTATCCTAACACTAAACCTAACCCCAAACCTAAACCTAAAACTAACCGCAACCCTAACCCTAACACTAACCATAACCCTAACCGTAACCCTAACACTAACTCTAACCCTAACCCTTAGCCTATCCCTAACACTAACCCAACCTCTAAACCTAACTTTAACACTAACCCTAAAAGTACATTCTAACCCTAACCCTAAATCTAACTCTAACGCTAACACTAACCCTAACCCTAAACCTAAGCCCAAACCCTAAACCTAACACTAACCCTAACCCAAATCCTAAACCTAACACTAAACCTAACAATAACCTAACCCTAACTCTTAATCTAACCTCTAACCCTAACCAAAAGCCTAAGCCTAACCCTGACACTAAACCTAACACTAAGTCAGGCCCTAAATCTAACCCTAACCCTAACGCTAACCCTAACACTATCCCTAAAACTAACCCTAACCCTAACTCATAACCTTAAACCGAACTCTAACCCTAACCATAAGCCTAACACTAATCCTAAACTTTAACCATAACCCTAACCCTAACCGAAACCCTAACACGAACCCTAACCTTAACCCTAACCATAAAACCCTAACACTAACCGAAAAACCTAACCCTACCCCTAAACATAACCCCTAATCCCAAACCCTAACCCTGACCCTAACCCATACCCTAATACTAACCCTAACCCTAAACCCTAACTCGACCCCTATTCCTAACCCTAACCCTTAAACTAACCCTAACACTAACCGTAACCCTAGCCCTAACCCTAACCCTATCCCTAACTCCTAACCCCTAACCAAAAACCTAAACCTAACACTAACCCTAAACCTAACCATCACCCTAAATCTAACCTAAACCTATCCTTAACCCTAACCCTAACCCAAACCCTAAGCCTAACACTAACCCTATGCCTAACACTAAACCTAACGCTACATCTAACCTTAAGGCTAAACCTAATCATAACCCTAACACTAACCGTATCCCTAAGACTAACACTAACCTTATGCCTAACACTAACCCCTAAACCTAATCCTAACTGTAACCCTAACCCTAACCCTAACACAAAGCCTAAACCAAACACTAAACCTAAACCATAACATTAACCATAAAACCTTAACACAAACCCTAACAATAACCCTATAACCTAACCTCTAACGCCAAACACTAACCCTAACCCTAAACCTAAAGATAAATCTAACCCTAACACTAAATCTACTCGTAAACCTCAGATTAGCCCTAAACCTAACCCAAACCCTAACACTTACCCCTAACCCCAAACCATAACATTAACCCTAAACCTAAACCCAATTGTAATCCTAATTCTAACAGTAACCGGAAGCCTAACCCTAATCCTATCCTTGACACCTAACTCCTAAATCTAACACTAACCTAAACCTAAACCTAACCCTAACCCTAAACGTAACGCTAACCGCAACCCTAACCCTAACCATAACCCTATCCCTAGCACCTAACCCTTAAACCTAACCCTAAACTAACCCTAAACGTAACCCTAACAGTAACCCGAACCCTAACACTAAACCCTAACCCTAACCCTAATCCTAAACCTAACATTAAAACTAACCCTAAAACTAAACATAACGCTAACCATATTCCTAATTCCTAACCCCTAATCCTAAACCTAAACCTAACACTAGCCCTAACCCTAACCATAAACCTAATGCTAACCCCAACCCTAAACCTAATTCCAAACCTAACCCTAACCCTAAAACTAACCCTAACCATTAACCTATCCCTAACTCTAACTGGAACCCTAACCCTAACCCTAACCCTATAAGTAGCTTCAAAACCTAACCCTAACCCTAACTCTAATACTAGCATTAACCCTAAACCTAAGCACAAACCCTAAACCTAACACTAACACTAACCCTAAACTCTAACCCTAACCTCTAACCCTAACCCTAACCCTAACGCTAAACCTAAACTCAAACACTAATACTAACCCTAAACCTAACCCTCACCCTAAAAGTAACCCTAACCCTAACCCTAAACCTAACACTAACCTTAACCCTAAACCTAATGATAACACTAACACTAACCTTAACCCGAAGCCTAACACTAACCCTATCCCTAACACTTAACCCCAAACCCTAACCCTAACTCTAACACTAACCCTAACCCTAACCCTTAGCCTAAACCAAACACTAACCCTAAACCTTAACACTAACCACAAAACCCTAACACTAACACAAACCCTAAACCTAACCTCTAACCGGAAACTCTAACCTTAATCATAACACTAAATATAAATCTAACTCTGCCCCTAACCTAAACCCAAACCTTATCTTACCCTAACCCTAAAACTAACCCAAACCTTAACCCTAACCCTAACCCTAAGCCTAACCCTAACACACTAACCCTAAACTTAACCCTAACCCTATAACTAACCCTAACCTTAATGCTAACTCGAAACATAACACTACCTGTAACACTAACCCTCTAACCGATCCCTAAACCTAATCCTAAACATAATCCTAACCCTAACCCTAACCCTAACCCTATCCCAAATCCCTAACCCTATCCCTAACACTAACCCTAAACCTATTCGCAACCCTAACCCTAACTTCTAACCCTAACCCTAACCTTAAAAATAACGCTAACAATAACCCTAACCCTATTCACTAACCCTAACCTTAACCCTTACCAAAAGCCTAATCCTAACCTCTGACTCTAACCCCTAACCCTAACCCAAACACTAACCATAACCCTAACCGTAAGAGTAACTCCTAATACTAACCATAACACTAACCCTAACACTAACCATAAACCATAAATCTAACCCAAACCCAAAATATAACTCTAAACCTATAACTATTGCTAACCTTAAACCTAAACTGAACCATTACCCTAACATTAACCCTAGCACTAAACTCTAACCATAACCTTAACCCTAACCCTAAAGCTAATCATAACACTAACCCTAAACGTAACCTGAAGCCTAACAATAACCCTATTACTAACACTTAACCGCTAAAGCTAACCCTAACTATAACCCTAACCTAACACTAAACCTAAGCCTAAACCAAACATTAACCCTAAAACCTTACACTAACCATAAAACCCTAAACCTAACACAAACCCTAAGCCTAACACTAAACCTAACCCCCAACACCAAACTCTAACCATAACCCTAAGCGTAAAGATAAATCTAACCCTAACCCTAAGCCCAACCCTATACTAGTCTTACCCAAACCCTAACCTGATCTCAAACCCTAACTTTAATCTTAACCCTAAACCTAACCCTAAGCCTAAACCTAACCCTAATCCTAACCTTAACCCTCACCTTATCCATAAAGCTAAACCTAATCCTAAACCAATTCCTAAACCTAATGCTAAACCTAACCCTAACCCTAAACCTAAACCTTAATCTAACCTCTAAACCTAACCCAAAGACTAAGCCTAACCCTTACGCTAACCCTAACAGTAAAACCAGCCCTAAACCTAACCCTAACGCTAACCCTAAACCTAACACTATGCCTAAAGCTAACCTTAACCCTCACCCTAACCCCTAACGATTAACCTAACCCTAACCGTAACTGTAAGCCTAACACTAACCCTAACCTTTAACCCTAAACCTAACCCTAACCCTAATCATAACCCTAACCCAAACCATAAAAACCTAACCTTAACCCAAAACCGAACCCTACCGCTAACATTAACCCCTAAACCCAAACCCTAAACCTAACCTTAAAACTAACCCTACCCATGACACTAACCCTAACCCTAAACAATAACCCGAAACCTAATCCTAAACCTAAACATAAAACTAACCTTAACAATAACCGTTACCCCTATCCTTAACGCTATCCCTAACTCCTAACCCCTAACCATAAACCTGAGCCTACCACGAACCCTAACTCTAACCCTAAACCAAACACTAACCCCAAGCCTAACCGTAAACCTATTCATAACCCTAGCTCTAACCATAATCCGAATCCTAACCCTAACCCTACTCCTAGCAATTAACACCAAACCCTAACCATAAACCTAAACCTAAACCTAACCTTACCCCTAAAACTAAACACTAATCCCAAACCCTAACCCTAAACCTTACCCTACCGCTAAACTTAATCGTAAACATAAACCTAATGCTAAACCTAACCCAAACAGTAACCTTAACCCTCACCCCTAACCCCAAACCCTAACACTAACCTAAACCTAATCCTAAACGTAACCCTAAAACTAACCCGTAGCCTAACCATAACCTATCTATAAAACCTAACCCCTAAATCTAACCCTAATCTAACCCTAAACCTAACCCTAAACGTAAACATAACCCTAACTCTAACCTTAACCCTAAACCCTAAACGTAACCCTAATCCTAACCTAAACCCTAAAACTAATGCGAACACTAACCTTAACCCTAAATCTAAACCTAATGTTAACCACAACCCTTACCCTAACCCTAAACCTAAACTGAAACCTAAAACTAACCCTAACCCTAACCCTAAACCTTATCCAAATCCAAAACCAAACCATAACCCACCCTAAAACTAACCCTAAAATTAACCTCTAACCCTAACCCTAACCCTAACACTAAACCTAAATTTTAAACCTAAACCTAACGCAAACCCTAAACCTCAACCTAACCCTAACACTTACCATAACCCTAACCCTAATGCTAACACATACCACTAACCCTAACCCTAACTAGCCTTAACACTAACCCCTAACCCTAACCCTGACCCCTAACCCTAACAATAACCTAACCCTAACCCAAACGTAACACTAACACTAACCCTAAACTCTAACCCTAACCCTAAACCTAACCCTAGCCCTAAATCTAACCCTAACCCTAACCTTAACCCTAAAGACTAACCCTAACACTAACCATAAACCAAACCCTCACCCTAAAACTAACCCTAACCATATCCTTAACCCTAACCCTAACCCTAACCCTAACCCAAACCCTAAACCTAACACCAACCCTACACCCAAATTTAAACTTAACGCTGAAACTAACTCTAACCCTAAAACTAATCACAACCCTAACACTAACTGTGACCCCAATCCTAACACTAACCCTATGCCTAACACCTAGCCCCTTAACAATACCTCTAACCCTAACCCTAACCCTAAAGCTAAGCCTAAACTAAACACTAACCATAAGCCCTAGCATAAACATAAAAGCCGAACCTTAATACACACCCTAACCCAAACCCTAAAACTAAAACTTAACCCAAAACTCTAACCCTAACCATAACGCTAAACATAAATCTAACCCTAAACCTAAACCTAATTTTAACCCTATGGCTAATGCTAACCCTAGTCCAAACCCTAACCCTAACCATAACCCCTCACCCCAAACCGTAACACTAACCCCAATTCTAAACCCAATCGTAACCTTAAACCTAACATTAACCCGAAGCCTAAGACTAACGATATCCCTAAAACCTAAACCCTAAACCTAACCCTAACCTAAACCTAAACCTAACCGTAAACCCAACCCTAAACCTAACCCTAACCCTATCCCTACCACCTAACCCCAAAACCTAACCCTAACCTAACCATAACCGTAACCATAACCATAATACTAACTCTAACCATAAACCCTAACCCTAAACCTAATCCTAATCCTAACCTTAAAACTAACCTTAACACTAACCTGAACCCTAACACTAACACTAACACAATACCTATTTCCTAACCCCTAACCCTAAAACTAAACCTAACACTAAGCCTAAGCCTACCCCTAAACCTAACGCTACACACTACCCTAACCCTAACACTAAACATAAACCTAACCCTAACCCAAACACTAACCCTAAAAGTAGCCTCTAACCATAACTTTAACCCTAACCCTAACACTAACACTAACCCTAACATTAATCCTAAGCCCAAACCCTAACCCGAACACTAACCCTAAACCTAACCCTAACCCCTAAACCCTAACACTAACCCTAAACCTAACCCTCACCCTAAAACTAAAGCTAACCCTAAACTTAACCCTAACTCTAGCCCAAACCCTAAACCTAAAACTAATCCTAAACCTAACCCTAAGTTTAACACTAACCCTAACCCTAACCCTAAACCTAATCATAATCCTGACACTAAATATAACCTGAAGCATAACACTAACCCTCTCCCTAACACCAAAACCCTAAACCTAACCCTAACTCTAACACTAACCCTAAACCTAACCCTTAGCCTAAACCAAACACTAAACCTAAACCCTAACACTAACCATAAAACCCTAACCCTAACGCAAACCCTAAACGTAAACCTAAACCTATGTTCTAATCCCAAACTCAAAACCTAATCCTAACACTAAATATAAATCTAACCCTACTTTAGCCAACCCAAATCTTGTCTTACCCTAACCCTAACCAGAACCAGAACCCGGACCTGAACCCTAACCCTAAACCTAAACCTAACCCCTAACAAACTAACCCTTAACTTAACCCTAACCCTATAACTAATCCTATTCTTAATGCTAACCCTAAAGCTAACCCTAACTCTAACAATAACCTTCTAACCCTAACCCTAACCCTAACCCTAACCCTAACCCTAATGCTAACCCTAACCCTAACCCTAATGCTAACCCTAACCCTAAACCTATCCCAAATACCTAATCCTATCCCTAACATTAAGCCTTAATGTAATAGCAACCCTAAGCCTAAATTCTAACACTAACCCTAACCTTAAACACAAACCTACCACTAACCTTAACCCTACACACTAACCCTAACCCTAACCCTTATCCAAAGGCTAAAGCTAACCCCTCACTCTAACCCCTAACCCTAACCCAAACACTAAACCTAACCCTAACTATAACAGTAACCCCTAATACTAATCATAACACTAACTTTAACCCGAACACTAAACCTAACCCATACCGCTAACCCTAAACCTAAACCTTACCCTAACCATAACACTAACCCTAATTCTAACCCTAACCCTAAAACTAAGCCTAACACTAACCTTAACCCTAATACTAACCTTAACCATATCTCTAATTCCTCATCCCATACCCTAAACCTAAACCTAACACTAACGCTAAACCTAAACCTAACGCTAAACCCAACCCTAACCCTAACCCTAACACTAACCCTATCACTAACCCTAACACTAACCCTAACCCTTACACTATCACAAATCATAACCAAAAACCAACCCTAACACTAACAATAACCCTTAAACTAACTTCAAACACTAACCTAACCCGAACCCTAATCCTCAAACTAACCCTAACCCTAACCCTAACCTAAGGCTAACTATAAACCTAACTCTAAACCAAACCCATACCGCTAAGCCTAACCCTAAACCTAACACTAACGCTAACCCTCACCCCTAACCCTAACCCTGACCCCTAGCACTAAACCTAAGACTAACCCTAACACTAAACCTAACACCTAACCCTAAACTTCACACTAACTCTAAACCCAAACCCTAAAACTATCCCTAAACTTAACACTCACCCTAAAAATAACCCTAACACTAACCTTAACCCTAACCCTTACCCAAAACCTAAAACTAACACTAACACTAAACATAACCCTAAACCTAACGCTAACACTAACACTAACCCTAAACCTAATCATAACCTTAACACTAACCGTAACCCGAAGCCTAACACTAACCCTATCCCTAACACCTAAGCCCTAACCCTAACCATAACCCTAAGCCTAAACAAAACACAATCCCTAAATCCTAATGATAACCATAAAACACAAACCCTAACACAAACGCTAACCCTAAACCTAAAGCTAACCTCTAACCCCAAACTCTAACACTACCCCTAACCTTAAAGGTAAATCTAACCCTAAACCTAAACCTAACCCAAACCCTAACCTTGTCTTACCCTAACACTAACCCTAAACCAATCCCGAATCCTAACCCTAAACCTAACCCTAATCCTAACACTAACAATAACATTAAGCCTAACAATAACCTTATCCATAACCCTACACGTAACGCTAACATTAACCCTAAACTTAATGCTAACCTTAAACTAACCCTAACCCTAACCCTTACCCTATCCCTAAGGCTAAACCAAACCCTAGCCATAACCCAAAAACTAAGACTAAAAGTAGCGTCTAACAATAACCTTAACTCTAACTCTAATGCTAACACTAACACTAACACTAATCCTAAGCCCAAACCCTAAAGGTAACACTAACACTAACCCTAAACTCTAACCCTAACCCTAATTCTAACCCAAACCCTAACGCTAACCCTAAAACTAAACCGTAACCCTAACACTAACACTAAAACTAACCCTCACCCTAAACTTAACCCTAACCCTTATCCAAATCCTAAGACTAAAACTAATCCTAAAACTAACCCTAAGTTTAAGACTAACCCTAACCCTAACCCTAAATCTAATCATAAACCTAACTGTAACCAGAACCCGAAGCATAACACTAACCCTCTCCATAACACCAAACCCCTAAACCTAACCCTAACTCTAACACTAACCCTAACCCTAACCCTTAGCCTAAACCAAACGCTAACCCTAAACCCTAACACTAACCATAAAACCCTAACCCTAACACAAACCCTAAACGTAAATCTAAACCTATGTTCTAATCCCAAACTCAAAACCTAATCCTAACACTAAATATAAATCTAACCCTACCTTTAGCCAACCCAAACCTTGTCTTACCCTAACCCTAACCAGAACCAGAACCAGAACCAGAAACTGAACCCTAACCCTAAACCTAAACCTAACCCCTAAATAACTAACCCTAAACTTAACCCTAAACCTATAACTAATCCTAATCTTAATGCTAACCCTAAACCTAACCCTAACTCTAACAGTAACCTTTTAACCCTAACCCTAACCCTAACCCTAATGCTAACCCTAACCCTAACCCTTTCCCAAATCCCTAACCCTATCCCTAACATTAACGCTAAATGTAATAGCAACCCTACGCCTAAATTGTAACACTAACCCTAACCTTAAACACAAACCTACCACTAACCTTAACCCTACACACTAACCCTAACCCTAACCCTTATCCAAAGCCTAAAGCTAACCTCTCACTCTAACCCCTAACCCTAACCCAAACACTAAACCTAACCCTAACTGTAACATTAACCCCTAATACTAATCATAAACCTAACTTTAACCCGAACACTAAACCTAACCCATACCGCTAACCCTAACCCTAAACCTTACTCTAACCATAACGCTAACCCTAATTCTAACCCTAACCCTAAAACTAAGCCTAACACTAACCTTAACCCTAATACTAACCTTAACCATATCCCTAATTCCTCATCCCATACCCTAAACCTAAACCTAACACTAATGCTAAACCTAAACCTAACGCTAAACCCAACCCTAACCCTAACCCTAACACTAACCCTATCACTAACCCTAACCCTAACCCTAAACCTAACCTAACCCTAAACCTCAAACTAACCCTAACCCTAAACCTAACCTAAGCCTAACTATAAACCTAACTCTAAACCAAACCCATACCGCTAAGCCTAACCCTAAACCTAACACTAACCATAACCCTCACCCCTAACACTAACCCTGACCCCTAGCCCTAAACCTAAGACTAACCCTAACACTAAACCTAACACCTAACCCTAAACTTAACACTAACCCTAAACCCAAACACTAAAACTATCCCTAAACTTAACACTAACCCTAAACCCAAACCCTAAAACTATCCCTAAACTTAACACTCACCCTAAAATAACCCTAACCCTAACCTTAACCCTAACCCTTACCCAAAACCTAAAACTAACACTAACACTAAACATAACCCTAAACCTAACGCTAACACTAACACTAACCCTAAACCTAATCATAACCTTAACACTAACCGTAACCCAAAGCCTAACACTAACCCTATCCCTAACACCTAAGCCCTAACCCTAACTCTAACCCTAAGCCTAAACAAAACACAATCCCTAAACCCTAACAATAAATATAAAACACAAACCCTAACACAAACGCTAACCCTAAACCTAAAACTAACCTCTAGCCACAAACTCTAACCCTAACCCTAACCTTAAAGATAAATCTAACCCTAAACCTAAACCTCACCCCAATCCTAACCTTGTCTTACCCTAACACTAACCCTAAACCAATCCCGAATCCTAACCCTAAACCTAACCCTAAAGCTAACCCTAATCCTAACACTAACATTAAGCCTAACACTAACCTTATCCATAACCCTACACGTAACGCTAACCTTAACCCTAAACTTAACCCTAACCTTAAATTAACCCTAATCCTAACCCTTACCCTATCCCTAAGGCAAAACCAATCTCTAGCCATAACCCAAACACTAAGACTAAAAGTAGCGTCTAACCATAAACTTAACACTAACTCTAACGCTAACACTAACGCTAACCCTAATCCTAAGCGCAAACACTAAAGGTAACACTAACACTAACCCTAAAATCTAACCCTAACTCTAATTCTAACTCAAACCCTAATGCTAACCCTAACACTAACCCGTAACCTAACACTAACCCTACAACTAAACCTCACCCTAAACTTAACCCTAACCCTTACGCAAACCCTAAGCCTAAAACTAATCCTAAACCTAACCCTAAGTTTAACAATAACCCTAACCCTAAACCTAAGCCTAAACCAAACACCAACCATAAACCCTAACACTAACAATAAAACACTAACCATAACACAAACACTAACTCTAACACTAAACCTAAGCCCTAACCCCAAACTCTAACTGTAACCTTAACTCTCAAGATAAATCTAACCCTAGCCCTAACCGCAACCCTAAACTTGTCTTCCCCTAACCCTAACCCTAACACGATCCTGAACCCTAACCCTAACATTAACCCTAACACTAAACCTAAACGTAATCTTAAACCTAATGGTAATCTAACACTAACACTAAACTTAACCATAACCCTAACCCTAACAAAAACACTAACCCTAACCCAAACCCTATCCCCTAAAACCAAACCCTAACATTAACCTTAAACCTAACCCTAAACCCCAATTGTTACACTAACCCTAACAGCAACCCCAAAGCCTAACCCTAAATGTATCCTTAACACTTAACCTCTATACCAAACGCTAACCTAACCCTAACGATAATCCTAGCTGTAACTCTACCCCTAACCAAAATCCTAACTCTGAACCCTAACCCTAACATTAATCCTAAATCTAACCCTAAAATTGACTCTAACACTAACCTTAACCCTAACGCTAACACTAACCCTATCCCTAACTCCCAACCACTTACTGTAAACCTAAACCTAAAACTAACCTTAACTCTAACCCTAATCCTATCCCTAAACCTAAACCCTGACCCTAACACTAACCCTAAACCTAACCCTCACCCTAAAGCTAACCTAAACCTAACATTAACCCTAACACTAATCCAAACACTAAACTTAAACCTAACCCTAAACCTAACACTAAAACTGCGCTACCCCTAACGGAAAACCTAAACCTAATCATAACCCTAACGCTAAACGTAACCCCAAGACTAACACTAACATAATCACTAACACCTAACCCGTAAACCTTACCCTAACCCTAAGCCTAAACCAAACACTAACTCTAAACCCTAACACTAACCATAAAAACCTAACCCTAACACAAAGCCTAAACCTAACACTAAACCTAACACCTTACCCCAAACACAAACCCTAACACTAACTCTAAAGACAAATCTAAACCTAACCCTAAACCTAATCGTAAACCTAACAATGACACTAACGTTAACCCAAACCTTAAACCTAACCCCTAACCCTAACACTAACCCTAACCCTAACCCCTAATACTAACGATAACCCTAACCTTAACCTTAACCCTAAAGCCTAACACTAACCCTAATGCAAAACTTAACAATAACCCTATAACTAACCCTAACCCTACACATAACTTTAACCATAACCCTAACAGTAACCCTAACACTAAACTCTAACCGTAACCCTAACCCCAACCGTAAAGCTAATCATAACCCTAAACCTAACCGTAACCCGAAGCCTAACACTAACCCTATCACTAACAGCTAACCACTAACCCTAACCCTAACCCTAACTCTAATCCTAACCCTAAACCTAAGCCTAAACCAAACACCAACCATAAACCCTAACACTAACCATAAAACCCTAACCCTAACACAAACACTAACACTAACACTAAACCTAAGCCCTAAACCCAAACTCTAACCGTAACCTTAACCCTAAAGATGAATCTAACCCTAGCCCTAACACCAACCCTAAACTTGTCTTACCCTAACCCTAACCCTAACTTAAACCTAACGGCAATCTAACCCTAAAACTAAACTTAACCATGACCCTAACTCTAACACTAACACAAACTCTAACTTCAAACAATAACACTTACCCTAAACATAAATCTAAAGCTAACCCTAACACTAAACTCTAACCCTAACGAAAAACATAAACTCTAACTCTTAAATCTCTCCCTAACCCAAACATTAACCCTAACCCTAACCATAACCATAACCCCTAACACTAACGCTAACACTAACACTAACCCTGGCCCTTAAGCCTAAACCTAACACACGCTCTAGCACTAACACTAACACCTATCCCTAACCCTAAAACTAACACTAACACTCAGCATAATTTTAACCCTAAACCAAACCCTAACCCAAATCACAAACCTAATGCTAAACATAAACCTAACCCTATCCCTTAATCTAAACTCTAACTCTAACCCAAAGCCTAACCCTGAAACTTACACTAACCCTAACACTAAACCTAGCCCTAAACCTAACACTAACCGTGTTACTATCCCTAAAGCTAACCCTAACCATAACACTAACCCCTAACCATAAACCTAATGCTAACCCTAACACTAAGGCTAACACTGATCCGAACCCTAAACGCTAATCCTAACCCTAACGCTAAATCTAACCCTAACTCAAACCATAAAACCCTAACCCTATCCCAAAGCCTAACCCTACCCCTAACCCTAAACCCTAATCCCAAACCCTAACCCTAACTCTAACCATAACCATAACACTAACCCTAATCCTAACCCCAACTCTAACCTTGTCTAACCATATCCCTAACCCTAAAGCAAACCCTAAACCTAACCCTAATGCCAAACTTTAACCCTAAGCTTAAACCTAACACTAAAAATAAACCTAACCTTAACCCTAAGCCTAAACCTAACCGAAACCTATACCTAACCCTAACTATAAAACTAACACTTACACTAACACTCCCCTAAACCCTAACCCCAACCCTAATCCTAACGCTAAACCTAAAACTAACCCTAAAACTAACCTTAACCCTAATACAACACTAACACTATCCCTAACTCCTAACAACTAACCAAAAACCTAAACCTAACACTAACCCTAAACCTAAGCATAAACCTAACGCTAACCGAAACCTAGCCCTAAACCTATTCGTAACCCTAATGCTAACTATTAACTGAAGCTTAACCGTAACCCTATCACTAGCACCTAACCCCTAACACTAGCACTAAACCTAACCTTAATCCTAACCCTAAACACAACCCTAACACTAACACTAATCCTAAACCTGACGCTAACCCTACCACTAAAAATAAATCTAACCCTAACCCTAAACCTAAACCTAATCGTAACCCTAACCCTAACCCAAACACTAACCCTAACCCAAAACTTATCCCCTAACCCCAACCTCTAACCTTAACCTTAACCCTAACACTAACCTCCAATTGTATCCCTAATCCTAACAGTATTACGAAGCCTAACCCTAAACGTATCCTTAACACTTAACCTCTATACCAAACGCTAACCTAACCCTAATGGGAACCCTAACTGTAACTCTACCCCTAACCCTAATCCTAACCCTGAAACTTAAACCTAACACTAATCCTAAACCTAACCATAAAACTAACCCTAACACTAACCTTTACCCTAACGCCAACCCAAACCCTTTGCCTAACTCCCAACCCCTTACCCTAAACCGAAACCTAAAACTAACCTTACCCTACCATAAACCTAATGCAAACTCCAACTCTAATCCTAAACCTAACCCTAACCCTAAAACTAACCCTAACACTAACCCTAACCCTAAACCTTACCCTACCTCTAACCCTAACCCTAAACTTAAACCTAACCCTAGAACTAACCTCTAATCCTAACCCTAATACTAACACTTAGCCTAAAACTAACACTAACCCTAGACCTAAACCTAATGCTAAACCTCAACCTAACATTAACACTTACCATAACCCTAACCCTAAACTTGATCCTAATCCTAACCCTAATGCTAAAACTAACCCTAACAATAACCCTAAACCTGGACCTTAGCCCTAACATAAAACCAACCCTAACCCTAAACCTAAGCCCTAACACTAAACTTAACACTAATTGTAACACTAATTTTAACCCTAACACTAGCCCTACCCTAAAACCTGACCCTAACACTAACCCTAAACCTAACATTAACCCTAACACTAACCCAAACCCTAAACCTAATGGTAACACTAAACCTAACTCTAAAATTACGCTACCCCTAAACGTAACCCTAAACCTACTCATAACCCTAACGCTAAACGTAACCCGAAGACTAACACTAACATAATCACTAACACCTAAACCCTCACCCTAACCCTAACCTTAAGCCTAAACCAAACACTAACTCTAAACCCTAACACTAACCATAAAAACCTAGCACTAGCACAAAGCCTAAATATAACCCTAAACCTAACACCTTACCCCAATCTCTAACCCAAACCCTAACCCTAAAGATAAATCTAAACCTAACCCTAAACCTAATCGTAACCCTAAGCATAACCCAAACATTAACCCTAGCCTCAAACCTCACACCTAACCAGGACCCTAACCCTAAAACTAACGCTAACCCTAACCCTAACCATAACCCTAAAGATAAATCTAAACCTAACCCTAAACCTAATCATAACCCTAACCATACCACTAACATTAACCCAAACCTTAAACTGAACCCCTAAGCCTAACCCTAACACTAAACATAACCCTAACCTTAACCCTAACCCTAACCCTAACATAAACCCCATCATAACCCTAAGCCTAACAGTAACCAAAATCCTAACCCTAACCCTATCCCTAACACCTAACCCCTAAACCTAAATCTAACCTAACCCTACACGTAACGCTAACCTTAAACCTAAACCTAACACTAAATCTAAACTAAACCTAACCCTAAGCCTACCCTAACCCTAAGCCTAACCTTAACCCAAACTCAAACCCTAACCCTAATCCTAAACCCCTAACCCCAAACCATAACCCTAAACCTAACACTATCCCTAAATGGAATTATAAACCTAACCCTAACAGTCCCCTAAAGCGTAACCATAACCCTATCCCTAACACCTAACCCCTAATCCTAATGCTAACCTAACTCTAACACCAACCTAACCGTAACCCTAAACTCTAACCATAACCCAAAGCCTAACTTAGCCCTATGCCTAACACTTAACCCATAAACTTAATACTAACATAACTCTTACCCTAACCCTAAAATTAAACTTAACACTAACCTTAACATTAACCATAACCCTAACCATTACCCTATTCCTAACTCCTTACTCCTAACCCTGAACCTAAACCTAACACTAAACCTAACCCTAACCATAACCCTAAACCTTACCCCATTCCAAACCCTAATCCTAAAACTAACACTAACGTAAAAACTAACCTGTAACCCTAACTGTAAACCTAACACTAACGCTAACCCTAACCCTAAAACTTCCCCTAACCCTAACCCTAACCCTAATCCTAAACCTTATCCTATCCCTAACCCTAACACTAACTCTAACACTAAACCTAATCGTAACCCTACCCCTAATCCTAAAACTAACACAAACCACAACCCTAACACTAACACTAACACCTAACCCAAAACCTAACCCTAAACCTAACGGTAAACCCAATCGTAAACCAAAGGCAAACAGTAACCTGAAGCGAAACCCTAACCCTATCCTAACACCTAACCTCTAAACCTAACGCCAACCTAACAATAACCCTAACTCTAAACATAACCATTGACCTAACCCTGACCCAAAGCCTAACCCTAACCCTATGCCTAATACCTAACTGCTAAAGCTAACCCTAACATAAAAATAACCCTAACCATAACTGTAAGCCTAACCCTAAACCTGACCCTAAACCTAAAACTAACCCTAACCCTAAACCTAAACCTAATGCCAACCCCAACCCTAACCCTAACTCTTACCCTACCCCTAACCCAAAACTAAACTCTAACACTAACCAAAACCCTAACACCATCCCTAACCTTGTCTAAACCTAAACCTAACACTAACTCGATCCTGAACTCTAACCCTAACCGTAACCTAAACCTAACAGTAACCCTAACCCTGCCCTAACCCTAACCCTAACCACTAAAACCAAACACTAACCCTAACCCTAACCATAAACCAATGGTAACCCTAAGCCTAACAGTAATCTGAAGCCTAACCCTAACCCTATCTATAACTACTAAACACTAAATCTAATGCTGACCTAACCCGAACCCTAACCCTAACCCTATCCTTAAATCCTAACCCCTAACCCTAAACCTAAACCTAAATCTAATCCTAATGCTAACCCTAAACCTAAACCTAACGCTAACCCCAACATTAACACTAACCCTAACCCTAACCCTAACTCGAACCATTACCATTACAATTACCCTATTCCTAACACTAAGGCTAAACCTAAACGTAAAACTAAGCTCTAACCCTAACCCTAACACTAACCCTAACACTAACACTAAACCTAACGCTAAAACTTACACTAACACTAAAGCTAACTTCTAACACTAACCCTAACCCTAAACCTAACCCTAACCCTAAACCTCAAGCTATCCCTAACCCTAACCCTAAACCTAACCCTAACCTTAACCCAAACACTAAACCTAGCCCATAACACTAACCCTAACCCTAACCCTTACCCTACCCATAACCCTAACCCTAATCCTAAACCTAACCCTAAAACTAGCCCTAACACTAACCTTAACGCTAACAGTAACCATAACCGTATCCATAATTCCTAATCCCTTACCATAAACCTAAACCTAACACTAACGCTAAACCTAAACCTAATGTTAAACCCAACCCTAAACCTAACCCTAACACTAACCGTATCACTGACACTAACACTAACCCTAAACCTTACACTATCCCAAATCCTAACCCGAACCCTAACCCTAACAAAAACCTTAAAACTAAATTCGAACACTAACCTGACCCTAACCCTAAACCTCAACCTAACCCTAACCCTAACTCTAATTATAAACCTAACCCTAAACCAAACCCATACCGCTAACACTAACACTAAAACTAACACTGACCCTAACTCTCATCCCTAACCCTAACTCTGACCCCTAGCCCTAACCCAAACACTAACCCTTACCCTAAAACTAAAACCTAACCCCAAACTTAACACTGACCCTAAACCCTAACCCTAAAATAATCCCTAAACCTAACACTCACCCTAAAACTAACTCTAACCCTAACCTTAACCTTAACCATTACCAAACCCTAAAACTAACACTAACATTAAACATAACCCTAAACCTAATGCTAACACCAACACTAACCGTAAACCTGATAATAACCTTAACATTAACTGTAACCTGAAGCCTCACACTAACCCTATCCCTAACACCTAAGCCCATCCCTAACCCTAACTCTAACCCTAACCCTAACCCTAAGCCTAAACAAAACACTATCCCTAAACCCTAACAATAACCATAAAACACAAACCCTAACACAAACGCTAACCCCAAACCTAAAACTAACCTCTAACCCCAAAAAAACCTTAACCCTTACCCTAAAGATAAATCCAACCCTAAACCTAATCCTAACCACAACCCTAACCTTATCTTATCCTAACCCTAAACCTAAACCGATCCCAAATCCTACCCTAAACCTAACCATACATCTAACCCTAATCCTAACACTAACAATAACACTAACCCTAATATTAACCTTATCCATAACCCTACACGTAATGCTAACCTTAAATCCAAACCTAACCCGAACCCTAAACTAACCCTTACCTAACCCTTACCCTATCCGTAACCGTAACCAAAACCCTAACATTAACCCAAACACTAACCCTAAAAGTAGCGTCTAACCATAAATTTAACCCTAACTCTATCGCTAACACTAACCCTAACGCTAATCCTAAGCCCAAACCCTAAACCAAACAATAACAGTAACCCTAAACTCTAACCCTAACCCTAACCCTAACCCTGACCCCTAACCCTAACCCTAACCCTAATCCTAAACCTAACCCTTACCCGAAAACTAACCCTAACCCTAACCGAAACCCTAAACCTGAAACTAATCCTCAACATAAACCTAAGTTTAACACTAACCTTAACCCTAACCCTAAAACTAACCATAACCCTAACACTAACAATAACCGGAAGCCTAAAACTAACCCTCTCCCTAACATCAAAACCCTAAACCTAACCCGAACTCTAACACTAACCCTGACCCTAACCGTTAGCCTTAAAACAAACACTAAACCTATACCCTAACACTAACCATAAAACCCTAACTGTAACACAAACCCTAAACCTAAACCTAAACCTATGTTCTAATCCCAAACTCTAACGTAATTCTAACACTAAATATAAATCTAATCCTACCCTTACCCCAACACACACCTTGTCTTACCCTAACCCTAATAAAAACCAGAACCTGAAACTGAACCCTAACCCTAAACGTAACCCTAACCCCTAACAAACTAATCCTAAACTTAACCCTCAACCTATAACTAAACCTAACCTTAATGCTAACCCTATCCGTAACCCTAACTCTAACAGTAACCCTCTAACCCTAACCCTAACCATCATGCTAAGCCTAACCCTAACCCTATCCCAAATCCTTAACCCTATCCCTAACACTAACTCTAAATGTAATAGCAACCCTAAGCCTAAATTCTAACCGTAAACCTAACCTTAAACATAAACCTACCAGCAACCTAAACCCAACACACTAACTCTAACCCTAACTCTTATCCAAAGCCTAAACCTAACCTCTGACTCTAACCCCTAACCCTAACCCAAACAGTAGACCTAACCCTAACAGTAACAGTAACCCCTAATACTAACCATAACCCTAAACCTAAAGCCTAACACTAACCCAACCCAAAACTTAACAATAACCCTATAACTAACCCTAACCCCAAACATAACATTAACACTAACCCTAACAGTAACCCTAACACTAAACTCTAACCATAACCATAACCCTAACCATAAAGCTAATAATAACCCTAAACCTAAATGTAACCCGAAGCCT
Organism: Cavia porcellus; assembly: GCF_034190915.1. Classification (NCBI taxonomy): domain Eukaryota; kingdom Metazoa; phylum Chordata; class Mammalia; order Rodentia; family Caviidae; genus Cavia; species Cavia porcellus. The sequence goes on along the minus strand of NW_026947517.1, from coordinate 32,142,814 downwards.
AACACTAACCCTATCACTAACCACTAACCCTAACCCTAACTCTAATCCTAACCCTAACCCTAAACCTAAGCCTAAACCAAACACCAACCCTGAACCCTAACATTAACCATAAAACACTAACCCTAACACTAATCCTAACCGCTAACCCCAAACTCTAACCGTATCCTTAACCCTAAAGATTAATCTAACCCTAACCCTAACCCCAACCCTAAATATCACATACCCTAACCCTAACCCTATTCCTACTACCTAACCGCTAAAGCTAACCCTTACCTAACACTAACCCTAACCATAACAATAAGCCTAACCTTAAACCTAACACTAAACCTAAAACTAAACCTAACCCTAAACCTAACCTAATGCCAACCCCAAACATAACCCTAACCATAACCCTAAACCAAACCCTAACCCTAACCCAAAAGTAAACTCTAACCCTAACCCAAACCGTAACCGCAACCCTAACCTTGTCTTACCGTAAACCTAACACTAACCCGATCCCGAAATCTAACCCTAAACCTAAACTAACCCTAACCGTAACCCTAACCCTACAATGACCCTAACCCTAAAACGAACCCTAACCCTAACACTAAACCAAATATTAACCATAAACCCAATCGTATCCCTAAGGCTAACAGTAAGCCGAAGCCTAACCCTAACTACTAAATACTAAATCTAATGCTGACCTTACACAAACCCTAACCCTAACCGTAAACCTAAGCCTAACCTGAGGCCTAACACTAAACCTATGCCTAACACCTAACACACAAACGAAACCCTAACCTAAACCTAACCCTAAACCTAACAGTAACCCTAACCCTAACCCTAACCCTAACCCTAACCCTAATCCTAAACTTAACCCAAAAATTAACCCTAACACTAACCTTAGCCCTAACCCTAACCCTATCCTTAAATCCTAACCCCTAACCCTAAACCTAAAACTAAAACTAACCCTAACCCTAACCCTAAACCTAAAACCAATGCTAACCCCAACACTAACACTAACCCTAACCCTAACCTTAACCCTAAACATTACTCTTACACTTACCTTACCGGAAACCCTAACCGTAAACATAACCGTAAAACTAATTTCTAAATCTAACCCTAACACTAAGCCTAATGCTAACACTAAACATAATGCTAACCCTAACACTAACAGTAAAGCTAACTTCTAACCCTAAACCTAACCCTAAACGAAACCCTAATCCTAAACTTCAACCTAACGCTAACCCTAACCCTAAACCTAACCCTAAACTTAACCCGAACACTAAACCTAACCCATACCACTAAGCCTAACACTAACACTTACCCTAATCATAACCCTAAACATAATTCTAACCCTAACCCTAAAACTAAACCTAACACTAACGTTAACCATAATCCTATCCCTAACCATATCCCTAATTCCTAATCCCATACCCTATACCTAAACCTAACACTAATGCTAAACCTAAACCTAACGATAAACCCAACCCTAACCCTAACCCTAACACTAACCCTATCACTAACCCTAACACTAACCCTAACCCTTTCACTATCCCAAATCCTAACCCGAAACCTAACCCTAACCTTAATAATAACCCTAAAACTAACTTCAAACACTAACCTAACCCTAACCCTAAACCTCAAACTAACCCTAATCCTAACCCTAACCATAACTATAAACATAACCCTAAAACAAACCTATAACGCTAAGCCTAACCCTAAACGTAAAACTAACCCTAACCCTCACACCTAACCCTAACCCTGACCTCTTGCCATAACCCTTAGACTAACCCTAACCCTAACATTAAAACCTAACCTAACCTTAACACTAACCCTAAAACTCAACCCTAAAACTATCCCTAAACCTAACATTCACCTTAAAACTAACCCTAATGCTAACCTTAAACCTAACCCTTACCCAAACCCTAAAACTAACACTAACACTAAACATAACCATAAACCTAATGCTAACACTAACACTAACCATAAACCTAATCATAACCTTAACACTAACCATAACCCGAAGCCTAAAACTAACCCTATCACTGAAACCTAAGCCCTAACCCTAACCTAAACTCTAACCCTAACCCTAACACTAGGCCTAACCCTAAGCCTAAACCAAACACTATCCCTAAACTTTAACAATAACCATAAAACCCAAACCCAAACACAAACGCTAAGCATAAACCTAAAACTAACCTCTAACCCCAAACTCTAAACCCTAACCCTAACCATAAAGATAAATCTAACCCTAACCCTAAAGCTAACCCCAACCCTAACATTGTCTTACCCTAACCCTAACCCTAAACCGATCCCGAATCCTAACCCTAAACCTAACCCTAAACGTAACCCTAATCCTAACACTAACCCTAACCCTAACACTAACCTTATCCGTAACCCTACATGTAACGCTAATCTTAACCCTAAACCTAACCCTAACCCTAAACTAACCCTATGCCTAACCCTTACCCTATCACTAAGCCTAACCCAAACCCTAAACCTAACTCAAACACTAACCCTAAAAGTAGCGTCCAAACATAAACTTAACCCTAACTCTAACGCTAACACTAAGCCTAACCCTAATCCTAAGCCCAAACCCTAAAACTAACATTAACACTAACCCTAAACTCTAACCCTAACCCTAACCCTAAACCCTAACCCTAACACTAACCCTAAACTTAACCCTCACCCCAAGACTAACCCTAACCCTAAACTTAACCCTAACCATAACCCAAGCCCTAAACCTAAAACTAATCTTAAGATTTTTGCGAACTTCCGGGAGAACATGGAGGACAGATAGCAGATACCACGGAGACTCTCTGAAAGGCTTGGTTCAGAACTCAGGAATGGTGTGGACTATGGAGACATAAGCCGGTAGAGATATGCTCTGCTGACCCAGGAACGAACTGGGCTGAGAGAAACCAACTTGGAATGCAGTCCTGGTGCTACAACAGGAAGAGAAAAGTCTCGGTGTGGAGGCTGGACCCCGCGCCATTGGAAGCCGCAATTTGGGATTCCCGCCGCATGGCAGCTGGCTGCCTCTACATCGGGCTCGGCAAGGAGAGAGACGCGCAGAAGCTCGGAGAACAGGAGTCTGTGAATGGAGTCGAAAACAGGATGGACAGGGAGGCGTACACTGACTTGTGGTAAGGTGAGTGAGAGAAACTGACACTCTACCACAGTTTGACTCCAGTGGAGGACTTTCTGGGCTCGGGCAGTCCTGTGGGAGCAGGGCACGGTGGCGACTCCAGCCACACATTCCCCTCTCTGACGGGATTGGTGAAAATTGCCTGGCCTGTGTGAAGCTGCTGGCAGACTCAGCAGGCTGGCCCAACCCAGATCCCAGAGACTGCCGGTGGCCCTGAGGGGAGACTCCCGCGTAGGCTGCCTAGTCCGCAACTCCCTGTTGCACTGCCGGTGGGCGGGAACACCTAGCCAGCGCAATTCGATAAGGCTCTGACTGACAGGGAGGGAACCTGGGCCTCCTTTGTAAGCTTGCATATATAAGGAAAAGAGAATATGGGAAAAGGCAGCAACAAGAAAGGCTCCTCGGGCCCCAATCCTGAGAAACAGGCAATACTGGACACCGCAACAATAGAAATATAGCACATATAGAGAGCCTCATAGACCAATTCAGGAATGAATTTATCAACGATCTGAAGCTAGAAGTATGCAGAATAGTTAGAGAAATGCTAAGCACCACCCAGGAAAAAACAGATGGTGGAATGGAAGAACAGAAAAAGAGAGGAGAATTGTTTGATGGAGAAAACAGAGAAAGCATAGAGTACATGAAGCAGGTTCAAAGGGACTACCAAGATACTAAGAAGTCTGTCCATGACTGGCATAACAGCTTGAAAGAGACTAAGGACAGACTATCTGAACTGGAGGGCAGACTTGTAATACGGGAGAATGAAATGAAAAACTTCTTAAAAATAACAAAGAAACAAACAGCAATAATACAAAGACAAGAAGATGGTAAGAGGAGCCATAACTTAAGGATTAAGAACATAAAAGAAGAAGTAGGGACACAAACAAGTGAACTACAAAAGCTACTCACAGAAATAATCCAGGAGAATTTTTCTAATTTAGCAAAAGGTAAAGATACTCAGATGTATGAGGCGTATAGGACTGCAGATACCTACAACCCAAACAGCGACACCCAGGCATATAATAATAAAAATTCCAGAAATTCAATACAAGAACAGAATATTAAAAGCTGTCAGAGACAAGAAACAGACCACCTACAAGGGAGCACCCATCAAAATTACAGCAGATTTCTCTGCACAAACCATCAAATCACGAAGAGCGTGTGGGGGAAATAATTCAAGCTTTGAAAGATAATAAACTCCAGGCAAGATTGAGATATCCTGCACAACTGTCCCTGGAAATTGATGGAAAAACAAGGTGCTTCCAGGATAAAGAGGAACTGGGGGAATGTGCAACCACCAATTCAACTCTACAGAAAGTATTGTAGGATATTCTAAAAAAAGAAAAATACAAAGAACCCAGAAATAGTGGCGGGGAGGCCACAACGAATGGAGCAGAGAACAAAATGAAGAAGACAAACTGACAGCTACTGACAGAAAAAGAGCTCAACAGAAATGAGACCCAGAAGATTGGATGATAGGAACAGCTATTTTGGAGAAAAATACATCTTAATAGGTAATACTGATTTAGTGTCATCTTGTTTTGAAGTCTCATCTAGCTTTGGTTCTTCTGTCTCCAATGATCTAAATAGGTTGTATCTTACTGGCTTTTATTATGTACAATAGTATAAGCAAAAACCTTTTAAAGTCAAGGAGATTACACAAAAACCATTGTTCATTTTCTGTTAGTCGATTCTAAATACTCTGTAATGCTGTCATTCTCTTAAAAGGTTTTACATTGTTTTGATTTACTTAATGCTACAGTATACGAAGTTGTACTCAAGGACTTCAAGGAAAGAGTCAATATGGTAACTACTTTTAGGTCGGGATTATCTGGTGGCGAAACACTATTCTGCTTAAATGGTTATGTTTTGATCTGCCCTGTTTCACTGCTATGCCCTCTTTTATCTCAATCTCCACTCCATTATTTACTTTTTTATTTTTATCAGTTTAATTAAAGGGAAAAATAGCATGATATATTATAGTAACCCACTTTGACTTTCTATTATCTCGATTTGAAGCCCTGTATTACTCTCACCATCATGTTTTTGACTGATGTTCCCCTATTCTGTTTTGCTGGATAGTATCAGGTTCGAAAGTTTAGGCATCAGCTGTGAAGATAATGAGATTCATTATAACGCCCATTCTCATTGACTTTTATCTACTTTTGAACACCTACAATGTCTCCAGTGGTTTGGTTTTGTTGGTTTTGTTCTTTACTGTTTTGTTCAATTGTATTATAACTAATGATATAGGCAATTCTATTAGAGATAGCGGCAGGCATTATGGTAATCATTGTTGATCACCTTCTATTATGTTTTCACATTATCTATTATGTCCACCCTTTTGACTTGACCGATTCTGTCCTGTTATGTCTCATTTGGTTTTACTCTCTTCCAAAAAAGCAATAAGAACCGTGGGAGCAATGAAACCCAAAACGTGTAATAGTCATTGTACAAAAGAGAGGAAAAGAAAGTGCTCTAAACTATATAACTGCATGTATATTTAAGTGTATAAGATAGAAACTGATTTCACAGAGTTTTATTGGATTATTGAACAGAACTCTTTGTAGTATCATTGGTGGAATGTCCACTCTACAAGCTTTAATTTTGTGACTTGAACAATTATTTCTAAGATGGCAATATGTAATCAATTAACTAATGATTTCCTACAGTTCAAACTTTTTCTTCTGTAAATCTGTATAACGTGTACCCTTTCAATGTTTTTTTCTTTTCTCCTTAAATAAAATTTAAAAAAATAAAACTAATCCTAAATCTAACCCTAAGTTTAACACTAACCATAACCCTAACCCTAAAGCTAATCATAATCCTAACACTAACCATAACCCAAAGGCTAACACTAACCCTCTCCCTAACACCAAACCCCTAAACCTAACTCTAAATCTAACACTAACACTAACCCTAACCCTTAGCCTAAACCAAACACTAAACCTAAACACTAACACTAACCATAAAACCCTAACCCTAACACAAACCCTAAACCTAAACCTAGACCTATGTTCTAATCCCAAACTCTAACCCTAATCCTAACACTAAATATTAATGTAACCTTTCCCTTACCCCAACCCAAACCTTGTCTTACCCTAAGCCTAACCATAACCAGAACCCTAAACTGAACCCTAAAACTAAACCTAACCCTAACCCCTAACATACTAAACTAAACTTAACGTTAACCCTATAACTAACCCTAACCTTAATGCTAACCCTAAACCTAACCATAACAATAACAGTAACCCTCTAACCCTAACCCTAACACTAATGGTAACCCTAACCCTAACTCTAACCCTAACCCTATCACAAATCCCTAACCCTATCCCTAACATTAAACCTAAACGTAATAGCAACCCTAAGCCTAAATTCTAACCATAACCCTAACTTTAAACATAAACCTACCACTAACCTTAACCTGAAACTCTAATGCTAACCCTTATCCAAAGCCTAAACCTAACCTCTGACTCTAACCCCTAACCCTAACCCAAATACTAAACCTAACCCTAACCGTAACAATAACCCCTAATACTAACCATAACACTAACCTTAACACTAACCCTTAAACCTAACACTAACACTAACACAAAACTTAACAATAAACCTGTAACTAACCCTAACCATAAACATAACCTTAACCATAACCCTAACAGTAACCCTAACACTAATCTCTAACTGTAAACCTAAACTTAATGGTAAAGCTAATCATAACCCTAAACCTAACCATAACCCGAAGCCTAACACTAACCCTATCACTATCACCTAACCACTAACCCTATCCCTAACTCTAATCCTAACCCTAACACTAAACCTAAACCTAAGCCTAAACCAAACACCAACCATAAACCCTAACCCTAAACATAAAACCCTAACCCTAGCACAAACACTAACCCGTAACACGAAACCTAACCCCTAACCCCAAACTCTGACCGTAACCTTAACCCTAAAGATAAATCTAACCCTAACCCTAACCTCAACCCTAAACTTGTCTTGCCCTAACCCTAACACGATCCTAAACCCTAAGCCTAATCTTAAACCTAACCCTAAACCTAAATCTAACCTTAAACCTAACGGTAATCTAACTCTAACACTAAACTTAACCATAACTCTAACCCTAACACTAATCCTAACCCTAACTTCTAATCATAACACTAACCCTAAACATAAATCTAAAGCTAACCCTAACCCTAAAATCTAACCCTAATCAAAACCCTAACTTCTAACACTTAACCCTAACCCTAACGCAAACATTAACCCTAACCATAACCATAACCATAACCCAAAACTCTTACCCTAACACTCACACTAACCCTGACTTTTAAGCCTAAATTTAACCCTCACTCTAACACAAACACTAACCCCTAATCCTAACCCTGAACCTAACGCTAAACCACACCATAAATATAACCCTAAACCTAAGCCTAACCCAAATCATAAACCTAATGCTAAACATAACCCTAACCCTAACCCTAACCCTAACACTTAATCTAACCTCTACCTCTAACCCAAAGCCTAACCCTGACACTTACCCCAACCCTAACACTAAACACAGCACTAAACCTAAAAATAACACTGACACTATGCCTAAAGCTAACCCTAAACCTAACCCAAACCCCTAACCATAACCTAACCTAACCCTAAAACTAAGGCTAACACTGATCCAAAAACCTAAATGCTAATCCTAACCCTAACGCTAAACCTAACCCTAAATCAAACAATAAAACCCTAACCCTATGCCAAAGTCTAAACCGACCCCTAACACAAACCCCCTAATTCAAAACCCTAACCCTAAATCTAACCATAACCATAAGACTAACCCTAACCCTAACCCCAGCCCTAACCTTGTCTAACCATAACACTAACACTAAAACAAACCCTAAACCTAACCCTAATCCCTAATTATAACCATAACCTTAAAGCTAACACTAAACCTAAAACTAACCCTAACCCTAACCCAAAACCTATCCCGAAACCTATACATAACACTAACCCTAACCCTAACACTTACACTAACACTAACACTAAACCCTAACCCAAACCACAATCATAACCCTAAACCTAAAACTAACCATAATACTAACCTTATCCCTAACCCAAACCTAACCCTATCCCTATCTCCTAACCCCTAACCAAAAACCTAAACCTAACACTAACCCTAAACCTAAGCATAAACCTATCGCTAACACCAAGCCTAGCCCTAAACCTATTCATAACCCTAAGGTTAACCATAAACCGAAGCTTAACCCTAACCATATCACTAGCACCTAACCCCTAACCCTAACCCTAATCCTAACCTTAACCCAAACCCTAATCCTAACCCTAACATTAACACTAATCCTAAAACTAACGCTAACCCTAACACTAACCATAAGTCTAACCCTAACCCTAAACCTAAACCTAATCATAACCCTAACACTAACCCAAACACAAAACCTAACCCAAACCCTATCCCCTAACCCCAAACACTAACCTTAACCTTAAACCTAACCATAAACCCAAATGGTAACCCTAACCCTAACAGTAACCCGAAGCCTAACCCTAAACGTGTCCTTAACACTTAACCTCTACAACAAACGCTAACCTAAACCTAATGGGAACCCGAACTGTAACTGTACCCCTAACCCTAATCCTAACCCTGCACCCTAACCCTAACAGTAATCCTAAACCTAACACTAAAAATAACCCTAACACTAAACTTAACCCTAATGCTAACCCTAAATCTATCCCTAACTTAAACCCCTTGCCCTAAACCTAAACCTAAAACTAAACCTAACCCTAACATAAACCTAATGCTAACTCCAACTGTAATGCTAACCCTAAACCTAACACTAATCCTAACACTAACCCTAACACTTACCCTAACCCTAAACCTTACCCTAACTCTAATGCTAACCCTAACCCTAACCCTAACATTAACCCTAACCCTAAAACTAACCTCTAATCCTAACCCTAACACTAATACTAACCATAAAACTAACACTAACCCTAGACCTAAACCTAACCCTAAACCTCAAGCTAACGTTAACACTTACCATAACCCTAACGCTAACCTTGATCCTAACCCTAAACCTAACACATACCACTAACCCTAATCCTAACACTAAACCTAACCCTAACAATGACCCTATACCTGGACCTTAGCCCTAACATAAAACCAACCCTAACCCTAAACCTAAGCCCTAACACTAAACCTAACACTAATCGTAACCCTAATTTTAAACCTAACTCTAACACTAACACTAAACCCTGGCCCTAACACTAACCCTAAACCTAACCCTCACCCTAAAACTAACCCTAAACCTAACATTAACCCTAACCCTAACCCAAACCCTAAACATAACGCTAACACTAAACCTAACCCTAAAACAACGCTACCTTGAACCATAACCCTAAACCTAATCATAACCCGAACACTAAACATAACCCCAAGCCTAACACTAACATAATCACTAACACCTAACCCCTAACCCTAACCCTAACCCTAAGCCTAAACCAAACACTAACTTTAAACCCTAACACTAAAAATAAAAACCTAACCCTAGCACATAGCCTAAACTTAACACTAACACTAACACCCAACCCAAACTCTAACCCTAACCCTAACCCTAAATACAAATCTAAACCTAATCCTAAACTTAATCGTAACCCTAACCATAACCCTAACGTTAACCCTAGCCCTAAACCTAACCCCTAACCCTAACCTTAACCCTAACGCTAACATAAACCCAATCGTAACACTAAGCCTAACAGTAACCCGAATCCTAAACCTAACCCTATCCCTAACACCTAAACCTAAATCTAACCTAATCCTACATGTAACGTTAACCTTAACACTATACCTAACCCTAACCCTAAACTAACCCTAACCCTAAGCCTAACCTAACACTAAGACTAACACTAACCCAAAGTCAAACCCTATCCCTAACACCTAAACCCAAATCATAACACTAACCCTAACCCTATCCCTAAATGGAATTATAAACCTAACCCTAACAGTAACATGAAGCCTAACCCTAACCCTATCCCTAACACCTAAAGCCTAAACCTAACACTACCCTAACCCTAACACTAACCTAAAAGTAACCCTAAACCCTAACCCTAACCCGAAGCCTAAACTAACCCTATGCCTAACACTTAACGCGTAAACCTAATCTTAACATAACTCTAACCCTAAAATTAAAACTAAACTTAAAACTAACCTTAACCTAAAATTTAACCCTAACCCTAACCCTATTCCTACCTTACCCCTAAGCCTGAACCTAAACCTAACACTAAACCTAACCCTAACCGTAAACCTAAACCTTACCCTATGCCTAACCCTAACACTAAAACAAACCTTAACACTAAAACTAACCTGTAACCCTAACTCTAACACTAATGCTAACCCTAATCCTAAACTTCCCCTAACACTAACCCTAACCCTAACACTAACACTAATCCTAAACCTTATCATATCCCTAACCCTAACACTAACGTTAAACCGAAACCTAATCGTAACCCTACCTCTAACTCTAAACCTAACCCAAACCCCAAACCTAAAACTAACACTAACAACTAACCCAAAACCTAACCCTAAACCTAACGGTAAACCCAATCATAAACTAAACCCTAACAGTAATCCGAAGTCTAACCCTAAACATATCCTAACACCTAAGCATTAAACCTAATGTCAACCTAACTCTAACCCTAACCCTAACCATAACCCTAACCTAACTATAACCCGAAACCTAACCCTAACCCTATGCCTAATACCTAACCTAACCTAGCACTAAACCTCATCATAACCATACGCATAAACCTAAACATAACCCTAAACCTAACAATAACCCTATCCCTAAACCTAAGCCTAATGCCAAACCCAACCCTAACCCTAAGCCTACCCTAACCCTATCCCTAACCCTAACCCAAAAGTAACTTCTAACCCTAACCCAAACCCTAACCCCAACCCCAAACTTGTCTTACCCTAAACCTAACACTTACCAGATCCCGAACTATAACCCTAACACTAAAGCTAACCCTAACCATAACCCTAACACCTAACTATAAACCTAACCCTAACCCTAACCCTAAGCCTAACACTGATCTGAACGCTAAATGCTAACCTTACCCTAATGCTAAACATAACCCTAACTCAAACATTAAAACCATAACCTCTCCCAAAGCCTAACCCTACCCCTACCCCTAAACCCTAATCCCAAAACCTAACCCTAACTCTAACCATAACCATAACATTAACTCTAATTTTAACCCCAACCCTAACCTGGTCTAACGATAACCCTAACCCTAACCCTAACCTGAAACCTATACCTAAACCTAACCCTAACCCTAACACTAACAGTTACACTAACACTAACACTAACACTAAACCCTAAACCAAACCCTAATCCTAACCTTAAACCTAAAACTAACCCTAACACTAACCTTAACCCTAACCCAACTCTAAACCTATCCATAACTCCTAACCCCTAACCAAAAACCTAAACCTAACACTAACCATAAACCTAAGCATAAAACTAACACTAAAACCAACCCTAGCCCTAAACCTATTCATAACCCTAATGCTAACCATAAATTGAAGCTTAACCATAACCCTATCACTAGCACCTAACACCTAACACAAACTCTAAACCTAACCTTAACCATAACCCTAATCCTAATCCTAACACTAACACTAACCCTAAACCTAACGCTAACCCAAACACTAACCATAAATCTAACTGTAACCCTAAACCTAAACCTAATCGTAACCCTAACCCTAACACAAACACGAACCCTATCCCAAACACTATCCCCTAAACCCAAACCCTAACCCTAACCTTAAACCTAACCCTAAAACTCAATCATAACCCTAAACCTAACAGTAACACGAAGCCTAACACTAAATATATCCTTAAGAATTAACCTCTATACCAAACACTAACCTAACCCTAACCCGAACCCTAACCCAAAATGTAACTCTACCCTTAACACTAATCCTAACCCTGAACCCTAACCCTAACACTAATCCTAAACCTAACCCTAAATCTAACCCTAACACTAACCTTAAAACCTAACGCTAACCCTAAACCTATCACTAACTCCCAACCCCTTACCCTAAACCTAAACCTAAAACTAACCTTAACCCTACCATAAACCTAACGCTAACTCAAACTCTAATGCTAAACCTAACCCAACCCTAACCCTAACCCTAACACTAACCCTAAACCTAAACCTTACCCTATCTCTAACCCTAACCCTAATCATAACCTTAATATTAACCCTAAAACAATCTCAAATCCTAAAACTAACACTAACACTAACCCTAACACGAACACTAACCCTAGCCCTAACCCTAACCCTAAACCTCAACCTAACGCTAACACTTACCATAACACTAACCCTAACCTTGATTCTAACCCTAAACCTAACCCATACCGCTAACACTAACCCTAACACTAAACCTAACCCTAAGGATAACCCTAACCCTGGACCTTAGCCCTAACTCTAAAATGAACCCTAACCAAAACCTAAGCCCTAACATAAAACCTAACACTAATCATAACACTAATTTCTACCCTAACAATTTCCCTAAACACTAACCCTAACCCTAAACCTAAACCTAACCCTCACCCTAAAACTAACTGTAAACCTAATATTAACCCTAACCCAAACCCAAACCCTAAACCTAACGCCAACCCTAAAACTAACCGTAAAACTATGCTACCCCTAACCATAACCCTAAACCTAATCCTAACCCTAAGGATAAACATAAGCCCAAGCCAAAAACTAACACAATCACTAACAACTAACCATACATTCTAACCCTAACCCTAAACCTAAATCAAACACTAACTCTAAACCCTAACACTAACCATAAAAACCTAAGCCCAACACAAAGCCTAAACCTAACCCTAAACTTCACACCTTACCCCAAAATCTAACCCTAAAACTAACCCTAAAGACAAATCTAAACCTAAACCTAAACCCAATTGTAACCCTAACCATAACCCTAACGTTAACCCAAACCTTAAACCTAACCCCTAAACCCAACCCTAACCCTAAAACTAACCCTAACAATAACCCTAAACCTATCCCTAACCCTAACATAAACCCAATCATAACCCTAAGCCTAACAGTAACCCGAAGTCTAGCCCTAACCCTATGCCTATACCTAAGCCCTAAACCTAACTCTAACCTAACACTTCACGTAATGCTAATCTTAACCCTAAACATAACCCTAACCCTAAACTAACCCCAACCCTAAGCCTAACCTATCCCTAAACATAACCCAAACTCAAACCCTAACACTAACATCTAACCCCAAACCATAAACCTAAACCTAACCCTATCCCTACACGGAATTATAAACCTAACCCTAAGAGGAACCTGAAGCCTAACCCTAACTATATCCCTAACACCTAACCCCTAAACCAAACAATAACCTAACGCTAATCCTAAGCCTAACAGTAACCCTAAACCCTAACCCTAAACCAAAGCCTAACATAACACTATGCCTAACACTTAACCCGTAAACCTAATCTTAAAATAACTCTAACCCTAACCCTAAAACTAAACTTAACACTAACCTTAAACCTAACCCTAAAAATGACCCTATTCAAAACTCCTTACCCATAAGCCAAACCTAAACCTAACACTAAATCTAAACCTAAAAGTAACCCTAAACATTAACCAATCCTAAACCTAAGGCTAAACTCAACCCTAACCCTAAAACTAACCTGCAACCCTAACCCAAACCCTTAAACTAATGGTAACCCTGATCCTAAAACTTCCCCTAATACTAACCCTAACCCTAAACCTAACCCTAAACCTAATCCTCATCCTAACCCTAACCCTAACACTATCCTAACCCTAAACCTAATCGTAACCCTACCACTAACCCTAAACCTAACCCAAACCCATTCCTAACACTAACACTAACACCTAACCCAAAACCTAATGCTAACCCTAACAGTAAACCCAATCGTAAACCAAACCCTAACAGTATCCCGAAGCCTAAACCTAACCATATCCTAACACCTAACTTCTAAAACTAACGCCAACCTAACCCTATCCCTAAACCTAACCGTAACCCTAACCCTAACCCTAACCCGAAGCCTAACACTAACCCTATGCCTAATACCTAACTGCTAAAGCTAACCTTAACCTAACACTAACCCTAACCATAACCATAAGCCAAAGCCTAAACCTAACCCTAAACCTAACACTAAACCTCACCCTAAACCTAAACCTAATGCCAACCCCAACCCTAACCCTAAGCCTAGCCCAAAACTAACCTCTATCCCTAACCTAAACCCTAACCCCAAACCTAACCTTGTCTTACCCTAAACCTAACACTAACCCAATCCCGAACTCTAACCCTAACCCTAAACTAACCCTAACCATAACCCTAACCCTAACCCTAACCCCTAAAACCAAACACTAACCTTAACCCTAACATTAACCATAAACCCAATCGTAACCCTAAGCCAAACAGTAACCTGAAGCCTAACACTAACCCTATACATAACTACTAAACACTAAATCTAATGCAGACCTAACCCTAACCCTAAACCTAACCGCAATCCTAACCCTAACCTGAGGCCTAACCCTAAACCTATGCCTAACACCGAACACATAAACCAAACCCAAAGCTAACCCTAACCCTAAACCTAATCCTAAACTTAACCCTAAAACTAACCCTAACACTAAACTTAGCCCTAACCCTAACCCTAACCATATCCTTAAATTCTAACCCCTAACCCTAAACCTAAACCTTAAACTAACCATAACCTTAAAACGAAACCTAACACTAACCAGAACACTAACACTGACGCTAACCCTAACACTAACTCTAACCCTAACACTAACCCAAACACTAAACATTACCCTTACCCTTACACTATCCCTAACTGTAACCCTAAACCTAACCATAAAACTAACCTCTAAACCTAACCCTAAACCTAACACTAACACTAAACCCAATGCTAACCCTAACACTAACACTAAAGCTAACTTCTAACCCTAACCCTAAACCTGAAACTAACCCTAACACTAAACCTCAATCTAACCCTAACCCTAACCCTATACCTAACCCTAACCTTAACCTAAACACTAAACCTAACCCATACTGCTAACCCTAACCATAACCTTTACCGTAACCATAACCCTAACCCTAAACCTAAACATAACCCTAAAACTAACCCTATCACTAGCCTTAACCCTAAACCTAACCCTAAACATATCACTAATTCCTAATCCCTTACCCTAAACATAAACCTAAAAGTAACGCTAAACCTAAACCTAACACTAAAGCCAACCCTAACCATAACACTAACCATATCACTAACCTTAACACTAACCCTAACAATTACATTATCCCAAATTCTAACCCGAACACTAACCCTAACTCTAACAATAACCCTAAAACTAACTTCTAACACTAACCTAACCTTAAACTTCAACCTAAAAATCAGCTTAACCCTAACTATAAACATACCCCTAAAGCAAACCCAAACCACTAACCCTAACCCTAAACCTAACACTAACACTAACCCTCACCCCCAACCCTAACCCTGACCCCTAAACCTAACCCTAACACTAATCCTAACCCTAAACCTAAAACCTAACCCTAAACTTAACACTCACTCTAAAACCTTTCCCTAAAACTATCCCAAAACTAACACTCAACCTAAAAATAAACCTAACCTTAACCTTAACCCTAACCCTTACCCAAACCCTAAAACTAACACTAACACTAAACATAACCCTAAACCTAATGCTAACACTAACACTAACTCTAAACCTAATCATAACCTTAACACTAACCGTAAGTCGGAGCCTAACACTAACCCTATTGCTAACACCTAAGCACTAACCATAACCATAACCCTAAGCCTAAACCAAACACTATCCCTAAACACTAATAATATCCATAAAACACAAACCCTAACACAAACGCTAAAACTAAACCTAAAACTAACCTCTAACCCCAAACCCTAAACCTAACCCCAACCCTAACCTTGTCTTACCCTAACCCTAACCATAAACCGATCCCAAATCCTAACCCTAAACCTAAACCTAATCCTAACACTAACACTAACATAACTCTAACAATAACCTTATCCGTAACCCTACATGTAACACTAAAATTAACCCTAAACTAACACTAACCTTAACCCTTACCCTATTCCTAACCCTAACCTAAACCATAACCTAACCCAAACACTAACCCTAAAAGTAGCATCTAACCATAACCATAACCCTAATTCTAATGCTAACACAAACTCTAACCCTAATCCTAAGACCAAACCCTAAAGCTAACACTAACCCTAACCCTAATCCTAACCCAAACCCTAATCCTAACCCTATACCTAACCCCTAAGCCTAACACTAACCCTAAACCTAATACTCACCCTAAAACTAACCCTAAACCTAAACTTAACCCTAAACCTAACCCAAAACCTAAACCTAAAATTAATCCTAAACCTAAACCTAAGTTTAACACTAACCCTATCCCTAACCCTAAACTTGATCATAATCCTAACACTAACCATCACCCGAAGCCAAACACTAACCCTCTCTCTAACACCAAACCCCTAAACCTAACCCTAACTCTAACACTAACCCTAACCCTAACACTTAGTCTAAACCAAACACTAAACCTAAAACCTAACACTAAACATAAAACCCTAACCCTAACACAAACCCTAAACCTAAACCTATGTTTTAATCCCAAACTCTAACCCTAATCCTAACATTAAATATAAATCTAACCCTACCCGTACCCTAAACCAAACCTTGTCACACCCTAACCATAACCATAACCAGAACCCAAACCTGAACCGTAACCCTAAACCTAACCCTAATCCCTAACAAACTAACCCTAAACTTAAGCCTAACCCTATAACTAACCCTAGCCTTAATGCTAACATTAACCCTAACCCTAACTCTAACAGTAACCCTCTAACCCTAAATCTAACCCTAATGCTAAACCTAACCCTAACCCTATCCCAAATCCTAACCCTATCCCTAACACTAACCCTAAACGTAATAGCAAACCTGAGCCTAAATTCTAACCCTATTCTTAACCTTAAACATAAACCTACCACTAACCTTAAACCTACACACTCACCCTAACCCTAACCCTTATCCAAAGCCTAAATCTAACCTCTGACTCTAACCCCTAACGCTAACCCAAACACTAAACATAATACCAACCGTAACAGTAACCCCTAATACTAACCATAACACTAACCTTAACACTAACCCTAAAGCCTAACACTAAACCTAACGCAAAACTTAACAATAACCCTATAACTAACCCTAACCCTAAACATAACCTTAACCATAACCCTAACAGTAAACCTAACACTAAACTCTAACCATAACCAAACCTTAACCGTAAAGCTAATAATAACCCTAATCCTAACCGTAACCCGAAGCCTAACACTAACCCTATCACTAACACCTAACCACAAACCCTAACCCTAACTCTAATCCTAACCCTAACCCTAAACCTAAGCCTAAACCAAACACCAACCATAAACCCTAACACTAACCATAAAACCCTAACCCTAACACAAACACTAACCCTAACACTAAACCTAAGCCCTAAACCCAAACTCTAACCATAACCTGAACCCTAAAGATGAATCTAACCTTAGCCCTAACCCCAAACTTAAACTTGTCTTACCCTAATCCTAACCCTAACACGAACCTGAACCATAACACTAACCTTAACCCTAACCCTAAACCTAAACCTAAATTTAAACCTAACGGTAATCTAACCCTAAAACTAAACTTAACCATGACCCTAACTCTAACACTAACACAAACTCTAACTTCAAACCATAACACTTACCCTAAACATAAATCTAAAGCTAACCCTAACACTAAACTCTAACCCTAATGAAAACCCTAAACTCTAACTCTTAAATCTAGCCCTAACCCAAACATTAACCCTAAACCTAACCATAACCATAACCCCTAACTCTAACCCTAACACTAACACTAACCCTGGCCCTTAAGCCTAAACCTAACCCTCACTCTAACACCAACACTAACACCTATCCCTAACCCTAAAACTAACACTAACACTCAGCATAATTGTAACCCTAAACCTAACCCTAACCCGAATAACAAACCTAACGCTAAACATTAACCTAACCCTATCCCTTAATCTAAACTCTAACTCTAACCCAAAGCCTAACCCTGACACTTACCCTAACCCTAACACTAAACCTAGCTCTAAACCTAACACTAACCATGACACTATCCCTAAAGCTAACCCTAACCATAACACTAACCCCTAACCACAAAACTAACGCTAACCCTAACACTAAGGCAAACACTGATCTGAACCCTAAACGCTATTCCTAACCCTAACGCTAAACCTAACCCTAACTCAAACCATAAAACCCTAACCCTATCCCAAAGCCTAACCCTACCCCTAACCCTAAACCCTAATCCCAAACGCTAACCCTAACTCTAACCATAACCATAACACTAACCCTAATCCTAACCCCAACTCTAACCTTGTCTAACCATAACCCTAACCCTAAAACAAACCCTAAACCTAACCCTAATCCCTAACTTTAACCCTAAGCTTAAACCTAACACTAAAAATAAACCTAACCTTAACCCTAAGCCTAAACCTAAACCGAAACCTATACCTAATCCTAACTGTAACACTAACACTTACACTAACACTACCCTAAACCCTAACCCAAACACTAATCCTAACGCTAAACCTAAAACTAACCCTAACACTAACCTTAACTCTAACCCAACCCTAACACTTTCCCTAACTCCTAACAACTAACCAAAAACCTAAACCTAACACTAACCCTAAACCTAAGCATAAACCTAACGCTAACCGAAACCTAGCCCTAAACCTATTCATAACCCTAACGCTAACTATTAACTGAAGCTTAACCGTAACCCTATCACTAGCACCTAACCCCTAACACTAACCCCAAACCTAATGTTAATCCTAAACCTAATCCTAACCCTAACACTAACACTAATCCTAACCCTGATGGTAACCCTACCACTAAAAATAAATCTAACCCTAACCCTAAACCTAAACCTAATTGTAACCCTAACCATAACCCAAACACTAACCCTAACCCAAAACCTATCCCCTAAACCCAAACCCTAACCTTAACCTTAACCCTAACCCTAAACCCGAATCGTATCCCTAATCCTAACAGTAATCCGAAGCCTAACCTTAAACGTATCCTTAACAATTAACCTCTATACCAAACGCTAACCTAATCTTAATGGGAACCCTAACTGTAACTCTACCCCTAACCCTAATCCTAACCCTGAAACCTAAACCTAACACTAATCCTAAACCTAAACATAAAACTAACCCTAACACTAACCTTTACCCTAACGCCAACCCTAACCCTTTACCTAACTCCCAACCCCTTACACTAAACCGAAACCTAAAACTAACCTTACCCTACCATAAACCTAACGCTAACTCCAACTCTAACGCTAACCCTAACCCTAACCATAAAACTAACACTAACAATAAACTTAAACCTAAACCATACCCTATCTCTAACCCTAACCCAAAACTTAACCCTAAACCTAAAACTAACCTCTAATCCTAATCCTAATACTAACACTAACCCTAAAACTAACACTAACCCTAGCCTTAAACATAACCCTAAACCTCAACCTAACATTAACACTTACCATAATCCTAACCATAACCTTGATCCTAACCCTAACCCTAACGCTAAAACTAACCCTAACAATAACCCTAAACCTGGACCTTAGCCCTAACATAAAACCAACCCTAACCCTAAACCTAAGCCCTAACACTAAACTTAACACTAATCTTAACCCTAATTTTAACCCAAACACTAGCCCTAAACCTAAACCCTGACCCTAACACTAACCCTAAACCTAAAATTAACCCTAACACTAACCCAAACCCTAAACCTAACGCTAACACTAAACCTAAGCCTAAAATTACGCTACCCCTAACTGTAACCCTAAACCTAATCATAACCCTAACGCTAAACGTAACCCGAAGCCTAACACTAATATAATCACTAACACCTAACCCCTAACCCTAACCCTAACCCTAAGCCTAAACCAAACACTAACTCTAAACCCTAACACTAACCATAAAAACCTAACCCCAGCACAAAGCCTAAATATAACCCTAAATGCAACACCTTACCCCAATCTCTAACACAAACCCTAACCCTAAAGATAAATCTAAACCTAACCCTAAACCTAAACGTAACCCTAAGCATAACCCTAACATTAACCCTAGACTCAAACTAACCCCTAACCAGGAACCTAACCCTAAAACTAACGCTAACACTAACCCTAACACTAACATAAACCCCATCGTAACCTTAAGCCAAACAGTAACCCGAATCCTAACCCTAACCCTATCCCTAACACCTAACCCCTAAACCTAAATCTAACCTAACCCTACACGTAATGCTAACCTTAAACCTAAACCTAACACTAAATCTAAACTAAACCTAACCCTAAGCCTAACTAACCCTAAGCCTAACCTTAAACCAAACTAAAACCCTAACCCTAACACAAACCCCTAACCCCAAACCATAACCCTAAACCTAACCCTATCCCTAAATAGAATTATAAACCCAACACTAACAGTCCCCTAAAGCATAACCATAACCCTATCCCTAACACCTAACCCCTAATCCTAATGCTAACCTAACCCTAACCCCAACACTAACTGTAACCCTAAACTCTAACCATAACCCAAAGCCTATCCTAACCCTATGCCTAACACTTAACCCATAAACCTAATATTAACATAACACTTACCCTAATCCTAAAATTAAACTTAACACTAACCTTAACATTAACCATAACCCTAACCATAACCCTATTCCTACTCCTTACTCCTAACACTGAATCTAAACCTAACACTAAACCTAACCCTGACCGTAACCCTAAACCTTACCGCATCCCAAACCCTAATCCTAAAACTAACACTAACATTAAAACTAACCTGTAACCCTAACTGTAAGCCTAACGCTGACGCTAACCCTAACCCTAAAACTTCCCCTAACACTAACCCTAACCCTGACCCTAAACCTTATCCTATCCCTAACCCTAACACTAACTCTAACACTAAAATTAATCGAAACCTACCCCTAACCCTAAACCTAACCCAAACCACAACCCTAACACTAACACTAGCACCTAACCCAAAATCTAACCCTAACAATAAAGGCAAACCCAATCATACACCAAATGCTAACAGTAACCTGAAGCGTTACCCTAACCCTATCCTAACACCTAACCTCTAAACCTAAAGCCAACCTAACCATAACCCTAACCCTAACCGTAACCATAAACCTAACCCTGACCTGAAACCTAACCCTAACCCTAAGCCTAATACCTAACTGCTAAAGCTAACCCTAACATAAAACTAACCCTAACCATAACTGTAAGCCTAACCCTAAACCTGACCCTAAACCTAACACTAACCCTAAACCTAAACCTAAACCTAAACCTAATACCAACCCCAACCCTAACCCTAACTCTTACCCTAACCCTAACCCAAAACTAACCTCAAACTCTAACCAAAACCCTAACACCATCCCTAACCTTGTCTTAACCTGAACCTAACAGTAACCCGATCCTGAACTCTAACACTAACCATAACCTAAACCTAACCGTAACACTAACCCTACCCTAACCCTAACCCTAACCATAACCACTAAAACCAAACACTATCCCTAACCTTAACCATAAACCAATCGTAACTCTAAGCCTAACAGTAATCTGAAGCTTAACCCTAACCCTATCTATAACTTCTAAACACTAAATCTAATGCTGACCTAACCCAAACCTTAACCCTAACCCTATCTTTAAATCCTAACCCCTAACCCTAAACCTAAATCTAAATCTAACCCTAATGCTAACCCTAAACCTAAACCTAATGCTAACCACAACATTAACACTAACCCTAACCCTAACCCTAACCCTAACCCTAACCCTAACCCTAACCATTACCCTTACCCTTACCCTATCCCTAACAGTAAGGCTAAAACTAAACGTAAAACTAACCTCTAACCCTAACCCTAACGCTAACACTAAACCTAATGCTAAACCTTATACTAACACTAAAGTTAATTTCTAACCCTAACCCTAACCCTAAACCTAACCCTAACCCTAAACCTCAACCTAACCCTAAACCTAACCCTAATCTTAACCCAAACACTAAACCTAACCCATACCACAAACCCTAACCCTAACCTTTACCATACCCGTAACCCTAAACCTAATCCTAACCCTAACCCTAAAACTAGCCCTAACACTAAACTTAAAGCTAACAGTAACCCTAACCGTATCCCTAATTCCTAATCCCTTACCATAAACCTAAACCTAACACTAACACTAAACCTAAACCTAATGCTAAACCCAACCCTAACCCAAACCCTAACACTAACCGTATCACTGACACTAACACTAACCCTAACCCTTACACTATCCCAAATCCTAACCCGAACCCTAACCCTAACAAAAACCTTAAAACTAAATTCGAACACTAACCTGACCCGAACCCTAAACCTCAACCTAACCCTAACCCTAACTCTAATTATGAACCTAACCCTAAACCAAACCCATACCGCTAACACTAACCCTAAAACTAACACTAACCCTAACTCTCACCCCTAACCCTAACTCTGACCCCTAGCCCTAACCCAAACACTAACCCTTACCCTAAACCTAAAACCTAACCCCAAACTTAACACTGACCCTTAATCCTAACCCTAAAACTATCCCTAAACCTAACACTCACCCTAAAACTAACCCTAACCCTAACCTTAACCCTAACCATTACCAAACCCTAAAACTAACACTAACATTAAACATAACCCCAAACCTAATGCTAACACTAACACTAAACTCTAACCCTAACCCTAACACTAACCCAAACCCTAACCCCTAACACTAACCCTAACCCTACTCCTAAACCTAACCCTTACCCGAAAACTAACCCTAACCCTAAACTTAACCCTAACCCTAACCGAAACCCTAAACCTAAAACTAATCCTCAACATAAACCTAAGTTTAACAACTAACCTTAACCCTAACCCTAAAACTAATCATAACGCTCACACTAACCATAACCCAAAGCCTAACATTAACCCTCTCCCTAACACCAAACCCCTAAACCTAACCCGAACTCTAAAACTAACCCTGACCCTAAACGTTAGCCTTAAAACAAACACTAAACCTAAACCCTAACACTAACCATAAAACACTAACCGTAACACAAACCCTAAACCTAAACCTAAACCTATGTTCTAATCCCAAACTCTAACGTAATCCTAACACTAAATATAAATGTAATCCTACCCTTACCCCAACACACACCTTGTCTTACTCTAACCCTAATAAAAACCAGAACCTGAACCTGAACCCTAACCTTAAACCTAACCCTAATCCCTAACAAACTAATCCTAAAATTAACCCTAACCCTATAACTAACCCTAACCTTAATGCTAACCCTATCCCTAACCCTAACTCTAACAGTAACCCTCTAACCCTAACCCTAACCATCATGCTAACCCTAACCCTATCCCAAATCCCTAACTCTATACCTAACACTAACCCTAAACGTAATAGCAACCCTAAGCCTAAATTCTAACCGTAACCCTAACCTTAAACATAAACCTACGAGTAACCTAAACCCAACACACTAACCCTAACCCTTACCCTTATCCAAAGCCTAAACCTAACCTCTGACTCTAACCCCTAACCCTAACCCAAACAATAGACCTAACCCTAACCATAAGAGTAACACCTAATACTAACCATAACCCTAACCTTAACCCTAACCCTAAAGCCTAACACTAACCCAACCCAAAACTTAACAATAACACTATAACTAACCCTAACCCCAAACATAACATTAACCCTAACCCTAACAGTAACCCTAACACTAAACTCTAACTGTAACACTAACTCTAACCATAAAGCTGATAATAACACTAAACCTAACCGCAACCCGAAGCCTAACACTAACCCTATCACTAACACCGAAGCACCAACCCTAACCCTAACTCTAATCCTAACCCTAACCCTAAACCTAAGCCTAAACCAAACACCAACCCTAAACCCTAACATTAACCATAAAACACTAACCCTAACACTAATCCTAACCGCTAACCCCAAACTCTAACCGTATCCTTAACCCTAAAGATTAACCTAACCCTAACCCTAACCCCAACCCTAAACATGTCTTACCCTAACACTAACCCTATGCCTAATACCTAACCGCTAAAGCTAACCCTTACCTAACACTAACCCTAACCATAACAATAAGCATAACCCTAAACCTAACACTAAATCTAAAACTAAACCTAACCCTAAACCTAAACCTAATGCCAACCCCAAACATAACCCTAACCAAAACCCTAAACCAAACCCTAACCTAATACAAAACTAACCTCTAACACTAACCCAAACCGTAACCGCAACCCTAACCTTGTCTTACCCTAAACCTAACACTAACCCGATCCCAAAATCTAAACATAAACCTAAACTAACCCTAACTGTAACCCTAACCCTACAATAACCCTAAACCTAAACCTAACCCTAACCCTAACCCTAACCCCTAAAACCAAACACGAACCCTAAACCCAACCGTAACCATAAACCCAATCATAACCCTAAGCCAAACAGTAACCCGAAGCCTAACCCTAACTACTAAACACTAAATATAATGCTGACCTTACACAAATCCTAACCCTAACCGTAAACCTAAGCCTAACCTGAGGCCTAACACTAAACCTATGCCTAACACCTAACACACAAACGAAACCCTAACCTAAACCTAACCCTAAACCTAACAGTAACCCTAACCCTAATCCTAACCCTAATCCTAAACTTAACCCAAAAATTAACCCTAACACTAACCTTAGCCCTAACCCTAACCCTATCCTTAAATCCTAACCCCTAACCCTAAACCTAAACCTAAAACTAACCCTAACCCTAACCCTAAACCTAAACCTAACGCTAACCCCAACACTAACACTAACCCTAACCCTAACCCTAAACGTTACTCTTACACTTACTCTACCGGTAACCCTAACCGTAAACATAACTGTAAAACTAACCTCTAAATCTAACCCTAACACTAAGCCTAATGCTAACACTAAACCTAACGCTAACCCTAACACTAACACTAAAGCTAACTTCTAACCCCAACCCTAACACTAAACCTAACCCTAATCCTAAACTTCAACCTAACGCTAACCCTAACCCTAAACCTAACCCTAACCTTAACCCAAACACTAAATCTAACCCATACCACTAAGCCTAACCCTAACCCTAACCCTAACCATAACCCTAACCCTAATTCTAACCCTAACCCTAAAACTAACCCTAACACCAACATTAACCCTAATCCTATCCCTAACCATATCCCTAATTCCTAATCCCATACCCTATACCTAAACCTAACACTAATGATAAACCCAACCAAAACCCTAACCCTAACACTAACCCTATCACTAACCCTAACACTAACCCTAACCCTTACACTATCCCAAATCCTAACCCGAAACCTAACCCTAACCTTAATAATAACCCTAAAACCAACTTCAAACACTAACCTAACCCTAAACCTCAACCTAACCCTAACCCTAACCATAAACATAACTATAAACATAACCCTAAACCAAACCTATACCGCTAAGCCTAACCCTAAACTTAAAACTAACCCTAACCCTCACACCTAATCCTAACCCTGACCCCTTGCCATAACCCTTAGACTAACCCAAAAACTAAACTTAAAACCTAAGCCTAAACTTAACACTAACCCTAAAACCCAACCCTAAAACTATCCCTAAACCTAACACTCACCTTAAAACTAACCCTAACCCTAAACTTAACCCTAACACTTACCCAAACCCTAAAACTAACACTAACACTAAACATAACCCTAAACCTAACTCTAACACTAATACTAACCATAAACCTAATCATAACCTTAACACTAACCGTAACCCGAAGCCTAACATTAACCCTATCCCTAACACCTAAGCCCTAACCCTAACCTAAACTCTAACCCTAACCCTAACACTAGGCCTAACCCTAAGCCTAAACCAAACACTATCCCTAAACTCTCACAATAACCATAAAACACAAACCTTAACACAAACACTAAGCATAAACCTAAAACTAACCTCTAACCCCAAACTCAAAACTTAACCCTAACCATAAAGGTAAATCTAACCCTAACCCTAAAGCTAACTCCAACCCTAACCTTGTCTTACCCTAATCCTAACCCTAAACCGATCTTGAATCCTAACCCTAAACCTAACCTTAAACTTAACCCTAATCCTAACACTAACCCTAACACTAACCTTATCCGTAACCTTACATGTAACGCTAATCTTAACACTAAACCTAACCCTAACCCTAAACTAACCCTGTGCCTAACCCTTACCCTATCCATAAGCCTAACCCAAACCCTAAACCTAACCGAAACACTAACCCTAAAAGTAGCGTCCAAACATAAACTTAACCCTAACTCTAACGCTAACACTAACCCTAACCCTAATCCTAAGCCCAAATCCTAAAGCTAACATTAACACTAAACCTAAACTCTAACCCTAACCCTAACCCCCAACCCTAACACTAACCCTAAACCTAACCCTCACCCCAAGACTAACCCTAACCCTAAACTTAACCCTAACCCTAACCCAAGCCCTAAACCTAAAACTAATCTTAAGATTTTTGCGAACTTCCGGAAGAACATGGAGGACAGATAGCAGATACTACGGAGGCTCTCTGAAAAGCTTGGTTCAGAACTCAGGAATGGTGCGGACTAAGGAGACATAAGCCGGTAGAGATATGCTCTGCTGACTCAGGAACGAACTGGGCTGAGAGAAACCAACTTGGAATGCAGTCTGGTGCTACAACAGGAAGAGAAAAGTCTCGGTGTGGAGGCTGGACCCCGCGCCATTGGAAGCCGCAATTTGGGATTCCCGCCGCATGGCAGCTGGCTGCCTCTACATCGGGCTCGGCAAGGAGAGAGATGCGCAGAAGCTCTGAGAACAGGAGTCTGTGAATGGAGTCGAAAACAGGATGGACAGGGAGGCGTACACTGACTTGTGGTAAGGTGAGTGAGAGAAACTGACACTCTACCACAGTTTGACTACAGTGGAGGACTTTCTGGGCTCGGGCAGTCCTGCGGGAGCACGGCGTGGTGGCAACTCCAGCCACACATTCCCCTCTCTGACGGGATTGGTGAAAATTGCCTGGCCTGCGTGACGCTGCTGGCGGACTCAGTAGGCTGGCCCAACCCAGATCCCAGAGACTGATGGTGGCCCGGAGGGGTGACTCCTGCGTAGGGTGCCTAGTCAGCAACTCCCTGTTGCGCTGCCGGTGGGCGGGAACACCTAGCCAGTGCAATTCGATCAGGCTCTGACTGACAGGGAGGGAACCTGGGCCTCCTTTGTAAGCTTGCATATATAAGGAACAGAGAATATGGAAAAAGGCAGCAACAAGAAAGGCTCCTCGGCACCCAATTCTGAGAAACAGGCAATACCAGACACCGCAACAATAGACATAAAGCACCATATAGAGAGCCTCATAGACCAATTCAGGAATGAAGTTATCAACGACCTGAAGCTAGAAGTATGCAGAATAGTTAGAGAAATGCTAAGCACCACCCAGGAAAAAACAGATGGTGGAATGGAAGAACAGAAAAAGAGAGGAGAATTGTTTGATGGAGAAAACAGAGAAAGCATAGAGTACGTGAAGCAGGTTCAAAGGGACTACCAAGATACTAAGAAGTCTATCCAAGACTGGCATAACAGCTTGAAAGAAACTAAGGACAGAATATCTGAACTGGAGGGCAGACTTGTGATATGGGAGAATGAAATGAAAACTTCTTAAAAATAACAAAGAAACAAACAGCAATAATACAAAGAAAAGAAGATGATAGGAACCATTACTTAAGGATTAAGAACATAAAAGAAGAAGTAGGGACACAAACAAGTGAACTACAAAAGCTACCCACAGAAATAATCCTGGAGAATTTTCCTAATTTAGCAAAAGGTAAAGATACTCAGATGTATGAGGCATACAGGACCGCAGATACCTACAACCCAAACAGAGCGACACCCAGGCATATAATAATAAAAATTCCAGAAATACAATACAAGAACAGAATATTAAAAGCTGTCAGAGACAAGAAACAGACAACCTACAAGGGAACACCCATCAGAATTACAGCAGATTTCTCTGCACAAACCAACAAATCACGAAGAGCATGGGGGGAAATAATTCGAGCTTTGAAAGATAATAATCTCCAGCCAAGATTGACATATTCTGCACAATTGTCCCTGGAAATTGATGGAAAAAAAAGATGCTTCCAGGATAAAGAGGAACTGGGGGAATGTGCAACCACCAATTCAACTCTACAGAAAGTATTGTAGGATATTCTAAAAAAAGAACAATACAAAGAACCCAGAAATAGTGGGGGGAAGGCCACAACGAATGGAGCAGAGAACAAAATGAAGAAGACAAACTGAAGCTACTGACAGAAAAAGAGCTCAACAGAAATGAGACCCAGAAGATTGGAAGATAGGAACAGCTATTTTGGAGAAAATTACATCTTAATAGGTAATACTGATTTAGTATCATCTTGTTTTGAAGTCTCATCTAGCTTTTGTTCTTCTGTCTCCAATGGTCTAAATAGGTTGTATCTTACTGGCTTTTATCATGTACAATAGTATAAGCAAAAACCTTTTAAAGACAAGGAGATTACACAAAAACCATTGTTCATTTTCTGTTAGTCGATTCTAAATACTCTGTAATGCTGTCATTCTCTTAAAAGGTTTTACATTGTTTTGATATACTTAATGCTACAGTATACGAAGTTGTACTCAAGGACTTCAAGGAAAGAGTCAATATGGTAACTACTTTTGGGTCGGGATTATCTGGTGGCAAAACACTATTCTGCTTAAATGGTTATGGTTTGATCTGCACTGTTTCACTGCTATGCCCTCTTTTAACTCAATCTCCACTCCATTATTTACTTTTTTTATTTTTATCCGTTTAATTAAAGGGAAAAAATAGAAGGATATACAATAGTAACCCACTTTGACGTTCTGTTATCTCGATTTGAAGCCCTGTATTACTCTCACCATCTTGTTTTTGACTGATGTTCCCCTATTCTGTTTTGCTGGATAGTATCAGGTTTGAAAGTTTAGGCAGCAGCTGTGAAGATAATGATATTCATTATAACGCCCATTGTCATTGACTTTTATCTACTTTTGAACACCTACAATGTCTCCAGTGGTTTGGTTTTGTTGGTTTTGTTCTTTACTGTTTTGTTCAATTGTATTATAACTAATGATATAGGCAATTCTATTAGAGATAGCAGCAGGCATTATGGTAATCATTGTTGATCACCTTCTATTATGTTTTTACATTATCTATTATGTCCACCCTTTTGACTTGACCAATTCTGGTCTGTCATGTCACACTTGGTTTCAGTCTCTACCAAAAAAGCAATAAGAACCGTGGGAGCAATAAAACCCAAAACGTGTAATAGTCATTATACAAAAGAGAGGAAAAGAAAGTGCTCTAAACTATATAACTGTATGTATATTTAAGTGTATAAGATAGAAACTGATTTCACAGAGTTTTATTTGGATCATTGAACAGAACTCTTTGCAGTATCATTGTTGGAATGTCCACTCTACAAGCTTTAATTTTGTGACTTGAACAATTATTTCTAAGATGGCAATATGTAATCAATTAACTATAGATTTCCTACTGTTCAATTTTTTTCTTCTGTAAATCTGTATAACTTGTACCCTTTCAATATTTTTTCTTATCTCCTTAAATAAAATTAAAAAATAAAACTAATCCTAAACCTAACTCTAAGTTTAATACTAACCATAACCCTAAACCTAAAGCTAATCATAATCCTAAAACTAACCATAACACAAAGGCTAACACTAACCCTCTCCCTAACACCAAACCCGTAAACCTAACCCTAACTCTAACACTAACCCTAACCCTAACCCTTAGACTAAACCAAACACTAAACCTAAATACTAACACTAACCATAAAACCCTAACCCTAACACAAACCCTAAACCTAAACCTAGACCTATGTTCTAATCCCAAACTCTAACCCTAATCCTAACACTAAATATTAATGTAACCCTTTCCTTACCCAAACCCAAACCTTGTCTTACCCTAAGCCTAACCATAACCAGAACCGACACTGAACCCTAACACTAAACCTAAAGCTAACCCCTAACATACTAACCCTAAACTTAACGCTAACACTATAACTAACCCTAACCTTAATGCTAACCCTAAACCTAACCATAACAATAACAGTAACCCTCTAACCCTAACCCTAACACTAATGGTAACCATAACCCTAACTCTAACACTAACCCTATCCCAAATCCCTAACCCTATCCCTAACACTAACCCTAAAAGTAATAGCAACCCTAAGCCTAAATTCTAACCGTAACCCTAACCTTAAACATAAACCTACCACTAACCTTAACCCTACACTCTAACGCTAACACTTATCCAAAGCCTAAACCTAACCTCTGACTCTAACCCCTAACCCTAACCCAAATACTAAACCTAACCCTAACCATAACAGTAACCCCTTATACTAAACCATAACCCTAACCTTAACACTAACCCTAAAGCCTAACACGAAACATAACAAAAAACTTAAAAATAAACCTATAACTAACACTAACACTAAACATAACCTTAACCCCAACCCTAACAGTAACCTTAACACTAAACTCTAACCGTAAACCTAACCCTAATGGTAAAGCTAATCATAACACTAAAACTAAACATAACCCGACACCTAACACTAACCCTATCACTACAACCTAACCACTAACCCTTTCCCTAACTCTAATCCTAACCCTAACCCTAAACCTAAGCCTAAACCAAACACCAACCATAAACCCTAACACTAACCATAAAACCCTAATCCTAACACAAACACTAACCCTAACACAAAACCTAACCCCTAACCCCAAACTCTAACCGTAATCTTAACCCTAAAGATGAATCTAACCCTAACTCTAACCTCAACCCTAAACTTGTTTTGCCCTAACCCTATCACGATCCTGAACCCTAAGCCTAACCTTAACCCTAACCCTAAACCTAAACCTAACCTTAAACATAACGGTAATCTAACCCTAACACTAAACTTAACCATAACCATAACCCTAACCCTAACACAAATCCTAACCCTAACTTCTAACCATAACACTAACACTAAACATAAATCTAAAGCTAACCCTAACCCTAAAATCTAACCCTAATCAAAACGCTAACCTCTAACTCTTAACCCTAACACTAAACCAAACATTAACCCTAACCATAACCATAACCCCTAACACTTACCCTAACATGAACACTAACCATGACTTTTAAGCCTAAACCTAACCCTCACTCTAACACAAACACTAACCCCTAACCCTAACCCTAAACCTAACGCTAACACTCACCATAAATGTAACCCTAAACCTAAGCCTAACCCAAATCATAAACCTAATGCTAAACATAACCCTAACCCTAACCCTAACCCTAACCCTTAATCTAAACTCTACCTCTAACCCAAAGCCTAACCCTGACACTTACCCCAACCCTAACACTAAAGACAGCACTAAACCTAACATTAACACTGACACTATGAAAAAAGATAACCCTAACCCTAACCCTAACCCCTAACCATAAACCCAACCTAACCCTAACACTAAGGCTAACACTGATCCGAACCCTAAACGCTAATCCTAACGCTAATGCTAAACCTAACCCTAACTCAAACCATAAAAACCTAACCCTATCCCAAAGCCTAACTCTACCCCTAACACAAACAGCTAATTCCAAACCCTAACACTAACTCTAACCATAACCATAACACTAAGGCTAACCCTAACCCCTAACCTTGTCTAACCATAACCCTAACACTAAACCAAACCCTAAACCTAACCCTAATCCCTAATTCTAACCATAACCTTAAAGCTAACACTAAACCTATACCTAACCTTAACCCTAACCCAAAACCTAACCTGAAACCTATACATAACGCTAACCCTAACCCTAACACTTACACTAACACTAACCCTAAACCCTAACCCAAACCACAATCATAACCCTAAACCTAAAACTAACCCTAATAATAACCTTAACCCTAACCCAAACCTAAACCTATCCCTATCTCCTAACCCCTAACCAAAAACCTAAACCTAACACTAACCCTAAACCTAAGCATAAACCTAAGGCTAACCCCAAGCCTAGCCCTAAACCTATACATAACCCTAAGGTTAACCATAAACCGAAGCTTAAACCTAACCATATCACTAGCACCTAACTTCTAACCCTAACCCTAATCCTAACCTTAACCCAAAATCTAATCCTAACCCTAACACTAACACTAATCCTAAAACTAACGCTAACCTTAACACTAACCATAAATCTAACCCTAACCCGAAACCTAAACCTAATCGTAATCCTAACCCTAACCCAAACACAAAACTTAAACCAAACCCTAACCCCTAACCCCAAACACTAACCTTAACCTTAACCCTAACCCTAAACACGAATGGTAACCCTAAACCTAATAGTAACCCAAAGCCTAACCCTAAACGTATCCTTAACACTTAACCTCTACAACAAACACGAACCTAACCCTAATGGGAACACTAACTGTAAATCTATCACTAACTTAATCCTAACCCTGAACACTAACCCTAACACTAATACTAAACCTAACCCTAAAAATAACCCTAACACTAAACGTAACCTAACGCTAACCCTAACCCTATCCCTAACTTAAACCTCTTGCCCTAAACCTAAACCTAAAACTAAACCTAACACTAACATAAACCTAATGCTAACTCCAACTGTAATGCTAACCCTAACCCTAACCCTAACCCTAACCCTAACCCTAACCTTAAAACTTACCCTAACCCTAACCCTAACCCTAACCCTAACCTAATTTTAACCCTAACACTAACCCTAACACTAAACCCTGACCCTAACAATAACGCTAAACCTAACCCCCACCCTAAAACTAACCTTAACTTAACATTAACCCTAACCCTAACACAAACCCTAAACCTAATGCTAACACTAAACCTAACCCTAAAACAATGCTACCTTGAACCATAACCCTAAACCTAATCATAACCCTAACACTAAACATAACCCCAAGCCTAACACTAACATAATCACTAACACCTAACCCCTAACCCTAAGCCTAACCCTAAGCCTAAACCAAACACTAACTCTAAACCCTAACACTAAAAATAAAAATCTAACACTAGCACATAGCCTAAACTTAAAACTAATCCTAACACCATACTCAAACACTAACCCTAACACTAACCCTAAATACAAATCTAAACCTAATCCTAAACCTAATCGTAACCCTAGCCATAACCCTATCGTTAACCCTAGGCTTAAACCTAACCCCTAACCCTAACCCTAACCCTAACATAAACCCAATCGTAACACTAAGCCTAACAGTAACCCGAATCCTAACCCTAACCCTATCCCTAACACTTAAACCTAAACCTAACCTAATCCTACATGTAACGTTAACCTTAACCCTATACCTAATCCTAACCCTAAACTAACCCTAACACTAAGCCTAACGTAACACTAAGACTAACACTAACCCAAAGTCAAACCCTATCCCTAACCCTTAAGCCAAACCATAACACTAACCCTAACCCTTTCCCTAAAAGGAATTATAAACCTAACCCTAACAGTAACCTGAAGCCTAACCCTAACCCTATTCCTAACACCTAAACCCTAAACCTAACGCTACCCGAACCCTAACACTAACCTAACAGTAACCCTAAAACCTAACCCTAACCCAAAGCCTAACCTAACCCTATGCCTAACACTTAACCCATAAATCTAATCTTAACATAACTCTAACCCTAACCCTAAAACTAAACTTAAAACTAACCTTAATCTAAACTTTAACCCTAACCCTAACCCTATTCCTACCTTACCCCTAAGCCTGAACCTAAACCTAACACTAAACCTAACCCTAACTGTAAACCTAAACCTTACCCTATGCCTAACCCTAACCCTAAACCTAACCTTAACCCTAAAACTAACCTGTAACCCTAACCCTAACCCTAACACTAACACTAACCCTAACCCTAAACTTCCCCTAACACTAACCCTAACCCTAACGCTAACACTAATCCTAAAACTTATCCTATCCCTAAACCTAACACTAACACTAACCCTAACCCTAATCGTAACCCTACCCCTAACTCTAAACCTGAACCAAACACCAAACCTAAAACTAACACTAACAACTAACCCAAAACCTAACCCTAAACATAACAGTAAACCCAATCGTAAAATAAACCCTAACAATAATCCAAAGCCTAACCCAAAACCTATCCTAACACCTAAGCTCTAAACCGAACGCCAACCTAAACCTAACCCTAAACCTAACGGTAACCCTTATGCTACCTCTAACCCGAAGCCTAACCCTAACCCTATGCCTGATACCTAACCTAACCTAACACTAAACCTAATCATAACCGTACGCGTAAACCTAAACCTAACCCTAAACCTAACACTAACCCTAACCCTAAACCTAAAACTAATGCCAAACCCAACGCTAACCCTAAACCTAACCTAATGCTATCCCTAACCCTAACCAAAAAGTAACCTCTAACCCTAACCCAAACCCTAACCCCAACCCTAAACTTGTCTTACCCTAAACCTAACACTAACCAGATCCCGAACTATAACCCTAACACTAAAGCTAACTCTAACCATAACCCTAACACCTAACTATAAACCTTACTGTAACCCCAACCCTAAGCCTAACACTGATCCGAATGCTAAATGCTAACCTTACCCTAACTCTAACCTAACCCTAACTCAAACCATAAAACAATAACCCTATCCCAAAGCCTAACCCTACACCTAACCCTATACCCTAATCCCAAAACCTAAACCTAACTCTAACCATAACCATAACAATAACTCTAAGCTTAACCCCAACCCTAACCTTGTCTAACCATAACCCTAACCCTAACCCTAACCTGAAACCTATTCCTAAATCTAACCCTAACTCTAACACTTACACTAACACTAACCCTAAATCCTAACCCAAACCCAAACCCTAATCCTAAACTTAAACCTAAAATTAACCCTAACACTAACCTCATCCCTAACCCAACCTTAACCCTATCCCTAACTCCTAACACCTAACCAAAAACTTAAACCTAACACTAACCATAAACCTAAGCATAAACCTAATGCTAAACCCAACCCTAGCCCTAAACTTATTCATAACCCTAACACTAACCATAAATCTAACCCTAACCCTAAACCTAAACCTAATCATAACCCTAACCCTAAAATAAACATGAAGCCTATCCCAAACACTATCCCCTAAACCCAAACCCTAACCCTAACCTTAAACCTTACCCTAAACCTCAATCGTAACCCTAACCCTAACAGTAACACGAAGCCTAACCCTAAATGTATCCTTAATATTTAACCTCTATACCAAACAATAACCTAACCCTAAACCTAAACCTAAACCCAACCCTAAATGTAACTCTACCCTTAACACTAATCCTAACCCTGAACCCTAACCCTAACACTAATCCTAAACCTAACCCTAAATCTAACCCTAACACTAACCTTAAAACCTAACGCTAACCCTAAACCTATCACTAACTCCCAACCCCTTACCCTAAACATAAACCTAAAACTAACCTTAACCCTAAACCTAACGCTAACTCCAACTCTAACACTAACCCTAACCCAACTCTAACCCTAACACTAACACTAACACTAACCCTAAACCTAAACCTTACCCTATCTCTAAACCTAACCCTAAATATAAACATAACCTTAACATTAACCCTAAAAACAATCTCTAATCCTAACCCTAACACTAACACTAACCCTAACACGAACACTAACCCTAGCCCTAACCCTAACCATAAACATCAATGTAATGCTAAAACTTACCAGAACATTAACCCTAACCTTGATTCTAACCCTAAACCTAACCCTAATGATAACCCTATACCTGGACCTTAGCCCTAACTATAAAACAAACCCTAACCAAAACCTAAGCCCTAACATTAAACCTAACTCTAATCATAACCCTAATTTTTACCCTAAAAATATCCCTAAACCCTAACCCTAACCCTAAACCTAAACCTAACCCTCACCCTAAAACTAACTCTAAACCTAACATTAACGCTAACCCTAACCCAAACACTAAACCTAATGCTAACCCTAAACCTAACCATAAAACTCTGCTACCCCTAACCGTAACCTTAAACCTAATCCTAACCCTAAGGCTAAACTTAAGCCCAAGCCTAACACTAACATAATCAATAACACCTAACCCCACATTCTAACCCTAACACTAAGCCTAAATCAAACACTAACTCTAAACCCTAACACTAACCATAAAAACCTAACCCCAACACAAAGCCCAAACCTAACCCTAAACTTCACACCTTACCCCAAACTCTAACCCTAAAACTTACCCTAAAGAGAAATCTAAACCTTACCCTAAACCCAATCATAACCCTAACCATAACCCTAATGTTAACCCAAACCTTAAACCTAACCCCTAAACCCAACCCTAACACTAAAACTAAACCTAACAATAACCCTAACCCTATCCCTAACCCTAACATAAACCCAATCATAACCCTAAGCCTAACAGTAATCCGAAGCCTAACCCTAACCCTATCCCTAATACCTAAGCCCGAAACCTAACTCTAACCTAACACTACACATAACGCTAATTTTAACACTAAACATAACCCTAACCCTAAACTAACCCTAACCCCAAGCCTAACCTATCCCTAAACCTAACCCAAACTCAAACCCTAACAATAACATCTAACCCCAAACCATAAACCTAAACCTAACCCTATCCCTTCATGGAATTATAAACCTAACCCTAAGAGGAACCTGAAGCATAACCTAAACCATATCCCTAACACCTAACCCCTAAACCTAACAATAACCTAACCCTAATCCTAAGCCTAACAGTAACCCTAAACCCTAACCGTAACCCAAAGCCTAACCTAACCCTATGCCTAACACTTAACCCGTAAACCTAATCTTAAAATAACTCTAACCCTAACTCTAAAACTAAACTTAACACTAACCTTAAACCTAACCCTAACAATAACCCTATTCCTAACTCCTTACCCCTAAGCCTGAACCTAAACCTAACACTAAATCTAAAACTAACCGCAAAACCCTAACATTAACCCTAACCCTAAACCTAACCCAACCCCATTCCTAACACTAACACCTAACCCAAAACCTAACGCTAACCCTAACAGTAAACCCAATCGTAAACCAAACCCTAACAGTAACCCGAAGCCTAACCCTAACCATATCCTAACACCTAACCTCTAAAACTAATGCCAACCTAACACTATCCCTAAACCTAACTGTAACCTTAACCCTAAGCCTAACCTGATGCCTAACACTAACCCTATGCCTAATACCTAACTGCTAAAACTAACCTTAACCTAACACTAACCCTAACCATAACTGTAAGCCTAAGCCTAAACCTAACGCTAAACCTAACACTAATCCTCACCCTAAACCTAAACCTAATGCCAACCCCAACCATAACCCTAACCCTAGCCCAAAACTAAACTCTAACCCTAAACTAAACCCTAACCCCAAACCTAACCTTGTCTTACCCTAAACCTAACACGAACCCGATCCCGAACTCTAACCCTAACCCTAAACTAACCCTAACCATAACCCTAACCCTACCATATCCCTAACACTAACCCTAACCCTAACCCCTAAAACCAAACACTAACCCTAACCCTAACCATAAACCCAATCGTAACCCTAAGCCAAACAGTAACCCGAAGCCTAACACTAACCCTATACATAACTACTAAACACTAAATCTAACGCAGACCTAACCCTAACCCTAAGCCTAACCGTAATCCTAACCCTAACCTGAGGCCTAACCCTAAACCTATGCCTAACACCGAACACATAAACCAAACCCAAAGCTAACCCTAACCCTAAACCTAATCGTAAACTTAACCCTAAAACTAACCCTAACACTAAACTTAGCCCTAACCCTAACGCTAACCCTATCCTTAAATTCTAACCCCTAACCCTAAACCTAAACCTTAAACTAACCATAACCCTAAAACGAAACCTAACGCTACCCACAACACTAACACTAACCCTAACCCTAACACTAACCCTAACCCTAAACATTACCCTTACCCTTACACTTTCCCTAACTGTAACCCTAAACCTAACCATAAAACTAACCTCTAAACCTAACCCTAACCCTAACACTAAACCCAATGCTAACGCTAACACTAACACTAAAGCTAACTTCTAACCCTAACCCTAACCCTAAACCTGAACCTAAACCTAACACTAAACCTCAACCTAACCCTAACCCTATACCTCACCCTAACCTTAACCTAAACACTAAACCTAAACCATACCGCTAACCCTAACTCTAACCCTTACCTTAACCATAAGCCTAACCCTAATCCTAACCATAACCCTAAAACTAACCCTAACAGTAACCTTAACCCTAACCCAATCCCTAAACATATCTCTAATTCCTAATCCCTTGCCCTAAACCTAAACCTTAAAGTAACGCTAAACCTAAACCTAATGCTAAAGCCAACACTAACCCTAACACTAACCGTATCACTAACATTAACTCTAACCCTAACACTTACACTATACCAAATCCTAACCCGAACCCTAACCCTAACCCTAACAATAACCCTAAAACTAACTTCTAACACTAACCTAACCCTAAACCTCAACCTAAAAATAAGCTTAACCCTAACTATAAACATAACCCTAAACCAAACCCAAACCACTAGCCCTAACCCTAAACCTAACACTAACCCTAACACTCACCCCTAACCCAAACCCTGACCCCTAGCCCTAACCCTAACACTAACCATAACCCTAAACCTAAAACCTAACCCTAAACTTAACACTCAATCTAAACCCTATCCCTAAAAGTATCACAAAACTAACACTCAACCTAAAAATAAACCTAACCCTAACCTTAACCCTAACCCTTACCCAAACCCTAAAACTAACACCAACACCCTTAAATAAAATTAAAAAAATAAAACTAATCCTAAACCTAACCCAAAGATTAACACTAACCCTAACCATAACACGAAACCTAATCATAATCCTAACACTAACCATGACCCGAAGCCTAACATTAACCCTCTCCCTAACACCAAACCCCTAAACCTAACCCTAACTCTAACACTAACCCTAACCCTAACCCTAAACCTAAGCCTAAACCAAACACCAACCATAAACCCTAACACTAACCATAAAACCCTAACCCTAACACAAACACTAACCCTAACATGAAACCTAACCTCTAACCCCAAACTCTAACTGTAACCTTAACCCTAAAGATAAATCGAACCCTAACCCTATATTCAACACTAAACTTGTCTTGCCCGAACCCTAACATGATCCTGAACACTAAGACTAATCCTAACCCTAACCCTAAACCTCAACCTAAACTTAAACCTAACGGTAATCTAACCCTAACACTAAACTTAACCATAACCATAACCCTAAACCTAACACAAATCCTAACCCTAACTTCTAACCATAACACTAACCCTAAACATAAATCTAAAGCTAACCCTAACCCTAAAATCTAACCCTAATCAAAACGCTAACCTCTAACTCTTAACCCTAACACTAACACAAACATTAACCCTAACCATAACCAAAACCCCTAACACTTACAATAACACTAACACTAACCCTGACTTTTAAGCCTAAACCTAACCCTCACTCTAACATAAACACTAACCCCTAACTCTAACCCTAAACCTAACGCTAACCCTCACCATAAATGTTACCCTAAACCTAAGCCTAACCCAAATCATAAACCTAATGCTAAACATAACCCTAACCCTAACCCTAACATTAACCCTTAATCTAACATCTACCTATAACTCAAACCCTAACCCTGGCACTTACCCCAACCCTAACACTAAAGACAGCACTAAACCTAACAATAATACTGACATTATGCATAAAGCTAACCCTAAACCTAACCCTAAACCCTAACCATAAACCTAACCTAACCCTAACATTAAAGCTAACACTGATCCGAACACTATACGCTAATCCTAACCCTAACGCTAAACCTAACCCTAACAATAACACGGACACTATGCCTAAAGCTAACCCTAAACCTTACCCTAACCCCTAACCATAATCCTAACCTAACCCTAACACTAAGGTTAACACTGATCCGAACCCTAAATGCTAATCCTAACCCTAACGCTAAACCTAACCCTAAATCAAACCATAAATCCCTAAACCTATCCCAAAGCCTAACTCTACCCCTAACACAAACCCCAAATTCTAAACCCTAACGCTAACTCTAACCATAACCATAACACTAAATCTAATCTTAACCCCAACCCTAACCTTGTCTAACCATAACCCTAACCCTAACCCTAACCGGAAACCTATCCTAAACCTAACCCTATCCTAAACCTATCCTAAACCTAACACTTAAACTAACACTAACCCTAAAACCTAACCCAATCCCTAATCCTAAACTTAAACCTAAAACTAACCCTAACACTAACCTTAACCCTAACCCAACCCTAACCCTATCCCTAACTCCTAACCCCTAAAAAAAACATAAACCTAACACTAACCATAAACCTAAGCATAAACCTAACGCTAAACCCAACCCTAGCCATAAACCTATTCATAACCTTAACGCTAACCATAAACCGAAGCTTAACCATAACCCTATCACTAGCACCTAGACCCTAACACTAACCCTAAACCTAACCTTAACCCTAACCCTAATCCTAATCCTAACACTAACACTAATCCTAACCCTAACGCTAACACTAACACTAACCATAAATCTAACCCTAAACCTAAGCCTAAATCTAATCGTAACCCTAACCCTAACACAAACATGAACGCTATCCCAAACACTATCCCCTAAACCCAAAACCTAACCCTAACATTAAACCTAACCCTAAACCTCAATCGTAAGACTAACCCTAAACCTAACAGTAACACGAAGCCTAACCCTAAATGTATCCTTAACACTTAACCTCTATACCAAACACTAACCTAACCCTAACCCTAGATGTAACTCTACCCTTAACACTAATAATAACCCTGAACCCTAACCCTAACACTAATCCTAAACCTAACCCTAAAAGTATCCCTAACACAAAGCTTAACCCTAACCGTAACCCTAACCGTATCCCTAATTCCTAATCCCTTAACCTAAACCTAAACCTAAAACTAATGCTAAACCTAAACCTAACGCTAAACAGAACCCTAAAACTAACACTAACACTAACCGTATCACTGACACTAACACTAACCCATACCCTCACTCTATCCCAAATCCTAACCCGAATCCTAACCCTAACAAAAACCTTAAAAATAATTTGAACACTAACCTGACCCTAACCCTAAACCTCAACCTAACCCTAACCCTAACTCTAATTATAAACCTAACTCTAAACCAAAACCATACCACTAACATTAACCCTAAAACTAACACTAACCCTAACCCTCACCGCTAACCCTAACAATGACACCTAGTCCTAACCCAAACACTAACCCTGACACTAAACCTAAAACCTAACCCCAAACTTAACACTGACACTAAACCCTAACCCTAAAGCTATCCCTAAATCTAACACTCACACTAAAACTAACCCTAACCCTAAACTTAACCCTAAACATTACCCACACCCTAAAACTAACACTAACACTAAACATAACCCTAAACCTAATGTTAACACTAACACTAACCCTAAACCTGATAATAAACTTAACATTAACTGGAACCCGAAGCCTAACACTAACCCTATTATTAACACCTAAGCCCTATCTCTAACCCTATCTCTAACCCTATCCCTAACCCTAACCCTAACACTAAGCCTAAACAAAACACTATCCCTAAACCCTAACAATAACCATAAAACACAAACCCTAACACAAACGCTAACCCTAAACCTAAAACTAACCACTAACCCCAAACTCTAACCCTAACCCTAAACCTAAAAATGAATCTAACCCTCACCCTAAACCTAGCCACAACCCTAACCTTGTCTTACCCTAACCCTAAACCTAAACCGATCCTAAATCCTAACCCTAAACCTAAACTTACATCTAACCCTAATCCTAACACTAACACTAACGCTAACCCTAACTCTATCCCTAACCATAACCCTAAACCTAACCCTAACCCTAACCCTAAACCTAAGCCTAAACCAAACACCAACTATAAACCCTAACACTAACCATAAAACCCTAAGCCTAACACAAACACTAACCCTACAACGAAACCTAACACCTAAACCCAAACTCTAACTGTAACCTTAACCCTAAAGATAAATCTAACCCTAACCCTAACCTCAAGCCTAAACTTGTCTTGCCCTAACCCTAACACGATACTGAACCCTAACCCTTA
Source organism: Cavia porcellus (assembly GCF_034190915.1). Classification (NCBI taxonomy): domain Eukaryota; kingdom Metazoa; phylum Chordata; class Mammalia; order Rodentia; family Caviidae; genus Cavia; species Cavia porcellus. The sequence continues at coordinate 32,100,146 of NW_026947517.1, read as the reverse complement.
CCATAACCCTAACTATAACCCTAACACTTACCCTAACCCTAAACCTTACCCTATCTCTAACCCTACCCCTAACCGTAACCTTAAACCTAACCTTAAAATTAACCTCTAATCTTAACCCTAACACTAATACTAATCATAAAACTAACACTAACCCTAGACCTAAACCTAACCCTAAACATCAACCTAACATTAACACTTAGCATAACCCTAAGCCTAACCTTGATCCTAACACTAAACCTAACGCATATCACTAAGAATAAACATAATGCTAAACCTAACCCTAACAATAACCCTAACCCTGGACCTTAGCCCTAACATAAAACCAACCCTAACCCTAAACCTAAGCCCTAACACTAATCGTAACCCCAATTTTAACCCTAACCCTAAGCCTAACACTAAACCCTGATCCTAACACTAACCCTAAACCTAAACCTCACCCTAAAACTAACCCTAAGCCTAACATTAACCCTAACCCTAACCCAAACCCTAAACCTAACGCTAACACTAAACCTAACCCTAAAACAATGCTACCTTGAACCATAACCCTAAACTTAATCATAACCCTAACACTAAACATAACCCCAAGCCTAACATTAAAATAATCACTGACAACTAACCCCTAACCCTAAGCCTAACCCTAAGCCTAAACCAAACACTAACTCTAAACCCTAACACTAAAAATAAAACCTAACCCTAGCACATAGCCTAAACTTAACCCTAAACCTAACACCATACCCAAACTCTAACCCTAACCCTAACCCAAAATAAAATCTAAACCTAATCCTAAACCTAATCATAACCCTAACCATAAACCTAACATTAACCCTAGGCTTAAACCTAACCCCTAACCCTAACCCTAACCCTAACCCTAACATAAACCCAATCGTAACACTAAGTCTAACAGTAACCCGAATCCTAACCCTAACCCTATCCCTAACACATAAACCTAAATCTAACCTAATCCTACACGTAATGTTAACCTTAACCCTATACCTAAACCTAACCCAAAACTAACCCTAACCCTAAGCCTAACCTAACACTAAGACTAACACTAACCCAAAGTCAAACCCTATTCCTAACACCTAAACACAAACCATAACACTAACCCTAACCCTATCCCTAAACAGAATTATAAACCTAACCCTAACAGTAACCTGAAGCCTAACCCTAACCCTATCCCTAACACCTAAACCCTAAACCTAACGCTACCCTAACAATAACACTAACCTAACAGTAACCCTAAACCCTAACCCTAACCCGAAGCCTAACCTAACCCTATACCTAACACTTAACCCGTAAACCTAATCTTAACATAACTCTAAACCTAACCCTAAAAGTAAACTTAAAACTAACCTTAACCTAAACTTTAACCCTAACCCTAAGCCTATTCCTAACTTACCCCTAACCCTGAACCTAAACCTAACACTAAACCTAACCCTAACCGTAAACCTAAACCTTACCCTATGCCTAACCGTAACCATAAACCTAACCTTAACCCTAAAACTAACCTGTAACCCTAACCCTAACACTAACACTAACCCTAACCGTAAACTTCCCCTAACACTAACCTTAACCCTAACCCTAACACTAATCCTAAACCTTATCCTATCCCAAACCCTAACACTAACACTAACCCTAAACCTAATCATAACCCTACCCCTAACTCTAAACCTGAACCAAACACCAAACCTAAAACTAACACTAACAACTAACCCAAAACCTAACCCTAAACATAACAGTAAACACAATCGTAAAATAAACCCTAACAATAATCCGAAGCCTAACCCAAAACCTATCCTAACACCTAAGCTCTAAACCGAACGCCAACCTAACCCTAACCCTAAACCTAACGGTAACCCTTATGCTACCTCTAACCCGAAGCCTAACCCTAACCCTATGCCTGATACCTAACCTAACCATAACCGTATGCCTAAACCTAAACCTAACCCTAAACCTAACACTAACCCTAACCCTAAACCTAAAACTAATGCCAAACCCAACGCTAACCCTAAACCTAACCTAATGCTATCCCTAACCCTAACCAAAAAGTAACCTCTAACCCTAACCCAAACCCTAACCCCAACCCTAAACTTGTCTTACCCTAAACCTAACACTAACCAGATCCCGAACTATAACCCTAACACTAAAGCTAACTCTAACCATAACCCTAACACCTAACTATAAACCTTACTGTAACCCCAACCCTAAGCCTAACACTGATCCGAATGCTAAATGCTAACCTTACCCTAACTCTAAACCTAACCCTAACTCAAACCATAAAACCATAACCCTATCCCAAAGCCTAACCCTACACCTAACCCTATACCCTAATCCCAAAACCTAAACCTAACTCTAACCATAACCATAACAATAACTCTAATCTTAACCCCAACCCTAACCTTGTCTAACCATAACCCTAACCCTAACCCTAACCTGAAACCTATACCTAAATCTAACCCTAACACTAACACTTACACTAACACTAACCCTAAACCCTAACCCAAACCCAAACCCTAATCCTAAACTTAAACCTAAAATTAACCCTAACACTAACCTCATCCCTAACCCAACCTTAACCCTATCCCTAACTCGTAACCCTAAACCAAAACCTAAACCTAACACTAACCATAAACCTAAGCATAAACCTAACGCTAAACCCAACCCTAGCCCTAAACTTATTCATAACCTTAACGCTAACCATAAACCGAAGCTTAACCATAACCCTATCACTAGCACCTAGACCCTACCACTAAGCCTAAACCTAACCTTAACCCTAACCCTAATCCTAACACTAACACTAATCCTAAACCTAACCTTAACCCTAACACTAACCATAAATCTAACCCTAAACCTAAGCCTAAATCTAATCGTAACCCTAACCCTAACACAAACACGAACGCTATCCCAAACACTATGCCCTAAACCCAAACCATAACCCTAAACTTAAACCTAACCCTAAACCTCAATCGTAAGACTAACCCTAAACCTAACAGTAACACGAAGCCTAACCCTAAATGTATCCTTAACACTTAACCTCTATACCAAACACTAACCTAACCCTAACCCTAGATGTAACTCTACCCTTAACACTAATAATAACCCTGAACCCTAACCCTAACACTAATCCTAAACCTAACCCTAAAAGTATCCCTAACACAAACCTTAACCCTAACAGTAACCCTAACTGTATCCCTAATTCCTAACGCCTTAACCTAAACCTAAACCTAAAACTAACGCTAAACATAAACCTAACACTAAACACAACCCTAACCCTAACACTAACACTAACCGTATCACTGACACTAACACTAACCCTAACCCTCACACTATCCCAAATCCTAACCCGAATCCTAACCCTAACCCTAACAAAAACCTTAAAAATAATTCAAACACTAACCTGAACCTAACCCTAAACCTCAACCTAACCCTAACCCTAACTCTAATTATAAACCTAACCCTAAACCAAACCCATACCACTAACATTAACCCTAAAACTAACAATAACCCTAACCCTCACCGCTAACCCTAACAATGACACCTAGTCCTAACCCAAACACTAACCCTGACACTAAACCTAAAACCTAACCCCAAACTTAACACTGACCCTAAACCCTAACCCTAAAGCTATCCCTAAATCTAACACTCACACTAAAACTAACCCTAACCCTAAACTAAACCTAAACATTACCCAAACCCTAAAACTAACACTAACACTAAACATAACCCTAAACCTAATGTTAACACTAACACTAACCCTAAACCTGATAATAAACTTAACATTAACTGGAACCCGAAGCCTAACACTAACCTATTATTAACACCTAAGCCCTATCTCTAACCTATCTCTATCCCTATCCCTAACCCTAACCCTAACACTAAGCCTAAACAAAACACTATCCCTAAACCCTAACAATAACCATAAAACACAAACCCTAACACAAATGCTAACCCTAAACCTAAAACTAACCTTTAACCCCAAACTCTAACCCTAACCCTAAACCTAAAAATGAATCTAACCCTCACCCTAAACCTAGCCACAACCCTAACCTTGTCTTACCCTAACCCTAAACCTAAACCGATCCTAAATCCTAACCCTAAACCTAACCTTACATCTAACCCTAATACTAACACTAACACTAACGCTAACCCTATCCCTAACCCTAACTCTAAACCTAACCCTAACCCTAACCCTAAACCTAAGCCTAAACCAAACACCAACTATAAACCCTAACACTAACCAAAAAACACTAAGCCTAACACAAATATTAACCCTAACACGAAACCTAACCCCTAACCCCAAACTCTAACCGTAACCTTAACCCTAAAGATAAATCGAACCCTAACCCTAACCTCAACCCTAAACTTGTCTTGCCCTAAACCTAACACGATCCTGAACCCTAAGCCTAACTTTAACCCTAACCCTAAACCTAAACCTAACCTTAAACATAACGGTAATCTAAATCTAACACTAAACTTAACCATAACCCTAACCCTAACACTAATCCTAACCCTAACTTCTAACCATAACACTAACCCTAAACATAAATCTAAAGCTAACCCTAACCCTAAAATCTAACCCTAATCAAAATGCTAACCTCTAACTCTTAACCCGAACCCTAACCCAAACATTAACCCTAACCATAACCATAACCCCTAACTCTTACCCTAACACTAACACTAACCCTGACTTATACGCCCAAAAGTAACCCTCACTCTAACACAAACACTAACCCCTAACCCTAACCCTAAACCTAACGCTAAACCTCACCTTAAATGTAACCCTAAACCTAAGCCTAACCCAAATCATAAACCTAATGCTAAACATAAGCCTAACCCTAACCCTAACGCTAAAGCTTAATCTAAACTCTACCTCTAACCCAAATACTAACCCTGACACTTACCCCAACCCTAACACTAAACACAGCACTAAACCTAACAATAACACTGACACTATGCCTAAAGATAACCCTAACTCTAACACTAACCCCTAACCATAACCTAACCTAACCCTAAAACTAAGGCTAACACTGATCCGAAACCTAAATGCTAATCCTAACCCTAATGCTAAACCTAACCCTAACTCAAACCATAAAACCCTAACCTATCCCAAAGCCTAACCCGACCCCTAACACAAACCCCTAATTCAAAACCCTAACGCTAACTCTAACCATGACCATAACACGAACCCTAACCCTAACCCCTAACCTTGTCTAACCATAACCCTAAAACTAAACCAAACCCTAAACCTAACCCTTATCCATAATACTACCCATAATCTTAAAGCTAACACTAAACCTAAACCTAACCCTAACCGTAACCCTAAACCTAACCCGAAACCTATACATAACACTAACCCTAACACTATCACTTATACTAACACTAAACCTAAACCCTAACCCAAACCCCAATCATAACCCTAAACCTAAAACTAACCTTAATACTAAACTTAACCCCAACCCAAACCTAATCCTATCCCTATCTCCTAACCTCTAACCAAAAACCTAACACTAACCTAACACTAACCCTAAACCTAAGCATAAACCTAAGGCTAACCCCAAGCCTAGCCCTAAACCTATTCATAACCCTAAGGTTAACTATAAACCGAAGCTTAACACTAACCATATCACTAGCACCTAACTCCTAACCCTAACCCTAACCCTAATCCTAACCTTAACCCAAACCCTAAACCTAACCCTAACACTAACACTAATCCTAAAACTAACGCTAACCCTAACACTAAACATAATCTAACCCTAACCCTAAACCTAAACCTAATCATAACCCTAACCCTAACCCAAACACAAAACCTAACCCAAAACTTATCCCCTAGCCCCAAAAAGTAACCTTAACCTTAAACCTAACCCTAAACCCCAACGGTATCCCTAACCCTAACAGTAACCCGAAGCATAACACTTAACGTATCCTTAACACTTAAACTCTATAACAAACGCTAACCTAACCCTAATGGGAACCCTAACTGTAACTCTACCCCTAACTCTAATCCTAACTCTGAACACTAACCCTAACACTAATCCTAAACATAACCCTAAAAATAATCCTAACACTAAACTTAACCCTAACGCTAACCCTAACCCTATCCCAAACTTAAACGCCTTGCCCTAAACCTAAACCTAAAACTAAACCTAACTCTAACATAAACCTAACGCTAACTCCAACTGTAATGCTAACCCTAACCCTAACTCTAACCCTAACACTAACCCTAACACTTACCCTAACCCTAAACCTTACCCTATCTCTAACCTTAACCCTTACCCTAACCTTAACCCTAACCCTAAAACTAACATCTAATCCTAACCCTAACACTAATACTAATCATAAAACTAACACTAACCCTAGACCTAAACCTAACCCTAAACCTCAACCTAACATTAACACTTACCATAACCCTTACCCTAACATTGATCCTAACCCTAAACTTAAACCATACCACTAACATTAACCCTAACACTAAACCTAACCCTAGCAATAACCCTAACCCTGGACATTAGCCCTAACATAAAACCAACCATAAACCAAACCCTAAACCTAATGCTAACACTAAACCTAACCCTAAAACAAAGCTACCTTGAACCATAACCCTAAACCTAATCATAACCCTAACACTAAACATAACCCCAAGCCTAACACTAACATAATCACTAACACCTAACCCCTAACCCGAACCATAACCGTAAGCCTAAACCAAACACTAACTCTAAACCCTAACACTAAAAATAAAAACCTAACCCTAGCACATAGCCTAAACTTAACCCTAACCCTAACACCATACCCAAACTCTAACCCTAACCCTAACCCTAAATACAAATCTAAACCTAATCCTAAACCTAATTGTAACCCTAACCATAACCCTAACGTTAACCCTAGCCTTAAACCTAAACCCTAACCCTAACCCTAACCCTAACATAAACCCAATCGTAACACTAAGACAAACAGTAAACCGAATCCTAACCCTAATCCTATCCCTAACACCTAAACCTAAATCTAACCTAATCCTACATGTAACATTAACCTTAACCCTTTACCTAACCCAAACCCTAAACTAACCCTAACCCTAAGCCTAACCTAACACTAACCCAAAGGCAAACCCTATCCCTAACAGCTAAACACAAACCATATCACTAACCCTAACCCTTTCCCTAAATGGAATTATAAACCTAACCCTAACAGTAACCTAAAGCCTAACCCTAAACCTATCCCTAACACCTAAACACTAAACCGAATGCTACCCTAACCCTAACACTAACCTAACAGTAACCCTAAACCCTAACCCTAACCCGAAGCCTAACTTAACCCTATGCCTCACACTTAACCCATAAACCTAATCTTAACATAACTCTAACCCTAACCCTAAAATTAAACTTAAAACTAACCTTAACCTAAATTTAAACCTAACCCTAACCCTATTCCTACATTACCCCTAAGCCTGAACCTAAACCTAACACTAAACCTAACCCTAACCACAAACCTAAACCTTACCCTATGCCTAACCCTAACCCTAAACCTAACCTTAACCCTAAAACTAACCTGTAAGCCTAACCTTAACCCTAACACTAACGCTAACCCTAATCCTAAACTTCCCCTAACACTAACCCTAACCCTAACCCTAACACTAATCCTAAACCTTATCCTATCCCTAACCCTAAAACTAACCCTAAACCTAAACCTAATCGTAACCCTACCCATAACACTTAACCTAACCCAAACCCCAAACCTAAAACTAACACTAACAACTAACCCAAAACCTAACCCTAAACCTAACAGTGAACCCAATCATAAAATAAACCCTAACAGTAATTCGAAGGCTAACCCTAAACCTATCCTAACACCTAAACTCTAAACCAAACGCCAACCTAACCCTAACCCTAAACCTAACCGTAACCCTAACTCTACCTCTAACCCAAAGCCTAACCCTAACCCTATGCGTAATACCTAACCTAACCTAACACTAAACCTAATCATAACCGTACGCCTAAACCTAAACCTAACTCTAAACCTAACACTAACCGTAACCCTAAACCTAAAACTAATGCCAAACCCAACCCTAACCCTAACCCTAACCTAACGCTATCCCTAACCCTAACCAAAAAGTAACCTCTAACCCTAACCCAAACCCTAACCCCAACCCTAAACTTGTCTTACCCTAAACCTAACACTAACCAGATCCCGAACTATAACCCTAACACTAAAGCTAACTCTAACCATAACCCTAACACCTAACTATAAACCTTACCCTAACCCCAACCCTAAGCCTAACACTGATCCGAATGATAAATGCTAACCTTACCCTAACTCTAAACCTAACCCTAACTCAAACCATAAAACCATAATCCTATCCCAAAGCCTAACCCTACACCTAACCCTAAACCCTAATCCCAAAACCTAACCCTAACTCTAATCATAACCATAAAACTAACTCCAATCTTAACCCCAACCCTAACCTTGTCTAACCATAACCCTAACCCTAACCCTAACCCGAAACCTATACCTAAATCTAACCCTAACACTAACTCTAACACTTACACTTGCACTAACACTAACCCTAAATCCTAAACCAAACCCTAATCCTAAACTTAAACCTAAAACTAACCCTAACACTAACCTTAACCCTAACCCAACCCTAACCCTATCCCTAACTCCTAACCCCTAACCAAAAACCTAAACCTTACACTAACCATAAACCTAAGCATAAACCTAACGCTAAACCCAACCCTAGCCCTAAACTTATTCATAACCCTAACACTAACCATAAATCTAACCCTAACCCTAAACCTAAACCTAATCGTAACCCTAACCCTAACACAAACATGAACCCTATCCCAAACATTATCCCCTAAACCCAAACCGTAACCCTAACCTTAAACCTAACACTAAACATCAATCGTAACCCTAACCGTAACAGTAACATGAAGCCTAACCCTAAAAGTATCCTTAACATTTAACCTCTATACCAAACGCTAACCTAACCCTAACCCTAACCCTAACCCTAACCCTAAATGTAACTCTACCCTTAACACTAATCCTAACACTGAACCCTAACCCTCACACTAATCATAAACCTAACCCTAAAACTAACCCTAACACTAACCTTAAAACCTAACGCTAACACTAAACCTATCACTAACTCCCAACCCCTTACCCTAAACCTAAACCTAAAACTAACCTTAACCCTACCATAAACCTAACGCTAACTCAAACTCTAACATTAACCCTAACCCAACCCTAACCCTAACACTAACACTAACACTAACGCTAAACCTAAACCTTACCCTATCTCTAACCCTAACCCTAACCATAACCTTAACATTAACCCTAAAAACAATCTCTAATCCTAACCCTAACACTAACACTAACCCTAACACGAACACTAACCCTAGCCCTAACCCTAACCCTAAACCTCAACCTAACGCTAACACTTACCATAACACTAACCCTAACCTTGATTCTAACACTAAACCTAACCCATACCACTAACACTAACCCTAACGCTAAACCTAACACTAATGATAACCCTAAACCTGGACCTTAGCCCTAACTATAAAACGAACCCTAACCAAAACCTAAGCCCTAACATTAAACCTAACTCTAATCATAACCCTAATTTTTTCCCTAACAGTATCCCTAAACCCTAACCCTAACCCTAACCCTAAACCTAACCCTCACCCTAAAACTAACTCTAAACCTAACATTAATTCTAACCCTAACCCAAACCCTTAACCTAACGTTAACCCTAAACCTAACCATAAAACTATGCTACACCTAACCGTAACCCTAAGCCTAATCCTAACACTAAGGCTAAACGTAAGCCCAAGCTCAACACTAACATAATCACTAACACCTAGCCCAACATTCTAACACTAACCCTAAGCCTAAATCAAACACTAACTCTAAACCCTAACACTAAACATAAAAACCTAACCCCAACACAAAGCCTAAACCTAACCCTAAACTTCACACCTTACCCCAAACTCTAACGCTAAAACTTACCCTAAAGACAAATCTAAACCTAACCCTAAACCCAATCGTAACCCTAACCATAACCCTAACTTTAACCCAAACAGTAAACCTAATGTCTAAACCCAACCCTAACACTAAAACTAAACCTAACAATAACCCTAAACCTATCCCTAACCCTAACATAAACCCAATCATAACCCTAAGCCGAACAGTAATCCGAAGCCTAACCCTAACCCTATCCCTAATACCTAAGCCCGAAACCTAACTCTAACTTAACACTACACGTAATGCTAATTTTAACACTAAACATAACCCTGACCCTAATCTAACCCTAACCCCAAGCCTAACCTATCCCTAAAGCTAACCCAAACTCAAACCCTAACACTAACATCTAACCCCAAACCATAAACCTAAACCTAACCCTATCCCTACACCGAATTATAAACCTAACCCTAAGGGATACCTGAAGCCTAACCCTAACCATATCCCTAACACATAACCCCTAAACCTAACAATAACCTAACCCTAATCCTAAGCCTAACAGTAACCGTAAATCCTAACCCAAAGTCTAACCTAACCCTATGCCTAACACTTAACACGTAAACCTAATCTTAAAATAACTGTAACCATAACCCTAAAACTAAGCTTAACACTAACCTTAAACCTAACCCTAACAATAACCCTATTCCTAACTCCTTACCCCTAAGCCTGAACCTAAACCTAACACTAAATCTAAACCTAACCATAACCCTAACATTAACCTATCCTAAACCTAAACCTAACCATAACCCTAACACTACCATGTAACCCTAACCCTAACAATGAAACTAACGCTAACCCTGATCCTAAAACTTCCCCTAATACTAACGCTAACCCTAAACCTAACACTATACCTAAACCTTATCCTAAACCTAACCCTAAAACTAACCCTAACCCTGAATTTAATCGTAACCCTACCCCTAACCCTAAACCTAACCCAACCCCATTCCTAACACTAACACCTAACCCAAAACCTAACGCTAACCCTAACAGTAAACCCAATCGTAAACCAAACCCTAACAGTAACCCGAAGCCTAACACTAACCATATCCTAACACCTAACTTCTAAAACTAATGCCAACCTAACCCTATCCCTAAACCTAACCGTAACCCTAACCCTAAGCCTAACCCGAAGCCTAAAACTAACCCTATGCCTAATACCTAACTGCTAAAGCTAACCTTAACCTAACACTAACCCTAACCATAACCATAAGCCTAAGCCTAAACCTAACCCTAAACCTAACACTATCCCTCACCCTAAACCTAAACCTAATGCCAACCCCAACCATAACCCTAACCCTAGCCAAAAACTAAACTCTAACCCTAAACTAAAACCTAACCCCAAACCTAACCTTGTCTTACCCTAAACCTAACACTAACCCGATCCCGAACTCTAACCCTAACCCTAAACTAACCCTAACGATAACCCGAACCCTACCATAACCCTAACCCTAACCCTAACCCTAACCCCTAAAACCAAACACTAACCCTAACCCAAACCCTAACACTAACCATAAACCCAATCGTAACCCTAAGCCAAACTGTAACCCGAAAGCTAACACAAACCCTATACATAACTACTAACTAAATCTAATGCAGACCTAACCCTAACCCTAAACCTAACCGTAATGCTAACCCTAACCTGAGGCCTAACCCTAAACCTATGCCTAACACCGAACACATAAACCAAACCAAAGCTAACCATAACCCTAAACCTAATCCTAAACTTAACCCTAAAACTAACACTAACACTAAACTTAGCCCTAACCCTAACCCTAACCCTATCCTTAAATTCTAACCCCTAACCCGAAACTTAAACCTTAAACTAACCATAAACCTAAAACGAAACCTAACGCTAACCACAACACTAACACTAACCCTAACACTAACCCTAACCCTAAACATTACCCTTACCCTTACACTTTCCCTAAACGTAACCCTAAACCTAACCATAAAACTAACCTCTAAACCTAACCCTAACCCTAACCCTAACCCTAACCCTAACCCTAAACCTAACAATAACCGTGACACTATCCCTAAAGATAACCCTAACTATAACACTAACCCCTAAACATAAACCTAATGCTAACCTTAACACTAAGGATAACACTGATCCGAAACCTAAACGCTAATCCTAACCCTAACGCTTAACCTAACCCTAACTCAAACCATAAAACCCTAACCCTATCCCAAAGCCTAACCCTACCCCTAACCCTAACCACTAATCCCAAACACTAACCCTAACCATAACACTAACCCTAATCTTAACCCCAACTCTAACCTGGTGTAACCATAACACTAACCCTAAAACAAACCCTAAACCTAACCCTAATCTCTAACTTTAACCATAACCTTAAACCTAACACTAAACCTAAACCAAACCCTAAGCCAAACCTAACCTGAAACCTATACCTAACCCTAACACTTACACTCACACTACCCTAAATCCTAACCCAAACACTAATCCTAACGCTAAACCTAAAACTAACCCTAACACTAACCTTAACCCTAACACAACCCTAAACCTATCCCTAACTACTAACCCCTAAACAAACACCTAAACCTAACACTAACCCTAAACCTAAGCATAAACATAACGCTAACCCAAACCTAGCCCTAAACCTATTCATAACCCTAACGCTACCCATAAACCAAAGCTTAACCGTAATCCTATCACTAGCACCTAACCCCTAATACTAACCCTAAACCTAACCTTAACCCTAACCCTAATCCTAACCCTAACACTAACACTAATCCTAAACCTGACGCTAACCCTACCACTACCCATAAATCTAACCCTAACCCTAAACCTAAATCTAATCGTAACCCTAACCCTAACCCAAAGACTAACCCTAACCCAAAACCTACCCCCTAACCCCAAACCCTAACCTTAACCTTAAACTTAACCCTAAACCCCAATCGTATCCCTAACCCTAACATTAAAACGAAGCTTAACCCTAAACGTATCCTTAACACTTAACCTCTATACCAAACGCTAACCTAACCCTAAAGGGAACCCTAACTGTAACTCTACACATAAACCTAATCCTAACCCTGAAAACTAACCCTAACACTAATCCTAAACCTAACCCTAAAACTAACCCTAACACTAACCTTTGCCCTAATGCCAACCCTAACCGTTTCCGAATCCCTTACCCTAAACCTAAACCTAAAACTAACCTTACTCTACCATAAACCTAACGCTAACTCCAACTCTAACGCTGACCCTAACCCTAACCCTAACCGTAACCTTAAAACTAACCCTAACACTAACCCTAACCCTAAACCTTACCCTATCTCTAACCCTAACCCTAACGCTAAACTTAAACGTAACCCTAAAACTAACCTCTAATCCTAACCCTAACACTAATACTAACCCTAAAACTAACACTAACCCTCGCCCTAAACCTAACCCTAAACCTCAACCTAACATTAACACTTACCATAACCCTAACCCTAACCTTGATCGTAACCCTAAACCTAATGCATAAGAATAACACTAACCCTAATGCTAAACCTAACCCTAACAATAACCCTAACCCTGGACCTTAGCCCTAACATAAAACCAACCCTAACCCTAAACCTAAGCCATAACACTAAAGTTAACACTAATCGTAACCCTAATTTTTACCCTAACCCTAACCCTAACACTAAACCCTGACCCTAACACTTACCCTAAACCTAACCATCACCCTAAAACTAACCCTAAACCTAACATTAACCCTAACACTAATCCAAACCCTAAACCTAATGCTAACACTAAACCTAACCCTAAAACTACGCTACCCCTAACCATAACCCTAAACCATATCATAACCCTAAAGCTAAACATAACCCCAAGCCTAACACTAACATAATCACTAACCCCTAACCCTAACCCTAACCCTAAGCCTAAACTAAACACTAACTCTAATCCCTAACACTAACCATAAAAACCTAACCCTAGCACAAAGTCTAAACCTAACCCAAAACCTAACACCTTACCCCAATCTCTAACCCAAACACTAACCCTAAAGATAAATCTAAACCTAAAACTAAACCTAATTGTAACCCTAACGATAACCCTAACATTAACCCTTGCCTTAAACCTCACACCTAACCCGGACACTAAACCTAAAACTAACCCTAACCCTAACCCTAACCCTAACCCTAACACTAACATAAACCCCATCGTAACCCTAAGCCTAACAGTAACCCAAAGCCTAACCCTAACCCTATACCTAACACCTAACCCCTAAACCTAAATCTAACCTAACCTTACACGTAATGCTAACCTTAAACCTAAACCTAACACTAAACCTAAACTAACCCTAACCCTAAGCCTAACCTTAACCCAAACTCAAAACCTAACCCTAACCCCTAACCCCTAACCATAACCCTAAAACTAACCCTATCCCTAAATGGAAATATAAACCTAACCCTAACAGTAACCTGAAGCCTAACCCTAACCCTATCCCTAACACCTAACCCCTAATCCTAACGCTAACCTAACCCTAACCCCAACCCTAACCGTAACCTAAACCCTAACCATAACCCAAAGCCTAACCTAACCCTATGCCTAACACTTAACCCGTAAACCTAATATTAACATAACTCTAACCCTAACCCTAAAATTAAAATTAACACTAACCTTAACCTTACCCATAGCCATAACCATAAACCTATTCCTAAATCCTTACTCCTAACCCTGAACCTAAACCTAACACTAAACCTAACACTAACCGTAACCCTAAACCTTACCCTATCCCAAACCCTAATCCTAAAACTAACACTAACACTAAAACTAACCTGTAACCCTAACTGTAAGCCTAACACTAACGCTAACCCTAATCCTAAAACTTCCCCTAACACTAACCCTAACCCTAACCCTAACCCTAATCCTAAACCTTATCCTAACCATAACCCTAACACTAACCCTCACACTAATCCTAATCGTAACCCTACCCCTAACCCTAAACCTAACCCAAACCCCAACCCTAACACTAACACTAACACTAACACTAACCCAAAACCTAACCCTAACGCTAAAGGTAAACCCAATCGTAAACCAAAGGCTAACAGTAACCAGAAGCATAACCCTAACCCTATCCTAACACCTAACCTCTAAACCTAACACTAACCTAACCATAACCCTAACCCTAACCGTAACCATGAACCTAACCCTAACGCGAAGCCTAACCCTAACCCTATGCCTAATACCTAACGGCTAAAGCTAACCCTAACATAAAACGAACCCTAACCTAAACCTAACCCTAAACCTAACACTAACCCTAACCCTAAACCTAAACCTAATGCCAACCCCAACCCTAACCCTAACCCTAACCCAAAACTAACCTCTAACCCTAACCAAAACCATAACACCATCCCTAACCTTGTCTTAACCTAAACCTAACACTAACCCAATCCTGAACTCTAACCCTAACCGTAACCTAAACTTATCCATAACCCTAACCCTACCCTAACCCTAACCCTAACCCTAACCACTAAACCAAAACACTAACACTAACCCTAACCATAAACCAATGGTAACCCTAAGCCTAACAGTAATCCGAAGCCTAACCCTAGCCGTATCTATAACTACTAAACACTAAATCTAACGCTGACCTAAACCTAACACTAACCATAACCCTATCTTTAAATTCTAACCCCTAACCCTAAATCTAAACATAATGCTAAACCTAAACCTAAATCTAACGCTAACCCCAACACTAACACTAAACCTAACCCTAAACATTACCCTTACCCTTACCCTATCCCTAAAACTAAGCCTAAACTGAAATGTAAAACTAACCTCTAAACCTAACCCTAATCCTAACCCTAACGCTAACACTAAACCTAAAGCTAACCCTTACACTAACACTAAAGCTAACTTCTAACCCTAACCCTAACCCTAAACCTCAACCTAACACTAACCCTAACCCTAAACCTAATCCTAACCTTAACTCAAACACTAAACCTAACCCATACCACTAACCCTAACCCTAACCATTACCCTACCCATAACCCTAAACCTAATCCTAAACCTAACCCTAAAAGTAGCCCTAACACTAACCTTAACCGTAACCCTAACCCTAACCGTATCACTAATTCCTAATCCCTTATGCTAAACCTAAACCTAACACTAACGCTAAACCTAAACCTAACGCTAAATGCAACCCTAACCCTAACACTAACACTAACCGTATCACTGACACTAACACTAACCCTAACCCTTACACTATCCCAAATCCTAACCCGAACCCTAACCCTAACCCTAACAAAAACCTTAAAAATAATTCGAACACTAACTTGAACCTAACCCTAAACCTCAACCTAACCCTAACCCTAACTCTAATTATAAACCTAACCCTAAACCAAACCCATACCACTAACATTAGCCCTAAAACTAACACTAACCCTAACCCTCACCTCTAACCCTAACAATGACACCTAGTCCTAACCCAAACACAAACCCTGACACTAAACCTAAAACCTAACCCCAAACTTAACACTGACCCTGAACCCTAACCCTAAAGCTATCCCTAAATCTAACACTCACACTAAAACTAACCCTAACCCTAAACTGAACCATAAAAATTACCCAAACTCTAAAACTAACACTACCATTAAACATAACCCTAAACCTAATGATAACACTAACACTAACACTAACCCTAAACCTGATAATAAACTTAACATTAACTGGAACCCGAAGCCTAACACTAACCCTATCCCTAACACCTAAGCCCTATCCCAAACCATATCTCTAACCCTTACCCTAACCCTAACCCTAACCCTAACACTAAGCCTAAACAAAACACTATCCCTAAACCCCAACAATAACCATAAAACACAAACACTAACACAAACGCTAACCCTAAACCTAAAACTAACCTCTAACCCCAAACCCTAACCCTAACCCTAAACATAAAAATGAATCTAACCCTAACCCTAAACCTAGCCCCAACCCTAACCTTGACTTACCTTAACCCTAAACCTAAACCGATCCTGAATGCTAACCCGAAACCTAACCTTACATCTGACCATAATCCTAACACTAACACTAACACTAACCCTAACCCTAACCCTAACCCTAAACCTAACCCTAAAACTAAGCCTAAACCAAACACAAACCATAAACCCTAACACTAACCATAAAACCCTAACCCTAACACAAACACTAACCCTAACACGAAACCTAACCCCTAACCCCAAACTCTAACCGTAACCTTAACCCTAAAGATAAATCTAACCATAACCCTAACCTCAATCCTAAACTTGTCTTGCCCTAACCCTAACACGATCCTGAACCCTAAGCCTAAACTTAACCCTAACCCTAAACCTAAACCTAACCTTAAACCTAACGGTAATCTAAGCCTAACACTAAACTTAACCATAACCCTAACCCTAACACTAATCCTAACACTATCTTCTAACCATAACACTCACCCTAAACATAAATCTAAAGCTAACCCTAACCCTAAACTCTAACCCTAATCAAAATGCTAACCTCTAACTCTTAACCCTAACCCTAACCCAAACATTAACCCTAACCATAACCATAACCCCTAACACTTACAATAACACTAACATCTACCCTGACATTTATGCCCAAACGTAACCCTCACTCTAACACAAACACTAACCCCTAACCCTAACACTAAACCTAACGCTAACCCTCACCATAAATGTAACCCTAAACCTAAGCCTAACCCAAATCATAAACCTAATGCTAAACATAACCCTAACCCTAACCCTAACCCTAACACTAAACCTTAATTTAAACTCTACCTCTAACCCAAAGCCTAACCCTGGGACTAACCCCAACCCTAACACAAAATACAGAACTAAACCTAATAACACTGACATTATGCCTAAAGCTAACCCTAACCCTAACCCTAACCCTTACCATAAATCTAACCTAACCCTAACACTAAGGCTAACACTGATCCGAACCCTAAACGCTAATCCTAACCCTAACGCTAAACCTAACCCTAACTCAAACCATAAAACCCTAACCCTATCCCAAATCCTAAACCTACCACTAACACAAACCCCTAATTCCAAACCCTAACGCTAACTCTAACCATAACCATAACCATAACACTAACCCTAACCCTAACTCCAACCCTAACCTTGTGTAACCATAACCCTAACACTAAACCAAACCATAAACCTAACCCTAATCCCTAATTCTAACCATAAACTTAAAGCTAACTCTAAACCTGGACCTAACCCTAACCCTAAGCCTAAACCTAACCCGAAACCTATACATAACACTAACCCTAACACTAACACTTATACTAACACTAA
Source organism: Cavia porcellus (assembly GCF_034190915.1). Lineage (NCBI taxonomy): Eukaryota > Metazoa > Chordata > Mammalia > Rodentia > Caviidae > Cavia > Cavia porcellus. The sequence continues at coordinate 32,081,840 of NW_026947517.1, read as the reverse complement.
CCCTAAACCCTAACCCAAACCCCAATCATAACCCTAAACCTAAAACTAACCCTAATTCTAAATTTAACCGAAATCCAAACCTAATCCTATCCCTATCTCCTAAACCCTAACCAAAAACATAAACCTAACACTAAACCTAAACCTAAGCATAAACCTAACGCTAACCCCAACCCTAGCCCTAAACCTATTCATAACCCTAAGGTTAACCATAAACCGAAACTTAACCCTAACCATATCACTAGCACCTAACTCCTAAACCTAAACCTAATCCTAACCTTAACCCAAACCCTAATCCTAACCCTAACACTAAAACTAATCCTAAAACTAATGCTAACCCTAACACTAACCATATATCTAACCCTAACCCTAAACCTAAACCTAATCGTAACCCTAACCCTAACCCAAACACAAAACCTAACCCAATCCCTATCCCCTAACCCCAAACAGTAACCTTAACCTTAAACCCAACCCTAAACCCCAATGGTAACCCTAATCCTAACAGTAACCCTAAGCATAACCCTAAACATACCCTTAACATTTAACCTCTATAACAAACGCTAACCTAACCCTAATGGGACCCCTAACTGTAACTCTACCCCTAACCCTAATCCTAACCCTGAACACTAACCCTAACACTAATTCTAAACCTAACACTAAAAATAGCCCTAACACTAAACTTAACCCTAACGCTAACCTAACCCTATCCCTAACTTAAACCCCTTGCTCTAAAACTAAACCTAAAATTAAACCTAACTCTAACATAAACCTAATGCTAACTCCAACTGTAATGCTAACCTAACCCTAACCCTAACCCTGACACTAACCCTAACACTTACCCTAACCCTAAACCTTACCCTATATCTAACCCTAACCCTAACCCTAACCTTAACACTAAACCTAAAACTAACCTCTAATCCTAAACCTAACACTAATACTAATCATAAAACTAACACTAACCCTAGACCTAAACTTAACCCTAAACCTCAACCTAACGTTAACACTTACCATAAACCAAACCCTAACCTTGATCCTAACCCTAAACCTAACCCATACCACTAACCCTAACCCTAACACTAAACTTAACCCTAACAATAACCCTAACCCGGGACCTTAGCCCTAACATAAAACCAACCCTAACCCTAAACCTAAGCCCTAACACTAAACTTAACACTAATCGTAACCCTAATTTTAACCCTAACCCTAACACTAACACTAAACCCTGACCCTAACACTAACCCTAAACCTAAGCCTCACCCTAAAACTAACCCTAAACCTAACATTAACCCTAACCCTAACACAAACACTAAACCTAACGCTAACACTAAACCTAACCCTAAAACAACACTACCTTGAACCATAACCCTAAACCTAATCATAACCCTAACACTGAACATAACCCCAAGCCTAACACTAACATAATCACTAACACCTAACCCCTAACCCTAACCCTAACCCTAAGCTTACACCAATCACTAACTCTAAACCCTAACACTAAAAATATATAACTAAACCTAGCACATAGCCTAAACTTAACCCTAACCCTAACACCCTACCCAAACTCTAACCCTAACACAAACCCTAAATACAAATCTAAACCTAATCCTAAACCTAATCGTAACCCTAAACATAACCCTAACGTTAACCCTAGCCTTAAACCTAACCCCTAACCCTAACCTTAACCCTAATATAAACCCAATCGTAAGACTAAGCCTAACAGTAACCCGAATCCTAACCCTAACCCTATCCCTAACACCTAAACCTAAATCTAACCTAATCCTACACGTAACATTAACCTTAACCCTATACCTACCTAACCCTAAACTAACCCTAACCTTAAGCGAAACCTAACACTAAGACTAACACTAACCCAAAGTCAAACCCTATCACTAACACCTAAACCCAAACCATAACACTAACCCTAGCCCTACCCCTAAACGGAATTATAAACCTAACCCTAACAGTAACCTGAAGCCTAACCCTAACCCTATCCCTAACACCTAAACCCTAAACCTAACGCTACCCTAACAATAACACTAACCTAACAGTAACCCTAAACCCTAACCCTAACCCGAAGCCTAACCTAACCCTATGCCTAATACTTAACCCGTAAACCTAATCTTAACATAACTCTAACCCTAACCCTAAAACTAAACTTAAAACTAACCTTAACCTAAACTTTAACCCTAACCCTAACCCTATTCCTACATTACCCCTAAGCCTGAACCTAAACCTAACACTAAACCTAACCCTAACCATAAACCTAAACCTTACCCTATGCCTAACCCTAACCCTAAACCTAACCTTAACCCTAAAACTAACCTGTAAGCCTAACCTTAACCCTAACACTAACGCTAACCCTAATCCTAAACTTCCCCTAACACTAACCCTAACGCTAACACTAACACTAATCCTAAACCTTATCCTATCCCTAACCCTTACCCTAAACCTAATCGTAACCCTACCCCTAACTCTAAACCTAACCCAAACCCCAAACCTAAAACTAACACTAACAACTAACCCAAAACCTAACCCTAAACCTAATGGTAAACCCAATTGTAAAATAAACCCTAACAGTAATCTGAAGCCTAACCCTAAACCTATCCTAACACCTAAGCTCTAAACCGAACGCCAACCTAACCTTAACCCTAACACGAACCGTAACCCTAACCCTAACTCTTACCCGAAGACTAAACCTAACACTATGCCTAATACCTAACCTAACCTAACACTAATCCTAATTATAAGCGTTGGCCTAAACCTAAACCTAAACCTAACACTAACCCTAACCCTGAACCTAAACTGAATGTCAAACACAACCCTAATCCTAACCCTAACCTAACCCTATCCCTAACCCTAACTCAAAAGTAACCTCTAACCCTAACCCAAACCCTAACCCCAACCCTAAACTTGTCTTACCCTAAACCTAACACTAACCAGATCCCAAACTATAACCCTAACCCTAACCCTAACCCTAGCCATAACCATAACCCTAACACCTAACTATAAACCTAACCCTAACCCTAACCGTAAGCCTAGCACTGATCCGAACGTTAAATGCTAACCTTACACTAATGCTAAACCTAACCCTAACACAAACCATAAAACCATAACCCTATCGAAAAGCCTAACACTACCCCTAACCCTAAACCCTAATCACAAAACCTAACCATAACTCTAACCATAACCATAACCCTAACTCTAATCTTAACCCCAACCCTAACCTGGTCTAACCATAACGCTAACCCTAACCCTAACCCGAAACCTATACCTATACCTAACCCTAACACTAACACTAACACTAACACTAACACTTACACTAACACTAACATTAAACCCTAACCCAAACCCTAATCCTAACCTTAAACCTAAAACTAACCCTAACACTAACCTTAACCCTAACCCAACCCTAAACCTATCCCTAACTCCTAACCCCTAACCAAAAACCTAAACGAAACACTAACCATAAACCTAAGCATAAACCTAACGCTAAAACCAACCCTAGCCCTAAACCTATTCATAACCTTAACATTAACCATAAACCAAAGCTTAACCATAACCCTATCACTAGCACCTAGACCCTAACACTAACCCTAAACCTAACTTTAACCCTAACCCTAATCCTAATCCTAACACTAACACTAATCCTAAACCTAACGCTAACCCTAACACTAGCCATAAATCTAACCCTAACCCTAAACCTAAATCTAATCATAACCCTAACCCTAACACAAACACGAACCCTATCCCAAACACTATCCCCTAAACCCAAACCCTAACCCTAACCATAAACCTAACCCTAAACCTCAATCGCAACCCTAACCCTAACAGTAACACGAAGCCTAACCCTAAATGTATCTTTAACACTTAACTTCTATACCAAACACTAACCTAACCCTAACCTTAACCCTAACCCTAAATGTAACTCTACCCTTAACACTAATCCTAACACTGAACCCTAATACTAATCCTAAACCTAACCCTAAAACTAACCCTAACACTATCCTTAAAACCTAACGCTAACCCTAAACCTATCACTAACTCCCAACCCCTTACCCTAAACCTAAACCTAAAACTAACGTTAACCCTACCATAAACCTAACGCTAACTCCAACTCTAATGATAACCCTAAACCAACCCTAACTCTAACACTAACACTAACACTAACCCTAAACCTAAACCTTACCCTATCTCTAACCCTAACCCTAACCATAACCTTAACATTAACCCTAAAAACAATCTCTAATCCTAACCCTAACACTAACACTAACCCTAACATGAAAACTAACCCTAGTCCTAACCCTAACCCTAAACCTCAACCTAACGCTAAAACTTACCATAACACTAACCCTAACCTTGATTCTAACTCTAAACCTAAACCATACCGCTAATATTAACCCTAACGCTAAACCTAACCCTAATGATAACCCTAACCCTGGACCTTAGAACTAACTCTATAACGAACCCTAACCCTAAACCTAAGCCCTAACATTAAACCTAACACTAATCATAACCTTAATTTTTACTCTAACAGTATCCCTAAACCATAACCCTAACCCTAAACCTAACCCTCACCCTAAAACTAACTGTAAACCTAGCCTTAACCCTAACCCTAACCCAAACCCTAAACCTAACGCTAACCCTAAACCTAACCATAAAACTATGCTACACCTAACCGTAACCCTAAACCTAATCCTAACCCTAAGGCTGAACATAAGCCCAAGCCTAACACTAACATAATCACTAACACCTAACCCTTCATTCTAACCCTAACCCTAAGCCTAAATCAAACACTAACTCTAAACTCTAACACTAACCATAAAATCCTAAGCCCAACACAAAGCCTAAACCTAACCCTAAACTTCACACCTTACCCCAAACTCTAACCCTAAAACTAACCCTAAAGACAAATCTAAACCTAACCCTAAACCCAGTTGTAACGCTAACCATAACACTAACTTTAACCCAAACCTTAACCCTAACCCCTAAACCCAACCCTAACCCTAAAACTAACCCTAACAATAACCGTAACCCTATCCCTAACACTAACATAAACCCAATCATAACCCTAAGCCTAACAGTAACCCGAAGCCTAACACTAACCCTATCCCTAATACCTAAGCCCTAACCCTAACTCTAACCTAACACTACACGTAACACTAATCTTAACCCTAAACATAACCCTAACCCTAAACTAACCCTAAACCTAAGCCTAACCTATCCCTAAACCTAACCCAAACACAAACTCTAACACTAACATCTAACCCCAAACCATAAACCTAAACCTAACCCTTTCCCTACACGGAATTATAAACCTAACCCTAAGAGGAACCTGAAGCCTAACCCTAACCATATCCCTAACACATAAACCCTAAACCTAACGCTACCCTAACAATAACACTAACCTAACAGTAACCCTAAACCCTAACCCTAACGCGAAGCCTAACCTAACCTTATGCCTAACACTTAACCCGTAAACCTAATCTTAACATAACTGTAACCCTAACCCTAAAACTAAACTTAAAACTAACCTTAACCTAAACTTTAACCCTAACCCTAACCATATTCCTAGCTTACCCCAACCCTGAACCTAAACCTAACACTAAACCTAACCCTAACCGTAAACCTAAACCTTACCCTATGCCTAACCCTAACCCTAAACCTAACCCTAACCCTAAAACTAACCTGTAACCCTATCCCTAACCCTTAAACTAATGCTAACCCTGATCCTAAAACTTCCCCTAATACTAACCCTAACCCTAAACCTAATCCTTATCCTAACCCTAACCCTAACACTAACCCTACCCTAACAATAACACTAACCTAACAGTAACCCTAAACCCTAACCCTAACCCGACCCTAACCTAACCCTATGCCTAACACTTAACCCGTAAACCTAATCTTAACATAACTCTAACCCTAACCCTAAAAGTAAACTTAAAACTAACCTTAACCTAAACTTTAACCCTAACCCTAACCCTATTCCTACCTTACCCCAACCCTGAACCTAAACCTAACACTAAACCTAACCCTAACCATAAACCTAAACCTTACCCTATGCCTAACCCTAACCCTAAACCTAACCTTAACCCTAAAACTAACCTGTAACCCTAACCCTGACACTAACACTAACGCTAACCCTAATCCTAAACTTCCCCTAACACTAACCCTAACCCTAACACTAACACTAATCCTAAACCTTATCCTATCCCTAACCCTAACCCTAAACCTAATCGTAACCCTACTCCTAACTCTAAACCTAACCCAAACCCCAAACCTAAAACTAACACTAACAACTAACCCAAAACCTAACCCTAAAACTAATGGTAAACCCAATCATAAAATAAACCCTAACAGTAATCCGAAGCCTAACCCTAAACGTATCCTAACACCTAAGCTCTAAACTGAACGCCAACCTAACCCTAACCCTAACCCTAACCCTAACCGTAACCCTAACCCTAACTCTAACCTGAAGCCTAAACCTAACACTATGCCTAATACCTAACCTAACCTAACACTAATCCTAATCATAAGCGTAGGCCTAAACCTAAACCTAACCCTAAACCAAACACTAACCCTAACCCTGAACCTAAACCAAATGCCAAACCCAACCCTAATCCTAACCCTAACCTAACCCTATCCCTAACCCTAACCCAAAAGTAACCTCTAACTCTAACCCAAACCCTAACCCCAACCCTAAACTTGTCTTACCCTAAACCTAACACTAACCAGATCCCGAACTATGACCCTAACACTAAAGCTAACCCTAACCATAACCCTAACACCTAACTATAAACCTAATCCTTATCCTAACCCTAATCCTAACCCTAACACTAACCCTAACCCTAAACCTAATCCTAACCCTACACCAAACCCTAAACCTAACCCAATCCCATTCCTAACACTAACACTAACACCTAACCCAAAACCTAACGCTAACCCTAACAGCAAACCCAATCATAAACCAAACCCTAACAGTAACCCGAAGCCTAACCCTAACCATATCCTAACACCTAACCTCTAAAACTAACACAAACCTAACCGTATCCCTAAACCTAACCATAACCCTAACCCTAAGCCTAACCCGAAGCCTAACACTAACCCTATGCCTAATACCTAACTGCTAAAGCTAACCTTAACCTAACACTAACCCTAACCATAACCGTAAGCCTATGCCTAAACCTAGCCCTAAACCTAACACTAACCCTCACCCTAAACCCAAACCTAATGCCAATCCCACCCTAACCCTAACCCTAGCCCAAAACTAACCTCTAACCCTAACCTAAACCCTAACCCCAAACCTAACCTTGTCTTACCCTAAACCTAACACTAACCCGATCCCGAACTCTAACCCTAACCCTAAACTAACCCTAACCATAACCCTAACCCTACCATAACCCTAACCCTAACCCTAACCCTAACCCCTAAAACCAAACACTAACCCTAACCCTAACCCTAACCATAAACCCAATCGTAACCCTAAGCCAAACAGTAACCCGAAGCCTAACACTAACCCTATACATAACTACTAAACACTAAATCTAACGCAGACCTAACCCTAACCCTAAACCTAACCGTAATCCTGACCCTAACCTGAGGCCTAACCCTAAACCTATGCCAAACACCGAACACATAAACCAAACCCAAAGCTAACCCTAACCCTAAACCTAATCGTAAACTTAACCCTAAAACTAACCCTAACACTAAACTTAGCCCTAACCCTAACCCTAACCCTAACCCTATCCTTAAATTCTAACCCCTAACCCTAAACCTAAACCTTAAACTAAACATAACCCTAAAATGAAACCTAAAGCTAACCACAACACTAACACTAACCCTAACCCTAACACTAAACCTAACCCTAAACATTACCCTTACCCTTAGATTATCCCTAGCTGTAACCCTAAACCTAACCATAAAACTAACGTCTAAACCTAACCCTAACTCTAACCCTAACACTAAACCCAATGCTAACCCTAACACTAACACTAAAGCTAACTTCTAACCCTAACCCTAACCCTAACCCTAAAACTGAACCTAACCCTAACACTAAACCTCAACCTAACCCTAACGATATACCTAACCCTAAACTTAACCTAAACACTAAACCTAACCCATCCCGCTAACCCTAACCCTAACCCTTACCGTAACCATAAGCCTAACCCTAATCCTAACCATAACCCTAAAACTAACACTAACCCTAACACTGACCTTATACATAACCCTACACATAATGCTAACCTTAACCCTTAACCTAACCCTAATCCTAAACTAACCGTTACCTAACCTTTACCCAATTCGTAACCCTAACTCAAACCCTAAACTTAACCCAAACACTAACGGTAAAAGTAGCGTCTAATCATAACCTTAACCCTAAATCTAACGCTAACACTAACCCTAACCCTAATCCTAAGCCCAAACCCTAAACCTAACACTAACACTAACCCTAAACTCTAACCCTAATCCTAACCCTAACACTAACCTGAACCCTAACCCCTAAACCTAACTCTAATCCTAAACATAACCCTCACCCTAAAACTGACCCTAGCAATAACTTAACCCTAACCCTAACCGAAACCCGAAACCTAAAACTAATCCTCAAAATAAACCTAAGTTTAACACTAACCTTAACCCTAACCCTAACCCTAATCATAATCCTAACACTAACCATAACCCTAACCCTAACTATAACAACTAAAAACAAACACTAACCCTAACCCTAACAGTAAGCATACACTCAATGGTAACCCTAAGCCAAACAGTAATGCGAAGCCTACCCTAACCCTATACATAACTACTAAACACTAAATCTAATGCAGAACTAACCCTAAGCCTAACCGTAAACCTAACCGTAACCCGAGGCCTAACCCTAAACCTATTCCTAACACCTAACCCATAAACCTAACCGTAACCTAACCCTAACCCTAAACCTAACGGTAACCCTAACCCTAACCCTAACCCTAACACTATCCCTAATCCTAAACTTAACCCTAAAACTAACCCTAAAACTAACCTTAGCCCTAACCATAAACCTAACCCTATCCTTAAATCCTAACCCCTAAACCTAAACCTAAAGCAAAAACTAACCCTAACGCTAACCTAAAACTAAACCTAACGCTAACCCCAACACTAACACTAACCCTTACCCTAAACCTAAACATTACCCTTACCCTTACCCTATGCCAAACCCTAAAACTAAACCTAACGGTAAAACTAACCTCTAAACCTAAACTTAAGGCTAACCCCAACACTAAACCTAATGCCAAACCTAACACTAACACTAAAGCTATCTTCTAAACCTAACCCTAACCATGAACCTAACCCTAACTCTAAACCTCAACCTAACCCTAACCCTAAACCTATACCTAACCCTAACCTTAACGCAAACACTAAACCTAACCCATACCACTAACCCTAACACTAACACTTACCCTAACCATAACCCTAACCCTAATCCTAACCCTAACCCTAAAATTAACCCTAACACTAACATTAACCCTAACCCTAACCCGAAACATATCCCTTATTCCTAATCCCTTACCCTAAACCTAAACATAAAACTAACGCTAAACACAAACCTAACGCAAAACCCAACCCTAACCCTATCACTAACCCTATCATTAACCTTAACACTGACCTTAAGCCATACACTATCCCAAATCCTAACCCAAACCCTAAACCTAACCCTAACAAAAACCCTAAAACTAACTTCTAACACTAACCTAACCCTAACCCTAAACCTCAACCTAACCCTAACCCTAAACCTAACTATAAACCTAACCCTAAACCAAACACATACTGCTAACCCTAACCCTAAACCTAACACTAAAACTAACCCTCAACCCTAACCCTAACCCTGACCCCTAGCCCTAACCCTAACACTAACCGTAACCCTAAACCTAAAACCTAACCGTAAACTTAACACTAACCCTAAACCCTATCCCTAAACTATCCCTAAAACTAACACTCAACCTAAAAATAAACCTAATCCTAACCTTAACCCTAACCCTTACCCAAAAATACTAAAACTAACACTAACACTAAACATAGCCCAAAACTAACGCTAACAGTAACACTAACCCTAAAACTAATCATAACCTTAACACTAACCATAACGCGAAGCCTAACACTAAGCCTGTCACTAACACCTAAGCCCTAACCCCAACCCTAACTCTAAACCTAATCCTAACCCTAACCCTAAATCTAACCCTAAGCCTAAACCAAACACTATCCCTAAACACTAATAATATCCATAAAACACAAACCCTAACACAAAGGCTAACCTTAAACCTAAAACTAACCTCTAACACAAACCTCTAAACCTAACCCTAACCTTAAACCTAACCCCAACCCTAACTTTGTGTTACACTAACCCTAACCTAAACCGATCTGAATACTGACAATAATCCTAACACTAACACTAACCCTAACACTAAGCTTCTCTGTAACCCTACAAGTAACGCTAACCTTAACACTAAACCTAACACTAACCCTAACCCTAAACTAAGCCTAACCCTAACCCTTACCCTATCCCTAACCCTAACCCAAACCCTAACCTAAACCCAAACATTAACTCTTAAAGTAGCATCTAACCATAACCTTAACCCTAACTCTAACACTAACACTAACCCTAACACTAATCCTAAGCCCAAACCCTAAACCTAACATTAACACTAACCCTAAACTCTAAACCTAACCCTAATCTAACCATAACTCTAACAGTTAAACCCTAACACCACCCCTAAACCTAACCCTCAACCTAAAAATAACCCTAAACATATACTTATCACTAACCCTAGCAGAAAACCCTAAACCTAAAACTAATCCTAAACCTAACCCTAAATTTAACACTAACTCTAACCCTAACCCTAAACCTAATCATTATCCTCACACTAACCATAACTCGAAGCCTAACACTAACCCTCTGCCTAACACCAACCCCTAAATCTAACCCTAACTCTAACACTAACCCTGACCCTAACACTTAGCCTAAACCAAACACTAAACGTAAACGCTAACACTAACCATAAAACCCTAACCCTAACACAAACCCTAAACCTAAACCTAAACCTATGTTCTAATCCCAAACTCTAACCCTAATCCTAACACTAAATATAAATCTAATCCTACCCTTACCCCAATCCACTCCTTGTCTTACCCTAAACATAATCAAAACCAGAACCCGAACCTGAACTCTAACCCTAAATCTAACACTAACCCCTAACAAACTAACCCTAAACTTAACCCTAACCCTGTAACTAACCCTAACCTTAATGATAGCCATAACCCTAACCCTAACCCTAACCCTAACTCTAATTATAAACCTAACCCTAAACCAAACCCATATCACTAACACTAACCCTAAAGCTAACACTAACACTAACCCTCACCTCTAACCCTAACCCTGACCCCTAGCCCTAACCCTAACACTAACCCTAACCCTACACCTAAAACCTAACCCTAAACTTAACACTGACCCTAAACCCTAACCCTATAACTGTCCCTAAACCTAACACTCACCCTAAAACCCTAACTCTAACCTTAACCCTAACCCGTACCCAAACCCTAAAACTAACACTAACATTAAACATAACCCTTAACCTAATGCTAACACTAACACTAACCCTATTCCTAATAATAACCTTAACACTAACTGTAACCTGAAGCCTAACACTAACCCTATCTCTAACACTTAAGCCCTATCCCTAACTCTAACTCTAACCCTAACCCTAACCCTAAACCTAAGCAGAAACTAAACACTACCCCTAAACCCTAACAATAACCATAAAACACAAACCCTAACACAAACGCTAACCCTAAACCTAAAACTATCCTCTAACCCCAAACTCTAACCCTAAATCTAACCCTAAAGAAAAATCTAAACCTAACCCTAAACCTTACCCAAACCCTAACCTTGTCTTACCCTAACCGTAACACTAAACCGATCCCGAATCCTAACCCTAAACCTAACCCTAAATCTAAACCTAAACCTAACCCTAAATCTAACCCTAAAATTAACACTAACACTAACACTAACCCTAACACTAACCTTATCCGTAACCCTACAAGTAACGCTAACCTTAACCTTAAACCTAACCCTAACCCTAAACTAACCCTTACCCTAACCCTTACCCTATCCCTAACCCTAACCCAAACCCTAACATTAACCCAAACACTAACCCTAAAAGTAGCATCTAACCATAACCTTAACCCTAAATCTAACGCTAAACCTAACCCTAACCTTAACACTAACCCGAACCCTAACCCCTAAACCTAACCCGAATCCTAAACCTAACCCTCACCCTAAAACTAACCCTAACCCTAAACTTAACCCTAACCCTAAACCAAACCCTAAACCTAAAACTAATCCTAAACCTAACCCTAAGTTTAACACTAACGCTAACCCTAACCCTAAACCTAATCATAATCGTGACACTAACCATTACCCGAAGCCTAACAGTAACGCTCTCCCTAACACCAAACCCCTAAACCTAACCCTAACTCTAACACAAACCCTAACCCAAAACCTTAGCCTAAACCAAAAACTAAATGTAAACCATAACACTAACCATAAAACCCTAACCCTAACACAAACCCTAAACCTAAACCTAAACCTGTGTTCTAATCCCAAACTCTAACCCTAATCCTAACACTAAATATAAATCTAATCCTACCCTTACCCCAACCCACACCTTGTCTTACCCTAACCTTAATCAAAACCAGAACCCGATCCTGAACCCTAACCCTAAACCTAACCCTAACCCCTAACAAACTAACTCTAAACTTAACCCTAACCCTATAACTAACTCTAAACTTAATTCTAACCCTAATCCTAACTCTAACAGTAACCCTCTAAACCTAACCCTAACCCTAATGCTAACCCTAACCCTAACCCTAACCATATTCCAAATCCCTAACCCTACCCCTAACACTAAGCCTAAACGTAATAGCAACCCTAAGCCTAAATTCTAACCGTAACCCTTACCTTATACATAAACCTACCACTAACCTAAACCCTACACACTAACCCAAACCCTAACCCTTATCCAAAGCCTAAACCTAACCTCTGACTCTAACCCCTAACCCTAATCCAAACACTAAACATAACACTAACCGTAACAGTATCCCCTAATACTAACCATAAACCTAACCTTAACCCTAACCCTAAAGCCTAACACTAAACCAACCCAAAATTAACAATAACCCTATAACTAACCCTAACACTAAACATAATCTTAACCCAAACCCTAACAGTAACCCTAACACTAAACTCTAACCGTAACCCTAACCCTAACCGTAAACCTAATCATAACCATAAAACTAACCGTAACCCGAAGCCTAACACTATCCCTATCCCTATCACTAACAGCTAACCACTAACCCTAACCCTAACTCTAATCCTAACTAAAACTAACCTCTAATCCTAACCCTAAAACTAACACTAACCCTTGCCCTAACCCTATCCCTAAACCTCAACCTAAAGCTAACACTTACCATAACCCTAACCCAAACCTTCATTCTAACCCTAAACCTAACCCATACCGCTAACCCTAAACCTAAGGCTAAACCTAACCCTAACAATAACCCTAACCCTGGACCTTAGCCCTAACATAAAACCTACCCTAACCCTAAACCTAAGCCCTAACACTAAAACTAACACTAATCGTGAACCTATTTTTAAACCTAACCGTAACCCTAAACCCTGACCCTAACAGTAACCCTAAAATTAACCCTCACCCTAAAACTAACCCTAAACCTAACTTTAACCCTAACCATAACCCAAAACCTAAACCTAACCCTAACCCTAAACCTAACCATAAAACTACGCTACCCCTAACCGTAACCCTAAACCTAATCATAACTCTAATGCTAAACATAACCCCAAGCCTAACACTAACATAATCACTAACACCTAACCTCTAACACTAACCCTAACCCTAAGCCTAAACCAAACACTAACTCTAAACCCTAACATTAACCATAAAAACCTAACCCTAGGGGCTGGGGATTTAGCTCAGTGGCACAAGCACCTGCCTTGCAAGCAGGCAGTCATGAGTTCAATCCCTGGTACCCATAAAAATGAAAAAGACCAAAAAAAAAAAAAAACCCAAAAAAAAAAAAAAAACAAAAAAAACAAAAACTAACCCTAACACAAAGCCTAATCCTAACCCTAAACTTAACGCATTACCCCAAACTCTAAACCTAACCCTAAAGACAAATCTAAAACTAACCCTAAACCTAATCGTAAACCTAACCATAAACATAACGTTAACCCAAACCTTAAACCTAAACCCTAACCCCAAAACTAACCCTAAACCTAAACCTAACCCTAACTATAACCCTAACCCTAACACTAGCCCTAACACTAACATAATCCCAATCGTAACCCTAAGCCTAACAGTAACCCGCAGCCTATCACTAACTGTATCCCTAACACCTAACCTCTAAACCTAACTCTAACCTAACTCTACATCTTATGCTAACGTTAACCATAAGCATAACCCTAACCTTAAACTAACCCTAACCCTAAGCTAAACCTAACCCTAAACCTAAAACAAACACAAACACTACCCCTAACACCTAACCCCAAACTATAACCCTAACCCTAACCCTATCCCTAAATGGAATTATAAACCTAACAATAACAGTAACCTGAAGCCTAACGCTAACCCTATCCCTAAGACCTAACTCCTAAACCTAACGTTAACCTATCCCTAAACATAACCCTAAGTGTAACCCTAAAGCTACCCCTAATCCTAAATGTTATCCTATCCCTAACCCTACCACTAACCCTAATCCTAAACCTAATTGTAACCCTAACCCTAACCCTAAACCCAACCCAATCCCCAACCCTAACACTAACACCTAACCCAAAAGCTAACCCAAACCCTAACAGTAAACCCAATTGTAAACCAAACCCTAACAGTAACCCGAAGCCTAACTCTAACTCTATCCTAACACCTAACCCCTAAACCTAATGCCAACCTAACCCTAACCCTAATCCCAATCGTAACCCTAACCCTAATCCTAACCCGAAGCCTAACCATAACCCTATGCCTAATACCTAACTGCTAAAGCTAAACCTAACCTAACATTAACCCTAAACATAACTGTAAGCCTAAATCTAAACCTAATCCTAAACCTAACACTAACCCTAACACCAACCCTAACCCAAAACCACGCTCTAACCCTAACCCAAACCCTAACCCCAAACCTAAACTTGTCTTTCCCTAAACCTAACACTAACCCAATCCTGAATTCTAACCCTAACCCTAAAATAACCCTAACCATTACCCTAACCCTACCATAACCCTAATCCTAACCCTAACCCTAACCCCTAAAACCAAACACTAACCCTAACCCTAACCATAAACCCAATCGTAAGCCTAAGCCTAACAGTAACCCGAAGCCTAACCCTAAAACTATCCATGACTACTAAACAATAAATCTAATGCTGACCTAACCCTAACACTAACCATAACCATATACATAACCCTAACACGAAGCCTAACCCTAAACCTATGCCTTACACCTAACACATAAACCTAATCTTAACTGAACCCTAATCATAAACCTAATGGTAACCAAAATCCTAGCCCTAACCCTAATCCTAAAGTTAACCCTAAAACTAACCCTAACACTAAACTTAGACGTAAACCTAACCCGAACCCTATCCTTAAATCCTAACCCTAACCCTAAACCTAAAACTAACCATAACCCTAACCCTAAACTTAAACCTAACGCTAACCCCAACACTAAGCCTAACCCTAACCCTAACCATTATCTTTACCCTTACCCTATCCCTAACCCTAACATTAATCCTAAACCTAACTGTAAAACTAACCTCTAAACCTAACCCTAAAGCTAACCCTAACCCTAAACCTAAACCTAACACTAACCCTAACATTAACACTAAAGCTAACTTCTAAACGTAACCTTAAACCTAATCCTAACCCTAAACCTCAACCTAACCCTAACCCTAACCCTAACCTTAACCCAAAAGCTAAACCTAACCCATACCTCTAACCCTAACCCTTACCCTAACCATAACCCTAATCCTAATCCTAAACCTAAAACTAACCCATACCACTAATCCTAACTCTAAACCTAACACTAACCCTAACCCTCACCCTCACCCTAACCCTGACCACTAGCCCTAACCCTAACACTAACACTAACCTTAAACCTAAAACCTAACCCTAAACTTAACACTAACCCTAAACACTAACCCCAAATCTATCCCTAAACCTAACACTCACCCTAAAACTAACCCTAACCCTAACCTTAACCCTAACCCATACCCAAACCCTAAAACTAACACTCACACTAAGCATAACCCTAAACCAAACAGTAACACTAACCCTAAACCTAATCATAACCTTAACACTAACCATTACCTGAAGCCTAACACTAACCCTATCCCTAACACCAAAGCCCTAACCCTAACCCTAACTCTAACCCTAACCCTAACCCTAAGCCTAAACCAAACACTATCCCAAAACTTTAACAATAACCATAAAACACAAACCCTAACACAAACCCTTACTCCTAACCCCAAACTCAAACCGTAACCCTAACCCGAAATTTAAATCTAACCTTAACCCTAAATCTAACCCCAACCCTAACCTTGTCTTACCCTAACCCTACCCTAAACCGATCACGAATCCTAACCTTAAACCTAACCCTAAACCTAACCCTAACCCTAACACTAACACTAACACTAACCATAACACTAACCTTATCCATAAACCTACACGGAATGCTAACCTTAACCCTAAAGCTAACCCTAACCTAACCCTAACCCTTATCCAAACTCAAACTCTAACCTTAGCACCTAACCCCAATCCCTAACCCTAAACCTAACCCTAAACCTAAACTGAATTATAAACCTAACCCTAAAAGTAACCTGAAGCCTAACCCTAACCCTATCCATAACACCTAACCCCTAAACCTAATGCTAACCTAAGGCTAACCCTAACCCTAACCATAATTCTAAACCCTAACCCTAACTAGAAGCCTAACCTAACAATATCCCTAACACTTAACCCCTAAAACTAATTCTAACCATAACCCTAAAACTAAACTTAACACTAACCGGAACCCTAACCGGAACCCTAACCCTATTCCTAACTCCTTACCCCAAACCTGAACCTAAACCTAACACTAAACTTAATACTAAACCTAAACCTAAAGCTAAGCCCAACCCTAACTCTCACCCTAAACCTAACCCTAACCGTAACCCTAAACCTTACCCTATCCCTAACCCTAAACCTAACCCTAACCCTAAAACTAACCTGTAATCCTAACCCTAACCCTAACAGTAAAACTAACCCTAAACTTAAACCTTCCCGTAACACTAACCTTAACCCTAATCCTAAACCTAAACTTATTCTATCCCTAACCCTAACACTAACTCTAACCCTAAACCTAATCGTAACCCTACCCCTAAGCCTAACCCTATGCCAAACCCCAACACTAACACTACAATAACACCTCACACAAAACCTACCCTAACCCTAACACTAAACCCAATCGTAAATCATAACGTAACAGTAACTCGAAGCCTAACCCTAACCCTATCCTAACACCTAAGCCCTAAACCTAACAGCAACCTAACAATAACCCTAACCCTAACCGTAATCTGAACCCTAACCCTAGCCCAAAGCCTTACCCTAACCCTATGCCTAATACCTAACCGCTAAAGTTAACACTAACCTAACATAAACCTCAACCATAACTGTAACCCTAACCTAACACTAAACCTAAACCTAACACTAACCCTAACCCTAAACCTAATGCCAACCCCAACCCTAAATCCAACCCTAACCCTAAACGTAACCCAAAACTAACCTCTAAACCTAACCCAAACCCTAACCTTGTCTTACCCTAAACCTAACACTAACCCGATCCCGAACTCTAACCCCAACCCTAAACTAACCTTAACCGTAACCCTAACTGTACCCTAACAATAACCCTACCCCTAAACGTAACACTAACCATAACCCTAATCCTAACCATAACCCGAAGCCTAACCATAACTCTATCACTAACACCTAACCCTTAACCCTAACTCTAAACCTAACCTTAACCGTAATCTTAGTCCTAACACTAGCACTAACCCTAAATCTAAATGTAAGGCTAACCCTAACCCTAACCCTAAATTAACCTTAACCCTAAACTTAAACCTAAACCTAACCTATCCTTAAAACTAACCCAAAGCAATACCCTAACACTAACTCTAACCCCTAACCCCAAAACATTACCCTAACCCTAAAACCAATCGTAAACCTAACCCTAACAGTCACCCGAAGCCTAACCCTAAACCTATCCCTAAAACCTAACACCTAAACCTAACGCTAACCTAAACCTAAACCTAACCCTAACTGTAACCCTAACCCTAACCCGAATTCTAACCCTAACCCTATGCCTAACACCTAACCCCTAAACCTAACCCTATCCGAACCCTAACCATAAGCCTAACCATAACCCTAACACTAAAACTCACTGTAACCCTAAACCCTAACACTAAACCTAACCCTAATGCTAACCCTAACCCTAAAACTAACCCTAACACTAACCTTAACTCTAAACATAACCATAATCCTATCCCTAACTACTTACCCCTAACCCTAAAGCTAAACCTAACACTAACCCTAACCCTAAAGCAAAACCTAACGGTATACCCAACCCTAAACCTAACCTTAACACTAACAGTAAACCTAGCACTAAGCCTAAAACTAACCTCTAACCCTAACCGTAACACTAACACTAACCCTAAACCTAACCATAACACTAACACTAAACCTAAATTCTAACCCCAACCGTAAACCTAACCCTAAACCTCAATCTAACCCTAACATTTACCATAACCCTAATCCAAACCTTAACCCTGACACTAATCCTAACCCATACCGCTAACCCTAAACCTAACCCTAACCCCTAACACTAACCCTGAACCTTGGCACTAACCCTAACACTAACACTAACCCTAAGCCTAAGCCCTAACCCTAAACCTAACAATCACACTAATCCTAACATGTAACCCTAACGCAAATGCTATCTCTATCCCTAACCCTAAACCCTAACACTAACACTAACCGTAAACCTAACATTCACCCTAAAACTAACCCTAACACTAAACTTAATGCTGACCCTAACGCAAACCCTAAGCCTAACCAACTCTAAACCTAACGCTAACCCTAACCCTAACCCTAAACTTAATCAATACGCTAACCCTAACCGTACCCGAAACCTAACACTAAGCCTATCCCTAACACCTGAACCCTAACCGTAAACCTAACTCTAACCCTAACCCTAACCCTAACACTAAGCCTAAAGCAAACACTAACCCTAAACCCTGACACTAACCATGAAACACTAACCCTAATACAAACACTAACACTAAACCTAACCCTAACCCATAACCCTAAACTCTAACCCTAACCCTAACCCTAAAGATAAATCTAACCCTAAACTTAACCCCAAGCCTAACCCTGTCTTACCCTAAACCTAACCCTAAACCGATACCGAACCCTAAGCCTAATCCTAACCCTAACCCTAAACATAACCCTAACATTAACCCTAACCCTTACACTAACCTTATCCGTAACCCTAAACCTAACCCTAACCCTAAACTAACCCAAAACCTAACCCTAACCCTAACACTAAACTAACCCTAACACTAAACCTAACACTAACCCTAACCATAACCATAACATGAAGCTAACCCTAACACTATCCTTAACACCAACCCCTAACCCTAACCCTAAACCTAACCCTAAATCTAACCCAGCCCTAAAACTAACATTAAGGCTAACCCTAAACCTAAACTTAATGGTAACCCTAACCCTAACACTAACACTAACCCTAACCTAAACCATAACCCAAACACTAACCATAACCCCTAAACACAAACCCTAAACCTAAACTTAACCCTAACCCTAAACATAAACCCAATTATAACTCTAATGCTAACAGTAACCCAAAGCCTAACCCTAACCTTATCCATAACTCCTAACCCCTAAACATAACGCTAACCTAAACCTAACCATAACCATAACCCTAACCCTAACCCGAAGCCTAACTCTAACCCTATCCCTAACACCTGACCCCTAAACCTACCCTTAAACTGACCCTAACCTTAACCCTAACCATAACCCTAGCACTAATCCTAACCCTAGCCATAAAACCAACCCTAAAACTAACATTAACCCTCAACCTAACCAAATTCCTAACTCCTAACCCTTAACCCTAAACCTAGCAGGCTAACCCTATCCCTAACCCTATCCGTAACACTAAGCCTAATCGTAACACCAACCCTGAACCTTAAACTAACCACTTACCCTAAACTTAACCCTAAGCCTAACCCTAACCCTAACCCAAACCCTAAACCTAACCCTAACAGTAACACCAACCCTAACACTAACACTAAACATAACATCTAACCCAAACCATATCCCTAAACCTAAACCTCAACATAGCCCTAAAACTTACCAAAACCCTAACCCTAACATTAACCTTAACCCTAAAACTAACCCATACCACTAACCATAACCATAACCCTAACCCTAACCCTAAACCAACACTAACCCTAACACTAATCCTAACCCTAAACCCTAACCCTAACCCTGACCCCTAAACCTAACACTAGAACAAACCCTAACCCTAACCCTAAGGCCTAAACATAAATCTAACACTAACACTAACCCTAACCTATAAACATAAACCCTAACCCCAATACAAACCCTAACCCTAAACCCTAACCCTAAAATATCACTAAATCTAAACCTCATCCTAAAACTAACACTAACACTAACCTTAACCCGAACACTAACCCAAACCCTAAACATAACACCTACCCTATCCCTAACACCTAACCCCTAACCCTAAACCTTAACCAACACTAACCCTAGCCCTAACCCTAACCCTAAAAGTAACACTAAACCTCACACTAACCCTAAATCTAACCCTAACCTAACTGTAACACTAACCTTAACCCTAACCCTAACCCTAAACCTTAACACCTAACCCTAACCCTAAGCCTAAACCAAACCCTAACCCTAAACCTAACTCTAACCCTTAACCTAACTCTAACCTTAACTCTAACACTAACAGTCTAAATCTAACCCTTACAGTAAACCTAATTCTAACACTAACACTAACCCTATACCAAATCTCTAACCCTATCCCTAACACTAACCGTAAACTGAATCGTCATCCTAACCCTAACTTCTAACCTTAACCTTAACACTAAAAATAAACCTAATACTAACACTAACCCTATACATAACTACTAAACACTAAATCTAACGCAGACCTAAACCTAACCTTAAACCTAACCCTAACCCGAGGCCTAACCCTAAACCTATGACTAACACCTAACACATAAACCTTACCTTAACCAAACCCTAACCCTAAACCTAATGGTAACCCTAACCCTAACCCTAATCCTAAACTTAACCCTAATACTAACCCTAACACTAACCTTAGCCCTAACCCTAACCCTAACCCTATCCTTAAATCCTAACCCCTAACCCTAAACCTAAACCTAAAACTAAACATAACCCTAAAACCAAACCTAACGCTAACCCCAACACTAATACTAACCCTAAGCCTAACCCTAAACATTACCTTTACCCTTACCCTATCCCTAACCGTAACACTAAACCTAACCGTAAAACTAATCTCTAAACCTAACCCCAACCCTAACCCTAACACTAAACCTAATGCTAACCCTAACACTAACACTAAAGCTAACTTCTAACCCTAACCCTAACCCTAACCCTGAACATAACCCTAACCCTAAACCTCAACCTAACACTAACACTAACCCTATACCTCACCCTAAACTTAACCCAAACCATACCGCTAACCCTAACCCTAACCCTTACACTAAAATTTAGCCTAACCCTAATCCTAACCCTAACCCTAAAACTAACCCTAACACTAACCTTAACACTAACCCTAACACTAAAAGTATCCCTAATTCCTAATCCCTTACCCTAAACCTAAACCTAAAACTAACACTAAACCTAAACCTAACGCTAAACCCAACCCTAACCCTCACACTAACCGTATCACTAACCTTAACACTAACCCTAACACTTACACTATCCCAAATCCTAACCTGAACCCTAACCCTAACCCTAAAACTAACTTCTAGGACGCACCTTCGGAAACTTGCGCTCAGAACTTCGCTCGGTTTCTTCGGGCTCCCTGGGCGCCGCTGGACCGGGACCCAGATCTAGCCCAGAGAGAGAGAGGTGGCTCATGCCCTGGAGTTTTGTCTGGGCCGGGTGTGGAGCTGGCTCTGTCTTGCTTGCCTTGGGTGCCCTGCGCTGGTGCCGTCCACGCTTCACACTTTTCTCCAGTTCAGGGCTCTGCGCGCAGATGGCAGCCGCGGCTGCCGACAGATTTGAAAGTTGTCTGGAGTTTCTGCCAGAGCTGGATGCTAGAGAAAGTTTTTACATTTCTCTGGAGAGTGCAATGACGAAATACAACTGAGGCTTTCAAAGAAAACAGTTACAGTGAGGTGCAGAGGAGGAGCTGGGCGGATCTGGAGTGCCTACATCAGCCCCTTCCTTTGTCTGGAAGACTGTGAATATCTCTGCAAGCAGGCAGGGATCGCAGGTTCCTGAGGCACCTCGGCCTGTGGTGAGTGCTCAGCACACTCTGCCCAAATCTCAGACTGTTCTGGACCCCCCAGGCTTCTGGGTGCAGTGAAGTGGAGCAGTGGGTTAGAGGCCACTACATCCGCCTCCCCATCCTGGCTGCACTTGGAGGTCTGCTGAGCTTCTGACGGGTGGGCAGGCCCACACTATCCCCTGAGCCCAGCCTGTTTTGCTGCCACGCCTAACCATCAGTGTGCAGAGGAGGAGCTGGGTGGATCTGGGGTGCCTGCATCCACCTCTCCGTGTGTCAGGAGGACTGTGGATATCTCGGCCCAGACTGGGTCCCTCCGGGCTTCCAGGTGCACTGAAGGGGAGAGGTGGGGGAGGCCTCTACATCCGCCTCCCCATCCCGGTTGCACTTGGAGAACTGCTGAGCTCCCGATGGGTGGGCGGGCCCACACTATCCTCCCCCCCCATCCCAGCCTGTTTTGCTGCCATGCCTAGCCATCGGTGTGCAGAGGAGGAGCTGGGCGGATCTGGGGTGCCTGTATAAGCCTCTCTTTGTGTCTGGAGTACTGTGGATATCTCTGCAAGCAGGGAGGGATCACAGGCTCCTGAGGCACTGCGGTCTTTGGTGAGTACCCTAACCAAGTTGCGATTGCAGAGCTGTGGAGCTTCCAAGGGGCAGGTGGGCACACAGTGTCCCTGAGGCCCAGCTTGTCTGGAACTGCGGAGCTCTGAGCAGGCAGAGGAGGGCCATTGGTTCTGCAGGCCCAATGGCTTGGGGTAGTGTGGTGCCAGAGTCTCAGTAGCTGCAAATATAGACGGGGATTTTCAACAGATCCTGAGGAAGATTTCAAATAACACTTGAAACACAAAAATATAGGAAAATGACAAAACAAAAGACCAAATTACAACCTCAAACCTCCAGCCCATCTCAAGAAACCCTAGGAGGAATTTATTTAGAAGAAAACACATTCCATCCACCTCATATATCAGACACAATAGATACTGAAATTGACAAGCAATTCCAGGAAGCTTTAAAGAAATTCAAACTCGAAATAATCTCCCAGATAAAAGAAGAAATGATAAAAGAAATGAAAGATATTCTAAATATATCTAAATAAAACACAGATAAAAAATTGGAGGAAGTAAACAAAAAGATAGAATCCCTAGATGAGCAATATAAGAAACAAACAGAATACATAATGCAGATGCACAGAGATATACAGGAAATAAAAAACTCCACTGAAAGTTGTAAAAACCGCCTTAGTGAAAGTGAAGATAGAATTTCAGACCTTGAAGACAGGATTGCAGCTAGTGAAAAGGAAAGGAAAGATCTTTTAAAAATAACAAGGAATCAGGAAACCACAATTCAACAACTGCAAGATGATGTAAAGAAAAATAACATAAGAATGATAGGAATTAATCAAAAAGAAGGAGACAACATAAAGTATATCAAGAGGATATTTAGAGAAGTAATAGCTGAAAATTTCCCAAGCATGAGATCAGAAACTGACATCAGTATCAGTGAAGCATATAGAACTCCAAATAGTCATAACCAAAATAAAACTACACCCAGACATATAATACTCAACATCCCAGAAATACAACACAAGAATAAATTATTAAAAGCTGTCAGAGAGAAAAGACAGATCACTTATAAAGGAAAACCTATCAGAATCACAGCACACTTCTCATAACAAACAATAAAGTCAAGAAGAGCATGGAGTGAAGTATTCCAGATCCTAAAGCAAAATGATTTCCAACCTAGACTGATATATCCTGCAAAACTATCATTCAAAATAGATGGTGAAATACGATACTTCCATGACAAAGAACAGCTGAAGAACTTCATGAACACCAAAAAAAAAAAAAAAAAAAAAAAAAAAACCCTGCAAAAAATATTGAAAGATAGTTTAGATACACAAAGGAAAAAACCACTAAGCAAAGCAAATAATTAAACAGAACAGAAAGATAAAGATGCAACACCAGAGAGATAAGATTCCTAAAATTAACCAGCATTTCACAGTAATAACCATTAATGTAAATGGTCTCAATGCACCAATCAAAAGAAACAGACTAGCAGAATGGATCAAGAAACAAAATCCAACCATATGCTGTTTACAGGAAACCCATCTAACCCAGAAGGATACTCACAGACTGAAAGTCAAAGGATGGAAAACAATTCTTCATGCAGCAGGAATCCAAAAAAAGGCAGCAATAGCCATTCTGTTTGCAGACAACGTGAACTTTAAACCAACGACGACAATAAAGGACAAAGAAGGTCACTACATACTCCTAAGGGGAAAACTCCAAGAGGAAGAGATAACTATCTTAAATATATACGCACCAAACTCCAGAGCACCCAGTTATATAAAACAATTATTAACAGAAATGAAAACTCAAATTATCAGTAACACAATTGTAACAGGAGACCTTAATACACCATTGACACCAAGGGACAGATCAACCAGACAGAAAATGAGCAAAAAAATAACAGAACTGAATCATACCTGTGAACAAATGGATTTGATAGACATATACAGAATGTTCCACCCAACAACATCAGAATACACATTCTTCTCAGCAGTACATGGATCATTTTCTAAAATAGACCTTATATTAGCTCACAGAACATATTTAAACAAGTGCAAAAGAGCTGAAATCATCCCTTGCATGTTATCGGATCATAGCGCTCTGAAATTAGAAATTCATGATAAAAGATACTGCAAAAATCCCGCAAACACATAGAACCTGAATAACACACTCTTGAGTAATCATTGGGTCACAGAAGAAATTAAAGAAGAAATTAAGCAATACCTAAAAGAAAATGAAAATGCAGATACAACTTAACGGAATCTGTGGGAAGCAATGAAAGCTGTCCTGAGAGGAAAATTTATTGCACTGAGTTCCCACATCAGGAAAACAGAACGAATACAAATAAATAACTTGATGCTACACCTCAAACAGCTAGAAAAAGAAGAGCAAGTCAAGCCCAAAGCCAAAAGAAGAGAGGAAATTATAAAAATCAGAGCAGAAATCAATGCAAGAGAGACTAAGAAAACAATCCAAGAATCAATGAATCAAAGAGTTGGTTCTTTGAAAGAATAAATAAAATCGATAAGCCCCTAGCCAACCTTATTTAAAAAAGGGAAGAAAGAACTCAAATTCACGCAATAAGAAATGAAAAAGGTGAAATCACTACAGACCCAATAGAAATACAGAAGATCATCAACACCTATTTTGAAAACCTCTACTCTCAAAAGTTTGATAACACAGAAGAAATAGACGAGTCTTAGAAGCATATGAAGTGCCAAAGCTAGATCAAGAGGATGTAAAACTGTTGAATAACCCAATCCCTGTTAATGAAATTGAAAATGTAATTAAGTCTTACCCACCAAGAAGAGCCCAGGCCCAGATGGATTCACTGCAGAATTCTACAAGGAATACAAAGAAGACCTAATGCCGACACTCCTCAAACTATTCAATGAAATTGAAAGGGAAGCAATCCTTCCTAAGTCATTCCTGGAAGCAAATATTATTCTAGTACCAAAACCTGAGAAAGACCCAACTAAAAAAGAGAACTATGGACCGATCTCCCTAATGAACACAGATGCAAAAATCCTCAATAAAATATTGGCAAATAGGATCCAGCAAATCATCAAGAAGATTATACACCATGACCAAGTGGGATTCAGCACAGGAATGCAAGGATGGTTCAACATACGTAAATCAATAAATGTAATCCACCATATCAATAAAGCCAAAAATAAGAATCACATGATCATTTCTATAGATGCAGAAAAAGCCTTCGATAAGGTCCAACATTTATTCATGATAAAAACATTACAGAAAATTGGAATAGGTGGTCTTTACCTCAATATAATAAAGGCCATTTATGACAAACCAACAGCCAGCATCATACTAAATGGCCAAAAATTGAAAGCCTTTACTTTAAAATCAGGCACAAGACAAGGATGTCCTTTATCACCACTCCTATTTAATGTAGTACTGGAAGTACTAGCCAGAGCAATTAGGCAAGAAAGAGAAATAAAAGGGGTAAAGTTAGGAAAAGAAGAAGTTAAGTTATCATTGTTTGCAGATGACATGATACTCTATATAGAAGACCCCCTAAACTCCATTGAAAGACTCTTAGATACAATAAATAAATTCAGTAATGTGGCTGGATACAAAATCAATACTCAGAAATCAATAGCATTCCTATACACGAACAACAAAATCATAGAGAGGGAAATAAGAGAAACTGGACTATTCACATTAGCAAGCAAAAAAATGAAATATTTAGGAATTACTCTTACGAAAGAAGTGAAAGACTTATACAGTGAAAACTATAATACACTGAAAAAGGAAATTGAAGATGATTGCAGAAAATGGAAAGGCATCCCTTGCTCATGGATAGGAAGAACAAACATTGTAAAGATGTCCATTCTCCCAAAACCGTTATACAGATTCAATGCAATCCCAATAGAAATACCATCAACATACCTTATAGATCTAGAGAAATCACTCCTAAATTTCATCTGGAACCAGAAGAGACCTAGAATCGCAAAGGCAATTCTAAGCAGCAAAGACAAAGCAGGAGGCATCACAAACCCTGACTTAAAGTTATACTACAAAGCAACAGTAGTAAAATCAACATGGTATTGGAATCAAAACAGAGCTGAAGATCAATGGAATAGATTAGAAGATACAACCACAACTACAAACACACTCAACCACCTTATCTTTGATAAAGGAGCCAAGCAGGTTCACTGGAAGAACGACAGTCTCTTTAATAAATGGTGCTGGAAAAACTGGCTCTCCATTTGCCAAAAACTAAAGCTAGACCCATGTCTATCACCATGTACTAAATTAAAATCTAAATGGGTCAAAGATCTGAATATTAAAACAGAAACACTAAATCTATTGGAAGACAAATTGGGTAGAAACCTTGGAGACATAGGAGTAGGTAGAGAATTCATGAACAGGACTCAAACCGCACGGGAAATACTTCCCAGAATCAATAACTGGGACCACTTCTTATTAAAAAGTTTCTGCATGTCAAAAGAAATCTCCAGCATAGTGAAAAGAAAACCCACAAACTGGGAAAAGATTTTAGTGAACTCTCTCTCAGACAAGGGACTCTTGTCTAAAACATATAATGAATTTAAAAAACTCAGACCTCCAAAATTCAAAGATCCAATCGAAAGATGGGCATCTGAGATGAATATGCAATTCTCAGATGAAGAAATGCAAATGGCAAATAAATACATGAAAAAATACTCTTCATCATTGGTCATTAGAGAAATGCAAATTAAAACCACACTGAGATACCATCTCACTCCTGAAAGAATGGCCAGGATCAAGAAAACCAACAACAAATGCTGGAGAGGCTGTGGGGAAAAAGGAAGTCTCCTGCACTGTTGGTGGGAGTGTAGACTGGTACAGCCTTTGTGGAGGTCTGTCTGGAGATTTCTCAAAAAGTTGGGATTGGAAATACCATTTATTCAAGCTTTTCCACTTCTAGGCATATTCCCAGAAGAACTGAAAGCATCATACCACAGTGATATATGTGCACCTATGTTTATAGCAGCACAATTTGTAATCGCCAGATCTTGGAAACAATCCAAGTGTCCATCAACTGAGGAATGGATAAAAAAGTTGTGGTATTTCTATACAATGGAGTATTATTCAGGTATAAAGAAGGATCCCATTGAGATATTTATCAATAAATGGGCGCAGCTTGAGACCATACTCATAAGTGAAATAAATCAATCTCGCATGTATGAACACCAAATAGTTTCCCTAATGTAAGTAATGATTCAAATATATAAAAATATGTGGTAATCATGATTCCCCATTATGTGGCTTCGAAGCCTTATAAAATTTTCACTTAGTAATTAGAAAGGCTTTATTCTGAGCTTCTTGATATGGAAATATTTGAAGCTATAATATATGAAATTTTATCCAACTATTTCAAGGAAAAAGACAGACACTATGGTAACTACTATTAAATCGGGTTATTTGGTGGTGAGGCACGAGGTTGCTGAAACAGTTATGCTTTGACCTCTATTGTTATATGGTTATGTCCTGTTTTAACTCAATCTCTCCCTCATTCTTTAAAAAAAATTATTTAGTTATTTCTTATGTTTGTTTTAATTAAGGGGAAAAATTAAAAAATATTAGGATATATAATAGTAACTCTTTCTGATTTCCTATTATCTTGTTTTGCAGTCCTGTAATACTCCCACGGTCTTGTTTTGACTGATTAGACTCTGTTCCATTCTGTGCGATTGTATCAAGTTTGAGGGTATTGGCAACTACTTTGAAGGCAATAAGATTCACTAAGATGCCCATTCTGGTTTGACTATTGTCTGTTTGGAAGTCCTGTAATGTTTACAATGCCTAGGTTTTATTGGTCTTGTTCTCTACTGTTTTGTCCAACTTTATAATATCTAATGACATAGACAATTCTTTTTAAGGAAAAACAGACAACGTTGATAACCATTGTTGATAACCTTGTACTCTGTTCTACATCATGTGCTATGTCTATCCTTGCTTTTGACTGACAGCTTTGTTTTGCCATATTTGACTTTATTCTCTCCCCCCCCCCAAAAAAAGTAATAAAAACTAAGGAGAAATAAAATCCAAAATGTGTAAATTTTGTTGTAAAAAAGAGAGGGGGGAAAAAAGAGCTCTAATGGACATAAAAGCAAGTGTGTTTGGGGTGTTAAGTAGCTGACTATATCAATCGTTTTGGATCATTGAACACAGCTGTTTGCAGTCTCTCTGTTTGAATGTCCACTTTGTATTCTTTGATACTGTGATTTGAGCACCTATTTCCAAGATGATAATATGTAATCTATTAAGAGGTGATTTCTTACTGTTATGTTTTTTTTTGTAGTTCTGTATTATGTATACCCTTACACCGCTTTGTTTTGTTTTGTGTTTTTCTTTTTCCTCTTAAATAAAATTTTTAAAAAAAAACTAACTTCTAACACTAACCTAACCCTAAACCTCAACCTAACAATAAGCCTAACCCTAACTATAAATCTAACACTAAACCAAGCCCATACCACTAACCCTAACCCTAAACCTAACACTAACCCTAACCCTCACCCCTAACCCTAACACTGACCCCTAGCCCTAACCCTAACACTAACCCTAACCCTAAAACCTAAACCTAAACCTAAAGTTAACACTAACCCTAAAACCTATCCCTAAAGCTATCCCTAAACCTAACACTCAACCTAAAATAAACCTAACCCTAACCTTAACCCTAACCCTTACCCAAACCCTAACACTAATACAAACAGTAAACATAACCCTAAACCTAATGCTAACACTAACACTAACTCTAAACCTAATCATAACCTTAACACTAACCATAACCCGAAGCCTAACACTAACCCTATCGATAACACCTAAGCCCTAACCCTAACTCTAACCATAACCCTAACCCTAATCCTAACCCTAACGCTAAGCCTAAACCAAACACTATCCCTAAACACTAATAATATCCCGAAAACACAAACCCTAACACAAACACTAACCCTAAACCTAAAACTAACCTCTAACCCCAAACTCTAACCCTAAGCCTAACCCTGAAGATAAATCTAACCCTAACCTTAAACTTAACCCCAACCCTAACATTGTCTTACCCTAACCCTAAACCTAAACCAATCCCGAATCCTAACCCAAAACCTAAACCTAATCCTAACACTAACACTAACACTAACCCGAACACTAATCTTATCTGTAACCCTACACGCATCGCTAACCCTAACCCTAAACCTAACCCTAACACTAAAGTAACCATAACCCTAACCCTTATCCTATTCCTAACCCTAAACTAAACCCTAAACTAACCCAAACAATAACCCTAAAAGTAGCATCTAACCATAACCTTAACCCTAACTCTAATACTAACACTAAACCTAACCCTAATCCTAAGCCAAAACCCTAAACCTAACATTAAAACACTAAACCTAAACTCTAACCCTAACCCTAATCCTAACCCTAAACCTAACCCTAACCCTAACCCCTAACCCTAACACTAACCCTAAACCTAACCCTCACCCTAAAACTAACCCTGCCCTAAAGTTAACCCTAACCCTAACCCAAACCCTAAACCTAAAACTAATCCTAAACCTAACCCTAAGTTTAACAATAACCCTAATCCTAATCATAATCCTAACACTAACCATAACCCGAAGCCTAACATTAACCCTCTCCCTAACACCAAACCCCTAAACCTAACCCTAACTCTAACACTAACCCTAACCCTAACCCTTAGCCTAAACCAAACACTAAACCTAAACCCTAACAGTAACCATAAAACCCTAACCCTAACACAAACCCTAAACCTAAACCTATGTTCTAATCCCAAACTCTAACCCTAAACCTAACACTAAATATAAATCTAACCCTACTTTTACCCCAACCCAAAACTTGTCATACCCTAACTATAACCATAACCAGAACCCGAACCTGAGCCCTAACCCTAAACCTAAACTTAACCCCTAACAAACTAAACCTAAACTTAACCCTAACCCTATAACTAAACCTAAACTTAATGATAACCCTAGCCCTAACCCTAACTCTAACAGTAACCCTCTAACCCTAACCCTAATGCTAACCCTAACCCTAACCCTATCCAAATTCCTAACCCTATCCCTGACAATAATCCTAAACGTAATAGCAAACCTAAGCCTAAATTCTAACTCCAACCCTAACCTTAAACATAAACCTACCACTAACCTTAACCTTACACTCTAAACCTAACACTTATCCAAATCCTAAACCTAACCTCTGACTAAAACACCTAACCCTAAACCAAAACACTAAACCTAACCCTAACCATAACAGTAACCCCTAATACTAAACACAACACTAACCTTAACCCTAACCCTAAAGCCTAACACTATCCCTAACCCAAAACTTGACAATAACCCTATAACTAACCCTAACCCTAAACATAACCTTAAACCTAACCCTAAAACTAAACTCTAACTTAACCCTAACCCAAACTGTAAAGCTAATCATAACCCTAAACCTAACCATAACCCAAAGCCTAACACTAACCCTATCACTAACACCTAACAACTCTAACCCTAATTCTAACACTAACCCTAACCATAAACCTAAGCCTAAACCAAACACCAACAATAAACCCTAACACTAACCATAAAACCCTAACCCTAACACAAACACTAACCCTAACCCCAAACTCTAACCGTAACCTTAACCCTAAAGATAAATCTAACCCTAGCCCTAACACCCCTTAACCCTAAAGATAAATCTAACCCTAGCCCTAACCCCAGACCCTAAACTTGTTTTACACTAACGCTAAACCTAACACAATCCTGAACCCTAACCCTAACCCTAACCTTAACCCTAACCCTAAACCTTAACCTAACCTTAAAGCAAACGGTAATCTAACCCTAACACTAAACTTAACCATAACCCTAACCCTAACATTAACACTATCTCTAACTTCTAACCATAACCCTAACCCTAAACATAAATCTAAAGCTAAGCCTAACACTAAACTCTAACCCTAACCAAAACCCTAAACTCTACCTCTTAACCATAGCCCTAACCCAAACATTAACCCTAACCCTAACCATAACCATAACCCCTAACTCTAATGCTAACACTAACACTAACCCTGACCCTTAAGCCTAAACCTAACCCTCACTCTAACACTAAAACTAACCCCTAACCCTAACCCTAAAACAAACGCTAACCCTCAGCATAACCGTAATCCTAAACCTAACCCTAACCGAAATTATAAACATAATGCTAAACATAAGCCTAACCCTAACCCTAACCCTTACTCTAACCACTAACTCTAACCAAAAGCCTAAACCTGACACCCTAACCCTAACACTTAACCCAGCGCTAAACCTAACACTAACCCTGACACTATCCCTAAAGCTAACACTAACCCTACCCTTACCCCTAACCTTGTCTTACCGTAAACCTAACACTAACCTGATCCCAAACTCTAACCATAACCCTAAACTAACCCTAACCATAACCCTAACACTACCCTAACCCTAAGCCTAACCCTAAACCTAACCCCTAAAACCAAACACTAACCATAACCCTAACCCTAAACATAATCCCAATCGTAACCCTATGCCAAACAGTAACCCGAAGCATAACCCTAACCAGATACATAACTACTAAACTCTAAATCTAACGCAGACCTAACCATAACCCTAACCCTAACCATGAACCTAAACCTAATGTGAGGCCTAACTCTAAACCTATGCATAACACCTAACACATAAACCTAACCCTAACTTAACCCTAACCCTAAACCTAACGGTAACCCTAACCCTAACCCTAGTCCTAAACTTAACCCTAAAACTAACCCTAACACTAACCTTAGCCCTAACCCTAACCCTAACCCCATCCTTAAATCCTAACCCCTAACCCTAACCCTAAACTTAAAACTAAACCTAACGCTAACCCCAACACTAACACTAACCCTAACCCTAAATGTTACCCTTACCCTTACCCTATCCCTAACCCTAAAACTAAACCTAACCATAAAACTAACCTCTAAACCTAACCCTAAGGCTAACCCTAACACTAAAACTAATGCTAAACCTAACACTAACACTAAAGCTATCTTCTAACCCTAACCCTAATCCTGAACCTGAACCTAACCCTAAACCTAAACTTCAACCTAACACTAACCATAACCCTAACCCTATACCTAACCCTAAACTTAACCCAAACACTAAACCTAACCCATACCGCTAAACCTAACCCTAAAACTTACCCTAACCATAACCCTAAACCTAATCCTAACCCTAAACCTAAAACTAACCCAAACACTAACTTTAACCCTAACCCTAATCCTAAACGTATCCCTAATTCCTAATCCCTTACCCTAAACCTAAACCTAAAACTAACGCTAAACCTAAACCTAACGCTAAACACAAACCTAACCCTAACACTACCCGTATCACTAAACTTAACACTGAGCCTAAACCTTACACTATCACAAATCCTAACCCAAACCCTAACCCTAACCCTAACAATAACCCTAAAACTAACTTCTAACACTAACCTAACCCTAGCCCTAAACTTCAACCTAACAATAACCCTAACCCTAACTAGAAACCTAACCCTAAACCAAACCCATACTGCTAACCGTATCCCTAAACCTAACACTAAAACTAACCCTCACCCCTAACCCTAGCCCTGACCACAAGCCCTAATCTTAACACTAACCCTAACCCTAAACCTAAAACCTAACCCTAAACTTAACACTAACCCTAAGCCCTATCTCTAAATCTATCCCTAAAACTAACACTCAACCTAAAATAAACCTAACCCTAACCTTAACCCTAACCCTTACACAAACGTAGTAAAATAAACACTAACACTAAACATAGCCCTAAACCTAATGCTAACACAAACACTAACCCTAAACCTAATCATAACCTTAACACTAACCCTAACCCGAAGCATAACACTAACCCTATCGCTAACACCTAAGACTTAACCCCAACCCTAACTCTAAACCTAAGGATAACCCTAACCCTAACCCTAAGCCTAAACCAAACCCTAACCCTAAACACTAATAATATCCATAAAACACAAACCCTAACACAAACGCTAACCCTAAACCTAAAACTAACCTTTAACACCAAACTCTAATCCTAACCCTAACCCTAAAGATAAATCTACCCTAAACTTAAACCTAACCCTAACCCTAACCATAAAGATAAATCTAACCCTAAACCTAAACCTAACCCCAGGCCTAACCTTGTCTTACCCTAACCCTAACCCTAAACCGATCCAGAATCCTAACCCTAATCCTAACGCTAATCCTAACACTAACACTAACACTAACACTAACCCTAAAACTAACCTTATCCGTAACCCTACATGTAATGCTAAACTTAACACTAAAAATAACCCTAAACCTAAACTAACCCCAACGCTAACCCTTAACCTATCCCTAACCCTAACCCAAACCCTAACCTAATGCAAACACTAACCCTAAAAATAGCATCTAACCATAACCTTAACCCTAACTCTAACACTAACACTAACACTAACCCTAACCCTAACCCTAACCCTAACCCTAACCTTAACCCTAACCCTAATGACAAATCTAAAACTAAGGATGAACGTAATTGTAACCCTAACCATAACCCAAAAGTTAACCCCAGGCTTAAACCTAACACCTAACCCTAACCCTAAACCTAACCCTAAACCTAACCCTAAACCTAAACCTAAACCTAAACCTAACCCTAACCCTATCCCTAACCCTGACATAAACCCAATCGTAACACTAAGCATAACAGGAACGCAAAGCCTAACCCTAACACC
Source organism: Cavia porcellus (assembly GCF_034190915.1). Lineage (NCBI taxonomy): Eukaryota > Metazoa > Chordata > Mammalia > Rodentia > Caviidae > Cavia > Cavia porcellus. Next base: position 32,046,873 of record NW_026947517.1, on the reverse strand, counting down.
TAAACCTAAACCTAAATCTAACCTAATCCTACACGTAATGCTAACCTTAACCCTAAACCTAACACTAACCCAAAACTACCCTAACCCCAAGCCTAACCTAACAATAGGCCTAAACCTAACACAAACACAAACCCTCACACTAACACCTATCCCCAAACCATAACCCTAATCCTAACCCTATCCCAAATCCTAACCTCTAAACCTAACCCTAAGGCTAACCCTAACACTAAACCTAATGCTAACCCTAAACGGAATTATAAACCTAACCCTAACAGTAACCTGAAGCATGACCCTAACCCTATCCCTAACACCTAACCCCTAAACCTAACGCTAACATAAATCTAATGCTAAGATATCCCTAACACTAACACTACCCATAACCCTAAACCCTAACCCTAACCCGAAGCCTAACCTAACCCTATGCCTAACACTTAACCCGTAAACCTAACCTTAACATAACTCTAACCCTAACCCTAAACTACCCTTAACCTTAACCCTAACCCTAACCCTATTCCTAACTCCATAGCCCTAAACCTGAACCTAAACCTAACACTAAACCTAAATGTAACCGTAAACCTAAACCTTACCCTATCGCTAACCCTAACCCTAAACCTAACCCTAACCCTAAAACTAACCTGTAACCCTAACCCTAACCCTAACACTAACGCTAACCCTAATCCTAAACTTCCCCTAACACTAACTCTAACCCTAACTCTAACACTAATCCTAAACCTTGTCCTATACCTAACTGTAACACTAACCCTAAGCGTAAACCTAACCCTAGCCCTAAACCTAACCAAAAACCCAACACAACACTAACACTAACTACTAACCCAAAACATAACCCTAAACCTAAAGGTAAACCCAATCGTAAACCAAAGCCTAACAGTAACCTGAAGCCTAACCCTAACCCTATCCTAACACCTAACCTCTAAACCTAACCCCAACTTAACCCTAACCCTAACCGTAACCCTAACCCTAACTCTAACCCGAAGCCTAACACTAACCCTATGCCTAATACCTAACCACTAAAGGTAACCCTAACCTAACACTAACCCTAACAATAGCCATACGCCTAACCCTAAACCTAACCCTAAACCTAACACTAACCCTAACTACAAACCTAAACCTGATGCCAACCCCAACCCTAACCCAAACCCTAACTCCAACCCTAAACTTGTCTTACCCTAAACCTAACACTAATCAGATCCCGATCTATAACACTAACCCTAAAGCTAACCCTAACCACAACCCTAACACCTAACCATAAACCTAACCCTAGCCCTAACCCTAAGCCTAACACTGATCCAAACGCTAAACACTAACCCTTACCCTAACACTAAACCTAACCCTAACTCAAACCATAAAACCCTAACCCTATCCCAAAGCCTAACTCTACTCCTAAACCTAACTTCTAATCCCAAACCCTAACCCTAATTCTAACCATAACCATAACACTAACCCTAATCCTAACCCCAACCCTAAACTTGTCTAACCATAACCCTAACCCTAAACCTAACCCAAAACCTATACCTAACCCTAACACTAACACTTACACTAACACTTACACTAAACCCTAACCCAAACCCTAATCCTAACCCTAAACCTAAAACTAACCCTAACACTAACCTTAACCGTAACCCAAACCTAACCCTATCCCTAACTCTTAACCCCTAACCAAAAACCTAAACCTAACACTAACCCTAATCCTAAGCATAAACCTAACGCTAATCCCAACCCTAGCCCTAAACCTATTCATAACACTAACACTAACCATAAACTAAAGCTTAACTGTAACACTCTCACTAGAACCTAACCCCTAACCCTAACCCTAAACCTTATCGTATCCCTAACCCTAACCAAACACCAACCCTCACCCAAACCCTATCCCCTAAACCCAAACCATAACCCTAACATTAAACCTAACCCTAAACCCCAATCGTAACCCTAACCCTAACAGTAATCCGAAGCCTAACCCTAAATGTATCCTTAATACTTAACCTCTATACCAAACGCTAACCTAACCCTAACCGTAACCCTAAATGTAACTCTACCCTTAAACCTAATCCTAATCCTGAACCATAATGCTAACACTAATCCTAAACCTAACCCTAAAACTAACGCTAACACTAACTTTAAAACCTCACGCTAACCCAAACCCTATCCCTAACTCCCAAAACCTTACCCTAAACCTAAACCTAAAACTAACCTTAACCCTACCATAAACCTAACGCTAACTCCAACTCTAACGCTAAGCCTAACCCTAACCCTAACCCTAACCCTAACCCTAACACTAAAACTAACACTAACACCAAACCTAAAAGTTACCCTATCTCTAACCCTAACCCAAACCTTAACACTAACCCTACAACCAACCTCTAATCCTAACCCTAACACTAACACTAACCCTAAAACTAACACTAACCCAGCACTAACCCTAACCCTAAACCTCAACCTAACGCTAACACATACGGTAACCCTAATGCTAACCTTGATTCTAACCCTAAACCTAACCCATACCGCTAACCCTAACCCTAACGCTAAACCTAACCCTACCGATAAGCCTAACCCTGGACCTTAGCCCTAACTCTAAAACGAACCAGAACACTAAACCTAAGCACTAAAATTAAACCTAACACTAATTGTAACCCTAATTTTAACTCTAACAATTAACCTAAACCCAAACTCTAAACCTAACCCTAACACAAACCCTAAACATAACCCTCACCCTAAAAACTAACCCTAAACCTAATATTAACCCTAACCCTATCCCAAACCTTAAACCTAACCCTCACCCTAAAACTAACCCTAAAACTAACCCTAAAACTAACATTAACCTTAACCCTAACCCAAACCCTAACCCCAACCCTAACCCTAAAGATAAATCTAACCCAAAACCTAAACCTAACCCCAAGCCTAACCTTGTCTTACCCTAACCCTAACCCTAAACTGATCCAGAATCCTAACCCTAAACCTAACACTAATCCTAACACTAACACTAACACTAACCCTAAAACTAACCTTATCCGTAACCGTACACATAACGCTAAACCTAACCCTAAACCTAACCCTAACCCTAAACTAATCCCAACCCTAACCCTTACACTATCCCTAACCCTACCCCAATCAATAACCTAACGCAAACACTAACCCTAAAAGTAGCATCTAAGCATAACCTTAACCCTAACTCTAACGGTAACACTAACCCTAACCCTAATCCTAAGCCCAAACCCTAAAACCTAACACTAACACTAACCCTAAACTCTAACCCTAACGCTAATTTAACCCTAACCCTAAGCCTAACCCTAACCCCTAACCCTAACACTAACCCTAAACCTAACACTCACTCTAAAACTAACCCTAAACCTAAACTTAAGCCTAACCCTAACCCAAACGCTAAACCTAAAACTAATCCTAAACCTAACCCTAAGTTTAACAACTAACCCTAACCCTAAACCTAATCCTAATCCTAACACTAACCATTACCCGAAGCCTAACACTAACCCTCTCCCTAACACCAAACCCCTAAACCTAACCCTAACTCTAACACTAACCCTAACCCTAACCCTTAGCCTAAACCAAACACTAAACCTAAACCCTAACAGTAACCATAAAACCCTAACCCTAACACAAACCCTAAACCTATGTTTTAATGCCAAACTCTAACCTAATCCTAGCACTAAATATAAATCTAACCCTACACTTACACCAACCCAAAACTTGTCACACGCTAACCCTAACCATAACCAGAACCCGAACCTGAACCCTAACACTAAACCTAACCCTAACCCCTAACAATCTAACCCCAAACTTAACCCTAACCCTATAACTCACCTAACCTTAGTGCTAACACTAAACCTATCCCAACTCTAACAGTAACCCTCTAACCCTAACACTAACCCTAATGCTAACCCTAAAACTAACCCTATTCCAATTCCTAACCCTATCCCTGACACTAACCCTAAACGTAATAGCAAACCTAAGCCTAAATTCTAACCCTTACCCTAACCTTAAACATAAACCCACCACTAACCTTAACCCTACAACTCACTCTAACCTTAACACTTATCCAAAGACTAAACCTAACCTTTGACTCTAACCTCTAACCCTAACCCAAAAACTAAACCTAACCCTAACCATAACAGTAACCCCTAATACTAACCATAACACTAACCTTAACACTAACCCTAAAGCCTAACACTAACCCTAACCCAAAACTTAACAATAACCCTATAACTAACCCTAACCCTAAACATAAGCTTAACCCTAACCCTAACAGTAACAATAACAATAAATTCTAACCATAAAACTAAATCTAACCGTAAAGCTAATCATAACCCCAAACCTAACCGTAACCCGAAGCCTAACACTAACACTATCACTAACACCTAAACACTAACCCTAACCGTAAACCTACCTTAACCCTAACCCAAATCCTAACCCTAACACTAACACTAATCCTAAACCTAACGCTAACACTAACACTAACCATAAATCTAAACCTAACCTTAAACCTAAACCTAATCGTAACCCTAACCCTAACCCAAACACTAACACTAACCCAAAATGTATCCCCTAGCCCCAAACACTAACCTTAACCTTAAACCTCACCCTAAACCCCAATCGTAAACCTCACCCTACAGCAACACGAAGCCTAACCCTAAACGTATCCTTAACACTTAAGCCCTAAACCAAACGCTTACCTAACCCTAACCGTAACCCTAACTGTAACTCTACCCCTAAACCTAATCCTAACCCTGAACCCTAACCCTAACACTAATCCTAAACGTAACCCTAAAACTAACCCTAACACTAACCTTAACCAAAACACTAACCCTAACCCTATCCCTAACTCCCAACCCCTTATCCTAAACCTAAACCTAAAACTAACCCTAACCCAAACCCTAAAACTAATGCTAACACTAAACCTAACCCTAAAACTAGGTTACCACTAACCGTAACCCTAAACCTAATTGTAACCCTAACGCTAAACGTAACCCCAAGCCTAATACTAACGTAATCACTAACACCTAACCCCTATCCCTAACCCTAACCCTAAACCAAAAGCAAACACTAACTCTAAACCCTTACACTAACCATAAAAACCTAACCCTAGCACAAAGCCTAAACCTAACCCTAAAACTAATACCCTACCCCAACCTCTAACCCTAACCCTAACCATAATGACAAATCTAAACCTAAGGCTAAACCTAATCGTAACGCTAACCATAACCCTAAAATTAACCCCAGCCTTAAACCTAACCCCTAACCCTAACCCTAACACTACACCTAAAACTAACCCTAACCCTAACCCAAAGCCTAACCTCAACCCTAAACTAACCCTAATGGTAAACCCAATCATAAACCAAACACTAATAGTAACCCGAAGCCTAACCCTAACCCTATCCTAACACCTAACCTCTAAACCTAAACCCAACTTAACCCTAACCCTAAACGTAACCCTAAACCTAACTCTAACCCAAAGCCTAACACTAACCCTATGCCTAATACCTAACCGTTAAAGGTAACCCTAACCTAACAATAACCGTTTGCCTAACCCTCAACCAAACCCTAAACCTAACACTAACGCTAACCCTAAACCAAAACCTAATGCCAACCCCAACCCTAACCCTAACCCTAAACAAAACCCTAACACTAACCCTAACCAAAAACTAAACTCTAACCCTAACCAAAACACTAACCCCAACCCTAAACTTGTCTTACCCTAAACCTAACACTAATCAGATCCCGATCTATAACACTAACCCTAAAGCTAACCCTAACCACAACCCTAACAACTAACCATAAACCTAAACCTAACCCTAACACTAAGCCTAACACTGATCCGAACGCTAAACGCTAACCCTTACCCTAATGATAAACCTAACCCTAACTCAAACAATAAAACCCTAACCCTACCACAAAGCCTAACCCTGCCCCTAACCCTAACCCATAACCCCAAACCCTAACCCTAACTCTAACCATAACCATAACACTAACTCTAATCCTAACCCCAACCCTAAACTTGTCTAAACATAACCCTAAACCTAAACCTAACCCAAAACCTATACCTAACCCTAACCCTAAACCTAGCACTAACACTTACACTAACACTAACCCTAAACCCTAACCCAAACCCTAATCCTAACCCTAAACCTAAGACTAACCCTAACACTAACCTTAATCCTAACCCAACCCTAACACTATCCCTAACTCTTAACCCCTAATCAAAAACCTAAACCTAACACTAACCGTAAACCTAAGCATAAATCTAACGCTAACCCCAACCCTAGCCGTAAACCTATTCATAACCCTAACGATAACCATAAACCGAAGCTTAACCGTAACACTATCACTAGCACCTAACACCTAAGCCTAACCCTAAACCTAAAACTAATCATAACCCTAACCCTAACCAAACACTAACCCTAACCCAAACCCTATCCCCTAAACCCAAACCCTAACACTAACCTTAAACAAAACCCTAAACCCCAATCGTACCCTAACCCTAACAGTAACCCGGCACCTAACACTAAACATATCCTTAATACTTAACCTCTATACCAAACGCTAACCTAGCCCTAACCCTAACCCTAAATGTAACTCTACCCTTAAACCTAATCCTAATCCTGAACCCTAACACTAACACTAATCCTAAACCTAACCCTAAAACTAACCCTAACACTAACCTTAAAACCTAACGCTAACACTAACCCTATCTCTAACTCCCAACCCCTTACCCTAAACCTAAACCTAAAACTAACCTTAACCCTACCATAAACCTAACGCTAACTCCAACTCTAACGCTAAGCCTAACCCTAACCCTAACCCTAACCCTAACCCTAACACTAAAACTAACACTAACACTAAACCTAAACGTTACCCTATCTCTAACCCTAACCCAAACCTTAACACTAACCCTACAACCAACCTCTAATCCTAACCCTAACACTAACACTAACCCTAAAACTAACACTAACCCAGCACTAACCCTAACCCTAAACCTCAACCTAACACTAACACTTACCATAACACTAATCCTAACCTTGATTCTAACCCTAAACCTAACTGATACTGCTAACCCTAACCCTAATGCTAAACCTAACCCTAACGATAAGCCTAACCCTAGACCTTAGCCCTGACTCTAAAACGAACCATAATACTAAACCTAAGCCCTAACATTAAACCTAACACAAATCGTAACCCTAATTTTAACCCTAAAAATTAACCTAAACACAAACTCTAACCCTAACCCTAAACCTAACCCTAACCCTAAACCTAAACCTCACCCTAAAACTAACCCTCAACCTAAAATTAACCCTAACCCAAACCCTAAACCTAACCCTCACCCTAAAAGTAACCCTAAACCTAACATTAACCCTAACCCTAACCCAAACGCTAAAGCTAACCCTCACCCTAAAACTAACCCTAAACCTGACATAAACCCTAACCCTAACCCAAACCCTAAACCTAACCCTAAAACTATGCTACCCCTAACCATTACCCTAATCCTAATCATAACTCTAACACTAAACGTAAGTCCAAGCCTAAGACTAACATACTCACTAACACCTAACACCTAACACTAAACCTAACCCTGAGCCTAAACCAAACACTAACTCTAAACCCTAAAACTAACCATAAAAACGTAACCTTAACACAAACCCTAAACCTAACCCTAAACTTAATACCTTACCCCAAACTCTAACCCTAAACCTAACCCTAAGAAAAATCTAAACCTAAACTTAAACCTAATCGTAACCCTAACCATAACCCTAACATTAACCCAAACATTAAACCTAACCCCTAAGCCTAACCCTAACCCTAAACATAACCCTAACCCTAACCCTAACCCTAACCCTAACCCTAACCCTAACATAAACCCAATTGTACCCCTAAGCCTAACAGTAACCCAAAGCCTAACCCTAACCCTATCCCTAACACCTAACCACTAAACCTAACTCTAACCTAACCTTACACATAATGCTAATCTTAACCCTAAACATAACCTAACCCTAAACTAACTCTAACCCTAAGCCTAACCTAACCCAAGCCCTAAGCCAAACTCAAACGATAACACTAACACCTAACTCCAAAACATAACCCTAGACCTAACCCTATCCCTAAACGGAATTATAAACCTAACACTAACAGTGACCTGAAGCCTAACTCTAACCCAATTCCTAACACCTAACCCCTAAACCTAACGCTAACCTAACCCTAACCCTAACAATAACCGTAACCCTAAACCCTAACCCTAACCCGAAGCCTAACCTAACACTATGCCTAACACTTAACCTCTAACCCTAATCTTAACATAACTCTAACCCTAACCCTAAAACTAAACTTAACCCTAACCTTAACCCTATCCCTAACTCTAACCCTATTGCCAACTCCTTACCCCTAACACTGAACCTAAACCTAACACTAAACCTACCCCTAACCGTAACCCTAAACCTTACCCTATCCCTAACCCTAACCCTAACCATAAAACTAACCTGTAACCCTAACCCTAACCCTAACACTAATGCTAACCCTAATCCTAAAACTTCCCCTAACACTAACCTTAATCCTAACACTAAGCCTAATCCTAAACCTAATCCTAACTCTAACCCTAACCCTAACCCTAACCCTAACTCTATCCCTAACACCTACCATTAACCCTAACCCTAACCCTAACCCTAACCGTGACCCAGCCCTAATTCTAAGGCTAACGCTAAAAGTAAACCTAAAACTAATCATACCCCTCATTCTAACCCTAACCTAAACCAAACCATAACCCTAACCCTAACACAAAACCCTACCCAAATCTTAACACTAACCCTAAAGCTAAACATAAACCCAACAGTAACCCTAAAACTAACAATAACTGGAAGCTTAACAATAACCCTATCCCTAACACATTACCCCTAAACATAACACTAATCTAATGCTAACCCTAAATGTAAACCTAACTCTAACCTGAAGCCTAACTCTAACTCTATCCCTAACAGCTGAACCGTAAACCTAGCACTAACCTAATCCTAACCCTAACCCTAAACTTAACCGAGCCCTAAACCCTAACCCTAACCCTAATCCTAAACATAACCCTAAAACTAACCCTAAAAATAACATTAACCCTAAACCTAACCCAATCCCTAACTCCTAATCCCTAACCCTAAACCTAAACCTAATCCCTAACTCCTAATCCCTAACCCTAAACCTAAACCTAACACTAAATATAACACTAACCCTAACCCTAATCCTAACCCTATCCATACCCATAAGCCAAACTCTAACCCTAAAACTAACCTCTTACCCTAACCCTAACCCTAACACCAACCCTAACCCTAAACCTAACACTAACACTAAACCGAACATCTAACTCTAACCCTAAACCTAACCCTAAACTTCAACCTAATCCTAACACTTACCATAACCCTACCATGACCGTAAACCTAACCCATACCACTAACCCTAACCCAAACCCTAACCCTAACCTTAACCTTAAAACTAATCTCTTACCCTAACCCTAAACCTAACACTAACATTAACCCAAAACCTAACACTAACACTAAAGCTAACATCTAACCCTAACCCTAACACTAAACCTCAAACTAACCCAAACACTTACTATAACCCTAACCCTAACTTTAACCCTAACTCTAAACCTAACCCAAACCACTAACTCTAACCCTAACCATAACACTAACACTAACCCTAACCCTAACCACTAACCCTAACCCTGACCCCTAGCCTTACTCCTAACACTAACCCTAACCCTAAACCTAAGCCCTAGCCCTAAACCTAACACAAACCGTAACACTAACCTCTAACCCTAACCCTAACACTAACCAAAACCCTAACCCAAAACTTAACCCTAAACTAACCCTAAACTTAAACCTCACCCTAAAATTAACATTAACCTTAACCTTCACCCGAACCCTAACGCAAACCCTAAACATAACATTAACCCTATCCATAACACCTACCCCTAACCTTAACCCTAAACCTAACACGAACCCTAACGCTAACCCTAACCCCAAATCTAACCCTAAACCTCATGCTAACCTAAACCTAATCCTAACGCTAACCCTAACCCTAATCCTAAATCTAATTATAACGCAAACCCTAACACTAAACCTAACAGTAACACTAACCTTAACCCTAACCCTAACCCTAAACCCTAACCCCTAACCCTAACCTTAAGCCTAACCCAAACCCAAACCCTAAACCTAACCCTAACCTTAACTCTAACACTAATACCCTAACCCTAACCCTAACTGTATTCCTAACTGTAACTCTAACACTAACCATATAGAAATCCCTAAAACTAGCCGTATATCTAATCCTAACCCTAACCCTAACTTCTAACACTAACCCTAACACTAAACATAAACATAACAATAACCATAACCCTACACACTAACACAAACACTAACCCCTAACACTAACCCCAGCCCAAAACTTAACCCTAAAACTATAATTAACCTTAACCCTAACCATAAATTTAATGCTAACCTTAACACTAACCCTAACACTAAACTCTAACCGTAACCCTAACCCTAAACATTATCATAACCCTAACTTAACTGTAACCCAAAGCCTGACACTAACACCAACCTTAACACCTAACCCGCAACCTTAACCCTAACTCTAACCATAACCATGACCCTAAACCTAAGCCCAAACCAAACAATAACTGTAAACCCTAACACTAACCATAAAACCCTAACCCTAACACAAACCCTAACCCTAAACCTAAACCTAACCTCTAACCCCAAACTCTGACACTAACCCTAACCCTAAACACAAATCTAACCTTAACTCTAACCCCAACCCTAACCTGGTCTTAGCCTTCCCTAAACTTTACCTGATCCAGCAACCTAACCGTAACACAAACCTAACCCTAACACTAACACTAACACTAAGACTAACACTAACCTTATCCATAAACCTAAACCTAATCCTAAACTTAATCCTAAACCTAACCCTAACCCTAAACTTACCCTAACCCTAACCCTAACAATAAACTTAACCCTAACACTAACCATAACCCTATCCCTAACGCATTACCCTTAACACTAAACCTAAACCTAACACTAACCCTAACCCTAAACCTAAACCTAACGCTATCCCCAACCCAAACCCTAACCTTAACACTAACCAAAATCCTAAACCTTACCCTTTCCCTAACCCTAACCCTAAAACTAACCTCAAACCCTAACCCAACCTAAACCTAACCCTAACAGTAACACTAAACCTAACGTAACACTAGCACTAAACCTAAATTCTAACCCTAACCCTAAAGATGCAACTAACACTAACATTTAAGATAACCCTAACCCAAACCTTAAACGTAACACTAAACCTAATCCATACCACTAACCCTAACACTAACAGTAACCCTAAACCTATCCCCTAACCGTTACCCGGACCCATAGCCCTAACCCTAAAATTAACACTAACCCTAAACCTAAGCCCTAACACTAACCCTAACACTAACACTAACCCAAACCTCAAACCCTAACCCTAACCTTAACCCTAAACCTAACCCTAAAACTAACCCTAAAATTAACACTCACCCTAAAACTAACCTAAACCCTTAACTTAACCCTAAAACAAACCCTAAACCTAACACTAACCCTAAACCTACCGCTAAACCTAACCCTAACTCTAAACGTAATCATAACACTCACCCTAACCGTAACCAGAAGCTTAACACTAACGCTATCCCTAACACATAAACCCTAAACCTAAACCTAAGCTTAAAACAAACACTAACCCTAAAACCTAGAACTAACCATAAACCCTAACCATAATACAAACCCTAACACTAACCCTAAACCAAAACTCTAACCCCAAACTCTAACCCTAACCCTAAACCTAAAGATAAATCTAACCCTAACCCTAACCCCAAGCCTAACCTTGTCTTACCCTAACACTAACGCTAAACCAAACCTAAACCCTAAACCTAATCCCTAACCATAATCCTAACCATAACCCTAACACTAACACTAACGCTAACACTAACCTTATTCGTAACCCTAAACGTGATCCTAACCCTAACCATAAACCTAACCCTATCCCTAAACTAACCCTAAACCTAACCTTAACCCTAAACTAAAACTAACACTAACACGAACACTAAACCTAACCCTAACACTAAACTTAACACGAAGCCTAACCCTAACCCTATCCCTAACACCAGCACCTAACCCTAACACTAAATCTAACCCTCACCCTAACACTAACCCTAGTCCTAACCCTAATGCTAACCCTCAACCTAAACCTAAGGCTAACCGTAACACTAACCATAAACCTAACACTAACACTAAACTTAAACCTAATTGTAACCCTAACTCTAACCCTAACCCTAACCTACACCATAACCCTAACCCTAACCCTAACTTCTAACCTCAAGCCGTAAAACTAACCCTAACCCTAACCCTCACCCAAACCCTAACCATAACCCTAAACCTAACCCCTAACCCCAAATTCTAATCCTAACCCTAACCCTAAAGATAAATCTAACCGTAACCATAACCTGAACCCTAATCTTGTCTTACCCTAATGCTAACACTAAGCCGATCCTGAACCCTAACCCTAAACCTAAACTTAAACTTGACCCTAACACAACACTAATCCTAACACTAACCTTATTCGTAACCCTAAATGTAACCCTAAACTTAATCCTAAACATAACCGTAACCTTAAACAAACCCTAACCCAAACCCTATCCTAACAATAACACTAACGCAAAACCCTAACACTAACACTAATCCCTAATCCCAAACCATAACAATAACCCTAAAGCTAACCCTAAAACCAATCGTAAACCTAACCCTAAAAGTAAACCGGAGTCTAAACCTACCCTATCTCTAAGACCTAATCCCTAAACCTAATGCTAACCTAACCCTAACCCTAACGATAACCATAACCCTAACCCTAACCCTAACCCGAAGCCTAAACCTACCCTATGCCTAACACCCAACCCAAACCTAATCTTCACCTAACTCTAAACCTAACCCTAAACATAACACTAACCCTAAACCTAACCCTAACCATAAACCATAACCTTAATCCTAACCCTAAAACTAAAACTAACCCTAACAATAACCTTAACCCTAACCCTAACACTAACCCTATCCCTAAATCCTTACCTCTAAACCTAAACCTAAAACTAACACTAACCCTAACCGTAAATGAAAGCCTAATGCTATCCCAAACCCTAACCCTTACCCTAAACCTAACCTTAACACTAACTCTAACCCTCTCCCTATCCCTACCCTATCCCTAACCCTAACCCTAAACTAACCCAAACCCTAACCCTAACCCTAACACTAACCCTAACCATAAACATAACACAAAGCCTAACACTAACCCTATCCCTAACACCAACACCTAACCCTAAACTTATCCCTAAACCTAAGACTAACCCTAATCCTAACCCTAACGCGAACGCTAAACCTAAACCTAATCCAAACCCTAACAGTAACCCTACCCTTAACACTAACACTAACCCTAAATCCAAATATAACCATAACCCTAACAGTAACCCAAAGCCTAACCCTAACCCTATCCCTAACACCTAACCCCATAACCTAACACTAACCTACCACTAACCATAAACCTAATCCTAACCCTAACCCTAAAACTAAACTGAAGCCAACTCTGACCCTATCCCTAACACCTAACCCCTAACCCTAAACCTAAACCTAACACTAACCCTAACCCTAACCCTAACCCTAACCCTAAACCTATACCTAACGCTAACACCAACATTAACACTAACACTATCCCTAAATATATCCCTAAAGGTAACCCTAACCCTAAACCTAAAACTAACCTCTTACCCTACCCATAACCCTAATCCTAACACTAACCCTAAACCTAAACCTCACCCTTAAACCAACCCTAACCCTAACCCTAACCCAAACTAATATTAACCCTAACACAACCTTAACCCTATGCCTAATTCCTAACCCCTAACCAAAAATTTAAACCTAACTTTAACCCTAAACCTATCGCTAACCCCAACCCTAAACCTAAACCTATTCATAATCCTAACCCTAAACATAACCCGAAGGCTAACCCTAACCCTATCCCTAACTCCTAACTACTAAACCTAATGCGGACATAACTCTAACCTTAACCCTAACTGTAAACCTAACACTAACCAGAAGCCTAACACTAAACCTATGCCTAAGACATAACACCTAACCCTAAACCTAACCTAACCCTAAACCTAAATCTAATGGTATCACTAACCCTAACCTTAACCCTAATCCTAAACCTAGGCCTAAAACTGACCCTTACACTAATCTTAAGCCTAACCCTAACCCTAAACCTAACACTAACCCTATCCTTAAATCCTAACCCCTAACCCTAAACCTAAACCTAACAGTTACCCTAACCCTAAACCTAAACCTAACGATAAACCCAACACTAACACTAACCCTAACCCTAACCCTTACCCTTTCCCTATCCCTAATCCTAACCCTAACCCTAACACAAAACCTAACCATAATAATAACCTCTAACCCTAACCCTAACCCTAAAACTAAACCTAGCGCTAACCCTAACACTAACACTAAACCTAACTTCTAACCCTGACCCAAACGCTAAATCTAACCCTAAACCTAACCCTAACAAAACCTTAACCCAAACACTAAACTTAACCCATACAGCTAAACCTAACCCTAAACCTAACCCTAACCCTGTCACTAACCCTAACCCTAATCCTAACCCTAACACTAAAACTAACCCTAACACTAACCTTTCACAATAACCCTAACCCTATCCCTAATTCCTAACCCCTAACCCCAAACCTAACACTAACGCTAACCCTAACCCTAACCCTAACCCTAACCTAACACTAAACTTAATCCTAAACCTAACCCTAAACCTAAACTAACCCTAACCCCTACGCTAACCATAAAACAAACACTAACACTAAGCTTAACCATAACCCTAACTATAACCCTATCACTAACCTCTTACCCCTAACCCTAAACCTAAACCTAACACTAACCCTAACCCTAAACCTAAACCTAACGCTATCCCCAACTCTAACCCTAACCCTAACACTAAACCTAACCCTAAACCTTATCCTTTCCCTAACCCTAACCCTAAAACTAACCCTTATCCTAACCCTAACCCTAAAATTAAACTCAAAACCTAACCCTAAAACTAACCCTAACCCTAACACGAATCCTAAACCTAATCGTAACACTAAAACTCAACGTAACTACTAAGCCTAAACCTAAACCTAAACCTAACACTAAACCACAACCTAACCATAACACTTACCATAACCCAAACCCAAACCTTAACCCTAACTCTAAAACAAACCCATACCCCTAACCGTAACACTAACCCTAACACTAACCGTAACCCTATCCCCAAACACTAACCCTGACTCCTAGTCCCAACCATAACACTAACATTAACCCTAAACCTAAGAACTTACCCTAAACCTAACACTAACACTAACCCTAACCACTAACCCTAACACTAACCCTAAATCCTAATCCTAACCCTAACCCTAACCCTAACAATCACCCTAAAACTAAACCTAACCCTAACCTTAACCCTAAGACAAACCCTAAACTTAACACTAACCATAAACCTAACGCTAACCCTAACCCTAACCCTAAAATTAATCATAACGCTGACCCTAACTATAACATGAAGCATAACATTAACCCTATCCCTAACACCTAAACGCTAACCAAAACCCTAACTCTAACCCTAACCATAACCCTAAACCTAAGCCTAAACCAAACACTAACCCTAAACCCTAGACCTAACCATAAAACCCAAACACTAATAAAAACCCTAACACTAACCCTTAACCTAAACCCTAACTCTAATCCTAACCCTAAAGATAAATCTAACATTAACCCTAACATCAAGCCTAACCTTGTCTTAACCGAACCCTAACCCTAAATTGATCCCGAACCATAACCCTAACCTAACACTAACCCTAACCCTAACCCCAAGTTTAAACCAAACACTAACCCTAAAACCTAGACCTAACCATAAACCCCTAACCCTAACACAAACACTAACACTAAACCTAAACTTAAACCCTAACCCCAAAATCTAACCATAACCCTCAAGATGAATGTAACCGTAACCCTAACCCCAAGCCTAACCTTATCTTTCCCTAAACCTAACCCTAAACTGATCCCGAACCCTAACCCTAAACCTAACCTTAAACCTAAACCTAACCATAACACTAACACTCAAACTAACACTAACAGTAACCTTATCCCTAACCATAAACGTAACCCTAACCCTAACCCCAACCCTAAACCAACCCTAACCCTAACCCTAACTGTAAACTAACCATAAGTCTAACCATAACAATAACCATAACCCTAACCCTAACCATAACAGGAAGCCTAACCCTAACCCTCTTCCTAACACTAAACCTAACCCTAACCCTAAAACTAACTCTAATCCTAACACTAATGCTAACCGTAAACCTAAACCTGAACCTAACCCTAACACTATCCCTAAAATTAAACTGAATCGTAACCCTGACTCTAACCCTAACCAAACTATAACCCTAAAACTACCACTAACCTCTAACCCAAAACCCTAACCCTAAACCCAATGTAACCCTAACCCTAAGAGTAATCGAAGCCTAAACCTAACCCTATGCCTAACACCTAACTCTTAAACCTAACGCTAACCTACCCCTAACCCTATCTGTAACTGTAAACCTAATGCTAACACTATCCCTAACAACTAACCCCTAAAGCCAACCATAACCTAACCCTAACCCTAACCCTAACCATAACATGAAGCCTAACCCTCTCCCTAACACCAACACCTAACCCAAACTCTAAACCTAACCCTAACCCTAAAACTAACCATAATCCGAACCCTAACGCTAACCCGAAACCTAAACCTGACCCTAACCCTAACACTAAACCTAACGCTAAAACTATTCCTAAAATTAAACCGAATCATAACCCTGACTCTAACCCTAACCTAACCCAAACCATAACACTAAACCTACCAGTAACACCTAATCACAAACCCTAACCTTAACTCTAACCCTAAATCCAAATGTAACCCTAATCCTAACAGTAATCAAAGCCTAAACCTAACCCTATCCCTAACACGTAACCCCTAAACCTAACGCTAACCTACCCCTAACCATAAAACTAACTGTAATCCTAAACCAAACTCTAACTGGCAGCCTAACTCTAACACTATCCCTAACAATGAACCCCTGAAGCCAACCCTAACCTAACCCTAACACTAACCCTACTGTAACCCTAACCATCACCCTTACCCTCAACCATAACCCTAACCCTAATCCTAACCCTAACCCCAAAACTAACACTAATATTAATATTAACCCTAACCCTAACCCTAACCCTATCCCTAACTCCTAAACCCTAACCATAAACCTAACATTAACCCTAACCCTAAACCTAAACCTAACGCTAACCCCAAAACTAATACTAATGCTAACCCTTAACTTATTCCTAACACTAAATCTAAACCTAACCCTAACCCTAGAACTAAATTCTTACCCTAACCCTAAACCTAACCCTAACACGAACCCTAAACCTAAACCTCATCAGAAAACAAACACAAAACCTAAACTTAACCCAAACCCTAACCCAAATTCTAAACATAACACTAACCTTATCCCTAACACCTAACCCCTCAACTAATCCTAAACGTAAGACTAAACCTAACCGTAACCCTAACCCTAAAACTCACCCTAAACCTCACGCAAACCCTAAACCTAAGCCTAACCCTAACAATAACCCTAATCGTAAATCTAATTATAATGCTAACCCGAACCCTAAACCTAACTGTAACACTAATCCTAAACCTAACCCTAAATGCTAACCACTATCACTAACCCTAAACCTAACTGAAACCCTAACCCTAACCCTAAACCTAACCCTAAATCTAATTCTAACACTAACACTCTAACTCTAACCCTAAATCTAATCCTAACTCTAACCCTAACACTACCAACTATATGAAATCCCTAACCCTATCCCTAACAATAACTGTAAACCTAATCATAACCTTAACCCTAACTTCCAACCCTAACAATAAAACTAAACATAAACCTAACACTAACGCTAACCCTACACACTAACCATAACCCTAACCACTAACCCTAACCCCTAACACTAATTGTAACCAAAAACTTAACCCTAAGCCTTTAACTAACCCTAACCTTAACCATAAATTTAACCCTAACATTAAGACTAACCCTAAAACTAAACCCTAACTGTAACCCTAACCCGAACCCTAAACCAAATCATACACCTAAACCTAACCATAACCCAAAGCCTAACACTAACCCTATCCCTAACACCTAACAATTAACCCTAACCCTAACTCTAACCCTAACCATAACTCTAACCCTAAGCCTAAACCAAACATTAACCCTAAACCCTAACAATAAACATAAAACCCTAACCCTAACACAAAAGCTAACTCTAACCCTAAACCTAAACCCTAACTCCAAACTCAAACTTAACCATAAACCTAAAGATAAATCTAACCATAACCATAACCCCAAACCTAATCTTGTCTTAACCTAACCCTAACCTGATCTCGAACCATAGCCTAAGCCTGAACTTAACCCTAAACCTAACACTAACACTAAACCTAACACTAACTTTATCTGTAACACTAAATGTAACCTAACCATAATCCTAAACCTAACCCAAACACAAACCCCTAACCTAACCATAACCCGTATCACGAAACCATAACCCTAACTTAAACCTAACCCTAAACCCATTCATAAACCTAACCATAATAAAAAATGAAGCCTAACCCTAACCCTATCCCTAACACATAACCCTGAAAACTAAAGTTAACCTAACCCTAACCCTAAACTAACCCTAACCCTAACACTAACCCTAACCTAACCCTAACCCTAAACCTAACACTAACCCTAACCATAACACTAACGATAACACGAAGCCTAACCCTAACCCTATGCCTAAAACCAGCACCTAACACTAATCCTAAACATAATCCTAACCCTTACACTAACCCTAATCTTAATCCTAAAACTAATCCTCAACCTAAACCTTAGGCTAATGCTAAGACTAACTCTAAATGAAATCGTAACCCTAACTCTAACCCTAACCCTAACCAAAACAATAACCCTAACACTAACCCTAATGCCTAACCCCAAATCCTAAACCTAACCCTAAACCTAAACCCAATCGTAACCATAAACCTAACAGTAACCCAAAGCCTAACACTAATCCTATCACTAACACTTAAACCCTAAACCTAACCCTAACCTAACCATAACCATAACACTAACCCTAACAGTAACCCTAACCCTAACAGTAACCCGAACCCTATCCCCAACCCTAAACCCTAAACCATAACCCTAACACTACTGCTAACCCTAACCCTAAAACTAACATTAACCCTAACCCTAACCCTATCCCTAACTCCTAAATCCTAACCCTAAAACTAAACATAACACTAACACTAACCCCAACCCTTAACCTACCCCTAACGCTAACACTAAACCTAACCCTAACCCTTAAAATAACCTCTTACCCTAACCCTAAAACTAACCCTAACACTAACGCTAACCCTAACCCTAAAAGTAACACTACACCTAACATCTGACCCTAAACCTAACCCTAAACCACAACCTAAACCTAACACTTACAATAACCCTAACCCTAACCTTAACCCTAACCATAAAGATAACCCATACCACTAAAACTAACCCTAAACCTAACCCTAACCCTAACACTAACACTAACACTAACACTAACCCTAACAATAACCCTGAAGCCTAACACTGACCCCTAGTCCTAACACTAACACTAACCCTAAACCTCAACCTAACACTAAACCTAAACCTAACCTCCAACCCTAACCCTAACCCAAACCCTAAGCCAATCCCTAACCCTAAACACTAACCCTAACAGTAACACTCAACCTAAACCTCACCCTAAAACTAACACTAACCCTAAACTTAACCCAAAACCTAACCCAAACCCAAAACATAACACTAACCCTATCCCTAACACCTAAAACCTAACCCTAAAGGTAAACCTAACAATAACCCTTAGCTTAACCCTAAACTTAAACCTAAACCTAACCCCTAAACCGTAAAACTAATCGTAACCCTAACCCTAACTTATAACCCTAACCCTAAGACTTAACATAAACCTAACACTAACACTAACCCTACACACTAACCCTAACCTTAACCCGTATCCCTAACCTCTAACCCCAAACTTAACCCTAACCCTATAACTAACCCTATCCCTAACAATAATCTTAAAGCTAACCCTAATACTAACATTAACACTAAACTCTAACCGTAACCCTAACCCTAACCCTAAACCTAAACATAACCCTAACCTTAACCGTAACCCAAAGTCTAACACTAACCCTATCCCTAACAACTAAATCCTAACCGTAACCCTTACTCTATCCCTAACCCTAACACTAACCCCAAGCCTAAACCAAACATTAACCGTAAAACATAGACCTAACCATAAAACCCTAACCCTAACGCAAACACTAACACTAACCGTAAACCTAAACACTAACCCCAAAATCTAAACATAACCCTAAAGATGAAGGTAACCATAACCCTAACCCCAAGTCTAACCTGGTATTTCCCTAACCCTAACCCTAACCCTAAACCGATCCCGAACCCTAACCCTAAACCTAACTTTAAACCTAACCCTAACCATAACACTAACACCCAAACTAATACTAACAGTAACCTTATCCGAAACCATAAACTTAACCCTAAACGTAACACTAAACCTAACCCCAATGCTAAACTAACCCTAACCCTAAACCTAACTGTAAACTAACCCTAAACCTAAGTATTACCATAACCCTAACCCTAACCATAAACATAACATGAAGCCTAACCCTAACCTTCTCCTTAACACCAACACCTAACCCTAACCCTAAACCTAACCCTAACCCTACAACTAACCCTAATCCTAACCCTAATGCTAACCCTAAATCTAAACCTGAACCTAACCCTAAAACTAAACCTAACCCTAAAACTATCACTAAACTTAAACTGAATTGTAACCCTGACTCTAACCTTAACCTAACCCAAACCATAACACTAAACCTACCACTAACCCTTAACCGCAAACCCTAATCCTAACCCTAAACCTAAACCCAAATGTAACCCTAACCCTAACAGTAATCAAAGCCTAAACCTAACCCTATCCCTAACAACTAACCCTAAACCTAATGCTAACCTGTCCCTAACCCAAACCCTAACTCTAACCCTAAACATAATGCTAACCGGAAGCCTAACTCTAACACTATCCCTAACAACTAACCCCTAAAACCAACACTAACCTAAGCCTAACACTAACCCTACCATAACCCTAACCCTAACCCTAACCCTCAACCATAACCCTAACCATAATCCTAACGCTAACCCTAAAACTAACCCTAAAACCGAAACCCAAAATGTAACACTAACCCTAACCCTAACACCTAAATCCTAACCATAACCCTAACTCTAACCCTAACCATAACACTAACCCCAAGCCTAAACCAAACACTAACCATAAAACCTAGACCTAACCATAAAACTCTAACCCTAACACAAACACTAACACTAACCCTAAAGCTAAACCCTAACACCAAAATCTAACCATAACCCAAAGATGAATGTAACCCTAACCCTAACCCTAAACCTAAATCAATCCCGAAACCTAACCCTAGCCCTAACCTTAAACCTAACCCTAACCATAACATTAACACTCAAACTAACACTAACAGTAACCTTATCCATAACCATAAAAGTAAGCCCATCCCTAACACTAAACCTAACCCTAACACTAACGATAACATGAAGCCTAACCCTAACCCTATCTCTAAAACCAGCACCTAACCCTAATCCTAAACCTAACCCTAACCCTAACACTAACCCTTAACTTAATCCTAAAGCTAACCCTCAACCTAAACCTTAGGCTAACCATAACACTAACCATAAATCAAATCGTAACCCTAACTCTAAACCTAATCATAACCCAAAACATAACCTTAACACTAACCCTAGCCATAACCCCTAAACCCAAACATTAACCCTAACCCTAACCCAAATGTAACCCTTAACCTAACAGTAACCCGAAGCCTAACCCTAATCCTATCACTAACACCTAAACACTAAACCTAACACTAACCTAACCCTATACCTAACCCCAACTCTAACCCTAAACCATAATGCTAACACTAATGCTAACACTAGCAATAAAACTAGCATGAAGCCTAACCCTAACCCTATCCCTAACTCCTAATTCCTAACCCTAAACATAAACATAACACTAACCCTAACCCTTAACCTACCCCTAACCCTAACCCTAACCCTAATGCTAATGCTAACCCTAACCCTAACACTAACACTATACCTAACATCTGACTCTAACCCTAACCCTAACCCTAAACCTAAACCACAACCTAACTCTAACACTTACCATAACCCTAACCATAACCTTAACCTTAACCCTAAAGATAAACCATACCACAAACTCTAATCCTAACCCTAACACTAACACTAACCCTAACCATAAGCCCGAACCCTAACACTGACCTATAGCCTTAAAACTAAAACTAACCTTAACCCTAACCTAACCCTAACCCTAACCCTAACCCTAACTGTAACACTATCCCAAACCCCAAAACCTAAAACCTAAACCATAACGCTAACACAAATGCTAACCCTAACCCTATAACTAACAGTAACCCTAACTGTAACCCTATCACTAACTCCTAACTCCTAACCCTAAAGCTAAAGATAACACTAACTCTAACCCTAACCCTTAACCTACCCCCAATGCTAACCTTAAAACTAACACTAACCCTAAAACTAAACTCCTAACTTAACCCTAAACCTAACCCTAACCCTAACCCTAATGCTAACGGTAACCCTAACCCTAACACTAAAACTATACCTAACATCTGACCCTGAACCTAACCCTAACCATAAAGTACAACCTAACCCTAACACTTACCATAACCCTAACCCTAACCTTAACCCTAACCTTAAAGATAACTCATAACACTAACCCTATCCCTAACACCTAAACCATAACCCTAAACGTAAACCTAACAATAACCCTAACTATAAACCTAAACCTAACCCCTAAACCGTAAAACTAATTGTAACCCTAACCCTAACTTGTAACCCTAACCCTAACACTAAACATAAACCTAACACTAACCCTAACCCTACACACTAATCAAAATCTTAACCCGTATCCCTAAACCCTAACCCTAACCCTAACCCCAAACTTAACCCTATAACTAACCCTAACCCTAATCATAATCTTAAACCTAACCCTCATACTAACCCTAACACTAAACTCTAACAGTAACCCTAACCCTAACCGTAACCCTAAACATAACCCTAAACCTAACTGTAACCCAAAGTCTAACACTTACCCTATCCCTAACACCTAAATACTAAACGTAACCCTAACTCTAACCCTAACCCTAACACTAACCCCAATTTTAAACCAAACACTAACCCTAAAATCTAGACCTAACCATAAAACCCTAACCCTAACACAAACACTAACACTAACCCTAAATTGAAACCCTAACCCCAAAATCTAACGATAACCCTAAAGATGAATGTAAACGTAAACCTAACCCCAAGCCTAACCTTATCTTTCCCAAACCCTAACCCTTAACCGATCCCGAACCCTAACCCTAACCCTAACCTTAAACCTAACCCTAACCATAACACTAACACTCAAACTAACACTAACAGTAACCTTATCTGTAACCATAAACTTAACCCTAACCGTAACTCTAAACCTAACCCCAACCCTAAACCTAACCCAACCCTAAACTAACCCTAACCCTAACCCTAATTGTAAACTAACCCTAACCCTAACCGTAACAATAACCCTAAACCTTAACCCTAACCATAACATGAACCCTAAGCTTAACCCTCTCCCTAACACCAACACCTAACCCTAACCCTAAAGCTAACCCTAACCCTAAAACTAACCCTAAACCTAACTCTAACGCTAACCCTAAACCTAAACCTGACCCTAACCCTAACACTAACCCTAATCCTAACACTATCCCTAAAATTAAACCGAATCATAACCCTGACTCTAACCCTAACATAACCCAAACGATAACCCTAAACCTACCACTAACCGCGAACCCCAAACCCTAAAGCTAACCCTAGCCCTAAACCCAAATGTAACCCTAACCCTAACAGTAATCGAAACCTAAACCTAACACTATGCCTAATACCTAACGCCTAAACCTAACACTAACCTACCCCTAATCCTAACCTTAACTGTAACCCTAAAGCTAACGATAACCGGCAGCCTAACTCTAACACTATCCATAACAACTAACCTTTAAAGCCAACCCTAACCTAACCCTAACCGGCAGCCTAACTCTAACACTATCCATAACAACTAACCTTTAAAGCCAACCCTAACCTAACCCTAACCCTAACCCTACAATAACCCTAAACCTAACCCTAACCCTCAACTATAACCCTAACCCTAATCCTAACTCTAAACCTAAAACTAACACTAAAATTAGTATTAACCCTAACACTAACCCTATCCCTAACTCCTAAACCCTAACGCTAAACCTAAACCTACCACTAATCCTAACCCTAAATCTAAACCTTATGCTAACCCCAACACTAAAACTAACGCTAACCCTTAACCTATCCCTAATGCTAAACCTAAACCTAACGCTAACCCAAGACCTAAATACTTACCCTAACCCTAAAACTAACCCTAACACTACCCCTAAACCTAAACCTCACCCAAAATATAACACGAAACCTAAACTTAACCTGAACCCTAACCCAAATCCTAAATATAACACTAACCCTATCCCTAATACCTAACCCCTCAACTAACCCTAAACCTAACACTAACCCTAACCGTAACCCTAACCCTAAACCTAACCCTAAACCTAAGCCTAACCCTACCCATAACTCTATTCCTAAATCTAATTATAACGCAAACCCGAACGCTAAACCTAACTGTAAGACTAACCCTAAACCTAACCCTAAATGCTAACCACTAACCCTAACCCTAAACCTAACCCTAACCCTAACCCTAACCCTAAACCTAACCCTAAATCTAACTCTAACACTGTAACTCTAACCCTAAATCTAACCCTAACTTTAACCCTAACACTACCCCCTTTACCAAATCCCTAACCCTATCCCTAACAATAACTGTAAACCTAATTGTAACTCTAACCCTAACTTCCAACCCTAGCAGTAAAACTAAACATAAACCTAACACTAAAACTAACCCCACACACCAACCATAACCCTAACCACTAACCTTAACCCCTAACACTAACTGTAACCAAAAACGTAACCCTAACCCTATAACTAACCCTAAACCTAACCATAAATTTAACCCTAACATTAAGACTAACACTAACACTAAACTCTAGCCGTAACCCTAACCCTAACCCTAAACATAATCATACACCTAATCCTAACGATAAACCAAAGCCTAACACTAACCCTATCCCTAACACCTAACCATTAACCCTAACTCTAACTCTAACCCTAACCATAACTCTAACACTAAGCCTAAACCGAACACTAAACCTAAACACTAACACTAACCATAAAAACCTAACCCTAACACAAAAGCTAACCCTAACACTTAACTTAACCCCTAACACCAAACTCTGACCGTAACCCTAACCCTAAAGATAAATCTAACCATAACCATAACCCGAAAACTAATCTTGTCTTAACCTAACCCTAACCCAATCTCGAACCCAAGCCTAAGCCTAAACCTAACCCTAACCCTAACACTAACACTAACCTTAACACTAAACTATCCGTAACACTAAACATAACCCTAAACATTATCCTAAACCTAACCCAAACTTTAAACTAACCCTAACCCTAACTCTAACCTAACCCTAACTCAAACCCTAACCCTAACCCTAACCCCTAACCTGAAACCATAACCCTAACCCAAAATCTAACCCTAAACCCAATCATAAACCTAACCATAACAGTAAAATGAAGCCTAACCCTAACCCTATCCCTAACACATAACCCTTAAAACTAACATTAACCTAACCCTAACCCTAAACTAGCCCTAACACTAACACTAACCCTAACCTAACCCTAACACTAACCCTAACACTAACGATAACACAAAGCCTAAACCTAACCCTATCACTAACATCAGCAACTACCCTAATCCTAAACCTAACCCTAACCTTAACACGAACCCTAATCTTAATCCTAATGCTAACCCTCAACATAAACCTTAGGCTAACCCTAACACTAAACCTAAATCAAATTGTAAACCTAACTCTAACCCTAACCCTAACCCAAACCATAACCCTAACACTAACCCTAACCCTTAACCAAAATCCTAACCCTAGCCCTAACACTAAACCAAATCATAACCCTAAACCTAACAGTAACCCGAAGCCTAACCCTAATCCTATCACTAACAACTAAACCCTAAACCTAACCCTATACCTAACCCCAACTCTAAGTGTTACCCTATCCATAACACCAACCTTAACCCTAAACCATAATGCTAACACTAGCCCTAAAACTAACATTAAGCCTAACCCTAACAATATCCCTAACTCCTAACTCCTAACCCTAAACTTAAACATAACACTAACCCTAACCCTAACCCTTAACCTAACCCTAACGCTAACCCTAAACCTAACCCAAACCCTAAAACTAACCTCTTACACTAACCCTATCTCTAATCCTAACCCTAACGCTAACACTAACCCTAACCCTAATACTAACACTGTACCTAACATCTGACTCTAACCCTAACCCTAACCCTAACTCTAAACCACAACCTAACCCTAACACTTACCATAACCCTAACCATAACCTTTACCCTAACCCTAAAGATAAGCCATACCAAAAAACCCTAACACTAACACTAACCCTAACCATAAGCCCGAACCCTAATGCTGACCTCTAGCCCTAAACCCTAAACCTAAACCTAAGCCCTAACCCTAAAGCTAACACTAAACCTAAACCTAACCTCTAACCCTAACCCTAACCCTAACACAAACCCTAAACCTAAAACCTAGTCTTAAAACTAACTCTCAAGCTAAACCTCACCCTAAAACTAACACTAACCCTAAACTTCACACGAACCCTAACTCAAACCCTAGACATAACACTAAACCTATCCCTAACACCTAAACCCTAACCCTAAATGTAAACCTAACAATAACCCTAACCCTAACCCTAACCCTAAAGATAAATTTCACCCTAACCCTAACGTCAAGACTAAACTTGTATTTCCCTAAACCGAACCCTAAACCAATCCCGAACCCTAACCCTAACGATAACCCTAACACTCACACTAACGCTAACACTAACCTTATACGTAACCATAAACATAACCCTAACCCTAACCGTAAACATAACCCTAATCCTAAACTAACCCTAATCCTAACCCGAACCCTAAACTAACCCTATCCTGAACCCTAACACTAACCCTAACCTAAACCTAAAGATAAATCTAAACCTAAACTTAACCCCAAGGCTAACTTTGTCTTTCACTAACCCTAAGCCTAAAGCGATCCTGAAACCTAACACTAACCCTAACCCTAACCAGAACCCTAAACTAACCCTAACTCTAATGCTAACCCTAAACCTAAACTAACCCTAAACTAACCCTAACTCTAATGCAAACCCTAAACCTAACCATAACCCTAAACCTAACCTCTTATACTAAACCTAACTCTAACCCTAACACTAACCCTAAACCTAAACGTCACCTTAATACAAACACTAAGCCTAACCTTAACCCAAAACTTAACCCAAACCCTAAACATAACATTAACCCCATCCCTAACACCTAACCCCTCAACTAACCCTAAACCTAACACTAACACTAACCGTAACCCTAACACTAAACTTAACCCTAAACCTCACGCTAACCTTAACCCTAACACTATAACTACCCTAACCCTAACCATAAATTTCACCCTAACATCAAGACTAACCCTAACACTAAACTCTAACCGTAACCCTAACTCTAACCCTAAACCTAATCATAACCCTAGCCCTAACCATAACCCAAAGAATAACACTAACCCTATCCCTAACACATAACCGCAAACACTAACTCTAACTCTAACCCTAATCATAACCCTAGACATAAGCCTAAACCAAACACAAAACCAAACCCTAAAACTAACCATAAAACACTAACCCTAACACTAAACCTAACCCCTAACCCCAAACTCCGCGCCTAACCCTATGCCTAAAAACAAATGTAATCCTAATCATAAACCGAACCCTAATCTTCTCTTAACCTAATCCTAACCCTAACCCGATCCCGAATCCTAACAATAACTCTAAACCTAACCTTAACTGTAACAGTAACACTAACCCTAACACTAAACTTATCTGTAACCAAAAACATAACCCTAAACTTAATCCTAAAACTAACCCTTATTTTAAACAAACACTAACCCTAACCCTAACCTAACCCTAACCCAAACCCTAAACTTAACCATAACCCCTAACCGCAAACCAAAACCCTTACCCTAACCCTAAACCTAAACCCAATCGTAAACCTAACCATAACAGAAAACCAAAGCTTAACCCTAACTCTATCCCTAAAACATAACCACTAAACCTAATGCTAACCTAACCCTAACCCTAAACCTAACCCTAACCTTATCCCTTACTCCTAACCCCTAACCCTAAGCCTAAACCTAACGCTAACCCCAAAACTAATGCTAATGCTAACCCCTAACCTATCCCTAAACCTAATGCTAACCCTAACCCTAACCCTAAACCTAAACCTAAACCTAACTTTCTACACTATCCCTAACCCTATCCCTAACACTAACCCTAAACCTAAACCTCACCCTAAAACTAACACTAACCCTAACCTTAACCCAAACGCTAACACAAATCCTAAACATAACACTAAGCCTATCCCTAACACCTAACCCCTCAACTAATCCTAAACCTAACACTAAGACAATCCGCAAACCTAACCCTAAACCTAAACCTAAACCTCACTCTAACCCTATCTCAAAACGTAACCCTAACCCCAACACTAACACTAACCCTAGCACTAACCTTATTCGTACACTAACCTAACCCTAACTTAAACTCTAAACCTTACCATAGCCCCTAACCACAAACCATAACCCTTACCCTAAACCTAAATCTAATCCCAAATGTAAACCTAACCATAACAGAAAAAAGAAGCCTAACACTAACACAATCCCTAACACATAACCACTAAACCTAACGTTAACCTAAAACTAATCCTAAACCTAACCCTAACCGCAACCCTAACCCTAACCATAACCATAACCATAACCATAACCCTAACACTAACACGAACGCTAACACTAAACTTATCCGTAACCCTAAAAGTAATCCTAACCCTAAGCCTAAACCTAACCCTAACACTAAACTAACCCTAACCCTAACGCTAACCCTAACACTAACCGTAACCCTGAAACTAACCCTAAACCAAACACTAACCCTAAACCCTAGAGCTAACCATAAAACCTAACCCTCGTACAAACACTAACACAAACCCTAAACCTAACCCCTAACCCCAAACTCTATTCCTAACCCTAAAGATAAATCTAACCTTAACCCGAACTCCAAGCCTAACCTTGTCTTACACTTACCCTAACCCTAAACTGATCCTGAACCCTAACCATAGCACTAACCCTAACCCTAACCCTAACACTAACACTAACCTTATCCGTAAACCTAAATGTAATCCTGAATCTAACCCTAAACCAAACCCTAACACTAAACTAACCCTAACCCTAAACCTAACACTAACATAACCATAACACTAAGCCTAAAACTAAACCTAAACCTAACACTAACCATAACACGAAGCCTAACCATAACCATATCACTAACACAGCACCTAACACTAACACTAACCCTAAACCTAAGCCTAACCCTAAAATTAACCCTAATCCTAACCCTAATGCGAACCCTCAACGTAAACCTAAGGCTAACCCTAACACTAACCCTAAACAAAACACTAACCCTAAACCTAAATCTAATCATAATCCAAACCCTAACCCTAACCCTAACCCAAATAGTAACCCTAACCCTAACACTAACACCTAACCCCAAATCTTAACCCTAACCCTAACCCTAAACCTAACCAAAAACCCAATGGTAACCTTAAACCTAACATTAACCCGAATCCTAACCCTAACTCTATCCCTAACACCTAACGCATAAACCTAACCCTAACCTAAGCCTAACCCTAAACATAACCCTAACCCTAAACTTAACCCTAAACCTAAATCATATCCCTAACACTAAACCTAAACCTAACGCTAAAACTAACATTAACCCTAACCCTAACCCTATCCCTAACTCCTAACCCGTAACCCTAAACCTAAACATAACACTAACCCACACACTTACAATAAAACTAACGCTTAACCCAACACTAACACTAACCCTAAACCTTAACCTATCCCTAACCCTAACCCTAACACTAACCCTAACATTAAAACTAACCTGTTACCCTAAACCTAACCCCAACCCTAATTTTAACACTAACCCTAAACCTAAGCCTAACACTAACACTAAACCTAACATCTAACCCTAACCGTAAACCTAACCCTAAACCACAACCTAACCCTAACACTTAACATAACCCTAACCGTAACCTTAACACTAACCCTAAACCTAACCCGTACAACTAACCTTAACCCTAACCCTAAGCCTAAACCTAACCCTCACACTAACCCTAACCCTAACCCCTAACCCTAACCCTTATCACTAGCCCTAACGCTAACACTAACCCTAACCCTAAACATAGGCCCTAACCCTAAAACTAACACTAAATCTAAACCTATCCTCTAACCCTAACCCTAACCCTAACCCAAACCCTAACCCTAAACCCTAACCCTAACACTAACCCTCAAACTAAACCTCACCCTAAAAATAACACTAAACCTAACCTTAACCTGAACCATAACACAAACCCTAAACATAACACTAACCCTATCCCTAACACCTAACCCCTAACCCTAACCCTAAACCTAACACTAACCCTAACCGTAACCCTAACCCTAACCCTAAACATAACCTTAAACCTCACACTAACACTAACCCTAAGCGTAACCCTAACCATAACCCTAATGATATATCTAATTATAATGCTAACCCTAACCTTAACCCTAAACATAACCCTAAACCTCACACTAACACTAACCCTAACCCTAACCTTATCCCTAAATAATAACCCATAAGCCTAACCCTAACCTGACCCAAACCCTAAACCTAAAGCTTATTGTAACCCTAACTCTAACATTAACACTGTAACCCTAACCCTAACTCTAATCGTAACCCTAATCCTAACACTAACCCTATACCAAATCCCAAATCCTATCCCAATCTCTACACCTAAATCTCTAATTAATCATAACCCTAACCCTAACTTGTAACCCTAACCCTAACACTAAACATAAACCTAACACTAAATCTAACCCTACACACTAACCCTAAGTTTAACCCCTATCCCTAACCCCTAACACTAACCCTAACCCCAAACTTAACCCTAACCCTATAACTAAACCTAACCCTTTCCATAATATTAAACCTAACACTAATACTAACCTTAACACTAATCTCTAACGATAACCCTAACCCTAAGCCTAAACCTAATCATAACACTAACCCTAACCATAATCCAAAGTGTAACACTAACCTTATCCCTAACACCTAAGCACTAACCCTAAACCTAGCTCTAACCCTAACCATGACCCTAAATGTAAGCCTAAACCAAACACTAACCCTAAATCCTAACACTAACCATAAAAACTTAAATCTAACACAAACCCTAACCCTAAAACCTAAACCTAACCCTAACCCCAAAATCTAACCATAACCTAACCCTAAAAATAAATCTAACCTTAACTCTTAGCCCAACCCTAACATGGTATTACCCTAACCCTAAACCTAACCCGATACCAAAACCTAAACCTAACCCTAAACTTAACCTAAACCTAACACTAACACTAACACTAACTTTATCCATAACAATAAATGTAACCCTAACCGTAATCCTAAACATAACCCTAACCATAAACAAACCCTAACCCTAACCCTAAAACTAACCCTAACACTAACCTTAACCCTAACCCTAACCATAACCCTATCCCTAACTCCTTATTCCTAACCCTAACCCTAAACCAAACATTAAGCACAACCCTAAACCTAAACCTAAACCTAAGGCTATCCCCAAACCTAACCCTAACCCTAACACTAACCCTAAACCTAAACTTAAACCTTACCCTTTTGCTAACCATAACCCTAACCCTAACACTAAAACTAACTTCTAACCCTAACCCTAACCCTAAACCTAACAGTAACCCTAACCCTAACCTAACGCTTAATCCCAAATTCTAACCCTCACCCTAACCAAAAGATGAATCTAACCCTAACCCTAACCCCAAGCCTAATATTGTCTTTCACTAAACCTAACCCTAAATCGATCCCGAACCCTAACCCTAACCCTAACCGTTACCCTAACACTAACCATAACCCTAACACTCACAGTAACACTGACAGTAACCTTATCCGTAACCATAAACGTAACGCTAACCCTAACCCTAAACCTAAACCCTACCCTAAACTAACCCTAACCCTAACCCTAAACTTAAACTAACCCTAACCAAAACCCTAACACTAACGCTAAACATAACCATAACATGAAGCCTAAAACCTAAACCTATCCCTAACACCAACACCTAACCCTAACGCTAAACCTAACCCTAACCCTAAGATTAAACCTAATCCTAACCCTAACGCTAACCCGGAACCTAACACTAACCCTAACCCTAACACTAACCCAAACCCTAAAACTATCCCTAATCTTAAACGGAATCATAACCCTAACTCTAACCCTAAACCTAAACCTAACCCTAATCCTAACCCCAAACTGTAACCTTAAACCTAAACCTAAACCTAAACCCAAATGTAAGCCTAATCCTAACAGTAACCAAAGCCTAAACCTAACCTTATCCCTAACACCAAATCCCTAAACAAATGCTAACCTACCCATAACACTAACCCTAACCCTAAACATAACACTAACGCTAATCGGCAGCCTAACTCTAACCTTTTCCCTAACACCTAAACCCTGAACCTAACCCTAACCTAACCCTAACACTAACCCTAACCATAACCATAACCATAACCCTAACCCTAAACCTAAATCTAAACCTCAACCATAACCATAACCATAACCCTAATCCTAACTCTAACCCTAAAATTAATATTAACCCTAACCCTAACCTTATCCCTTACTCCTAACCCCTAACCCTAACCCTAACCCTAATGCTAACCCTAACCCTAACCCTAACCCTAAACCTAACCCTAAACCTAAACCTAACTTCTTACCCTACCCCTAACCCTAACCCTAACACTAACCCTAAACCTAAACCTCACCCTAAAACTAACACTAACCCTAACCTTAACCCGAATGCTAACACAAATCCTAAACATAACACTAAGACTATCCCTAACACCTAACTCCTCAACTTACCCTAAACCTAACACTAACCCTAACCGTAAGCCTAACCCTAAACCTAAACCTAAACCTCACACTAACCCTAACCCTAAATGTAACCCTAACTCTAACACTAACACTAACACTAACCTTATCCAGAACACTAAACGTAACACTAACCATAATCCAAACTGAACCCTAACCTTAAACTAACCCTAAGCCTAACTGTAACCTAACCCTAACCCAAACCCTAAACGTACCCCTAACCCTTAAACCAAAACCATAACACTAACCCTAAACCTAACACAAAACTCAATCATAAACCTAACTATAACAGTAAAATATAGCCTAACCCTAACCCAATCCCTAACACATAACCCTTAAAACTAACGTTAACCTAACTCTAACCTTAAACTAACCCTAACACTAACATTAAACCTAACCTATTTCTAACCCTAACACTAACCCTAACACTATCGATAACACAAAGCCTAACCCTAACCCTATCCCTAACACCAGCACCTAACCCTAATACTAAACCTAACCCTAACCCTAACACTAACCCTAATCTTAATCCTAATGCTAACCCTCAACCTAAATCTTAGGCTAACCCTAACACCAACCCTAAATCAAATCGTAACCCTAACTCTAACCCTAACCCTAACCCTAAACCAAACCATAACCCTAACACTAAGTATAACCACTAACCCCAAATCCTAACCCTAGCACTAAACCCAATTGTAACCCTAAACCTAACAGTAACCCAAAGCCTAACCCTAATCCTATCACTAACACCTAAACCCTAAACCTAAGCCTAACCTAACCCTAAACCTAACCCTAAACCTAACCATAACCCTATCCCTAACCCCAACCCTAGCCCTAAACCATAACGCGTAATACTAATGCTAACACTAGCCCTAAAACTAACATTAAGCCTAACACTAACCCTATACCTCACTCCTAACTCCTAACCCTAAACATAAAGATAACACTAACCCTAACACTAACCCTTAACCTACCCCTAACGCTAAACCTAAACTTAACCCTAACCCTAAAACTAAACTTTTACACTAACCCTAACCTTAACGCTAACACTAACCCTACCCAAACACGAACACTATACCTAACATCTGACCCTAACCCTAACCCTAACCCTAAACCACAACCTAAACCTAACACTTACCATAACCCTAAGCCTAACCTTAACCCTAACCCTAAAGATAACCCATACCACAAACCCTAACCCTAACCCTAACACTAACACTAACCCTAACCATAACCCCGAACCCTAATGCTGACCCCTAGCCCTAAAACTGAAACTAACCCTAAACCTAAACCTAAGCCCTAACAATAAACCTAACACTAAACCTAAACCTAACTTCTAACCCTAACCCTAACCCTAACACTAACCCTAACACAAACCCGAACCGTAAACCCTAACCCTAACACTAATCCTCAACCTAAACCTCAACCTAAAACTAACACTAACCCTAACCTTAACCCAAACCCTAACCCTAACCCTAAACATAACACTAACCCTATCCCTAACACCTAAAACCTAACCCTAAATGTAAACCTAACAATAACCCTAACCGTAACACTAACCCTAAACCTAACCCCTAAACCGTAAAACTAATCATAACCCTAACCGTAACTTGTAACCCTAACACTAACACTAAACATAAACCTAACACTAACCCTAATCTTAACAAGTATCCCTAACCCCTAACACTAACCCTAACCCCAAACTTAACCCTAACCCTGTAACTAACCCTAACCATAACTTTAATGCTAATACTAGCACTAACCCTAATACTAAACTGTAATCGTAACACTAACACTAACCCTAAGCCTAATCATAACCCAAACCCTAACCATAACCATAACCCAAAGCCTAACACTAACCCTATACCTAACACCTAACCCCTAACCATAACCCTAACTCAAACCCTAAACATAATCCTAACGCTCAGACTAAACCAAACACTAACCCTAAACCCTAACACTAACCCTAAAACCCTAACCCTAACACAAACCATAACCCTAACCCTAAACCTAACCCCTAGCCCAAACTCTAACCCTAACCCTAAAGATAAATCTAATCCTAACCATAACCCCAACCCTAATCTTGTCTTTCCCTAACCCTAACACCCAATACCGAACCCTAAACCTAACACTAAACCTAACGCTAACCCTAACACTAACACTAACCATAACACTAACTTAATCCATAACCCTAAATGTAACATTAAAGTTAATCCTAAACCTAACCCTAATCTTAAACTAACCCAGACGCTAACCTAACCCTAAACTTAACCAAAACCCTAACCATAACCCTAAACCTAACCCTTAACCCCAAAACATAACCCTAACCATAAACTTAACCCTAAATCAATCGTAAACCTAACCCTAACAGTAAACCTAACCCTAACCGTAACAGAAGCCAAACTTTAAAGCTAACATTAAACCTAACCCATACCCCTAAACCTAACCCAATCCGTAACCCTAACCCTAACACTAACCCTAACCCTATTACCTAACACTAACTGTGATCCGAGCCCTAACTTTAACACAAACACTAACCCTAAACCTAAGCCCTAATACTAAAACTAACACTAACCCAACCCTAACCTCTAACACTTACCCTAACCCTAACCCTAAACCCTAACCCTAACACTAACCCTAAAACTAACATTCACCATAAAACTAACCCTAACCCTAACCTTAATCCTAACCCAAGCCCTAAACCTAACACTAACCCTAAAACTAATGCTAACCCTAACATTAACCCTAAACTTAATCATAATGCTAACCCTAATTGTAACCCAAAGCCTAAAACTAATCCTATCCCTAACACCTAAATCAAAACTGTGACTCTAACTCTAACCCTAATCCTAACACTAACCCTAAGCCTAAACCAAACACTAACCCTAAACCCTAGACCTAACCATAAAACACTAACTCTAACACAAACCCTAACACTAACCCTAAACCTAACACCTAACCACAAATTCTAACCCCAACTCTAACCCTAAAGATAAATCTAACCCTAACCCTAACCCCAAGCCTACCCTTGTCTTTCCCTAAAACTAACCCTAAACCAAACCCGAACCCTTACCCTAACCCTAACTGTAACCCTAACACTAACCATAACCCTAACACTCACACTAACACTAACATTAAACTTATCCGTAACATTAACGTAAACCAAATCCTAAC
The DNA here is from genome assembly GCF_034190915.1 of Cavia porcellus. Classification (NCBI taxonomy): domain Eukaryota; kingdom Metazoa; phylum Chordata; class Mammalia; order Rodentia; family Caviidae; genus Cavia; species Cavia porcellus. The sequence goes on along the minus strand of NW_026947517.1, from coordinate 32,010,133 downwards.
CCTAGCCCTAACCATAACACTAACTCTTAAACCAATGGTTACCCTAAACCAATCCCTAATCAGAAGCCTAACTCTAACCCTATCCCTAACACCTAAACCCTACACCTAAACCTAACAATACCCCTAAAGCTAACCCTAACCCTAACACTAACACTAACCCTAAAACTAACATTAACCCTAACCCTAACTCCTAACCCCTAACCCTAAACATAAACCTAACACTAACCATAACCCTAACCCTAACCCTAAACCTAATGCTAACCCCAATATTAACACTAACCCTAACCCTTAACCTATCCTTAACACTAACCCTAACCCTAACCCTAACCCTAACCCTAACTCTAAAACTAACCTATTACCCTAAGCCTAACCCTAACCCTAACACTAACCCTAAACCTAAACCTCACCCTAAAACTAACACTAACCCTAACCTTAACCCGAACCCTTAACATAACACTAACCCTATCCCTAATGCCTAACCCATCAACTAACCCTAAACCTAACACTAACCCTAGCCATAACCATAGCCCTAAACCTAACCCTAAACTCCCACACTAAACCTAAAATTAAGTCTAATCCTAACCATAACCCTAATCCTAAATTTAATTATAATGCTAAACCTAAACCCTAAACCTAACCATAACACTAACCCTAACCCTAAATGCTAACCCCTAACCCTAAACCCTAAACTTAACCCTAACCCTAACTCTAACACTAACACTGTAACCCTAACCCTAACTTTAATCCTAACGCAAACTCTAAAACTAACCCCTCTAACAAATCCCTAACTATATCCCTAACAATAACCATAAACCTAATCAAAAGTCTAACACTAACTTGGAACCCTTGCACTAAAATTAAACAGAAACGTAACACTTACCCTAACCCTGCACACTAACCCTAACACTAACCATTAACCATAGCCACTAACACTAACCGTAACCCAAAACTTAACCGTAAACCTATAACTATCCCTAAACCTAACCATAACTTTAAGCCTAACACTAAGGTTAACACTAAACTCTAACCATAACCCTAAACTTAACCCTAAACCTAATCATATCCCTTACTCTAAACATAACCAAATCCTAACACTAACCCTATCCCTAACACGTAAGCCCTAACCTTAACCCTAACTCTAATCCTAACCCTAACCCTAACCCTAATCCTAACACTAAACCTAACCCTAACCCTAAACCTAAACCTAATCCTAACTCTAACCCTAACCCTAACCCTAACCCTAACCCTAACACTAACACTAACATTAAAATTAAATTCTCACTCTAACCCTAACCCTAAACCTACACCTCAACCTAACCTAACACTTACCATAAACCTAGCCTTAACCCTAACCCTAAACCGAACCCATAACACTACCAAAACCAAACCCTAACACTACCCCAAACCCACAACCCTAACACTGACCCTAGTCCTACCACTAACACTAACCCTAACCCTAAACCTAAGCCCTAAACCTAAACTTAACAGTAACACTAACACTAACCTCTAAACCTAACCCTAACCCTAAGCCTAACACAAACCCTAACCCTAAACCCTAACCCTAACACTAACCATAAACGTAAAAGTTCCCTAAAACTAACCCTAAACCTAAAACAAAACCTAAACATAACCGTAATCCTATCCCTAACACCTAACCCCAAACCCTAACACAAAACCTAACACTATCCCTAACCCTAAACCTAACCGTAAAGCTAACCCTAAACCTCACACTAACCCTAACCCTAAGCCTAACCCTAACGCTAACCTTAATCCTAAATCTAATTATAACGCTAACACTAACCCTAAAGCTAACTATAACACTAACTCTAACCCTGACCCCAACCCTAAATCTATAACCCTAACCCTAACCCTAAACCTAACCCGATCCCGAAACCTAACCCTAAACCTTAACCTAACACTAACACTAACACTAACACTAACACTAACACTAACACTAACCTTATGTGTAACGCTAAACATAAACTAACTTTTATCCTAAACCTAACCCTAAACTTAAACTAACTCTAACCCTAACCCTAACCCTAACCCTAACCCTAACCTAAACCTAACCCTAACCCCTAACCCAAAACCATAACCATAACCATAAACCTAACCCTAACCCTAACCCTAACCCTAACCCTAACCTAACCCTAAACCTTAACCTAACACTAACACTAACACTAACCCTAACACTAACCTTATCTGTAACGCTAAACGTAAACTAACTTTTATCCTAAACCTAACCCTAACCTTAAATTAACCCTAACCCTAACCCTAACCCTAACCCTAACCCTAACCTAAACCTAACCCTAACCCCTAAGCCAAAACCATAACCATAACCATAAATCTAACCCTAAACCCAATTGTAAACGAAAACCTAGCAGTAACCCAAAGCCTAACAGTAACCCTATCCCTAACAACTAGCCCCTAAACCTAATGCTAGACTAACCCCATTCCTAATCCTAAAGCTAAACCTAACCGTAACCCTAACAATAACCCTAATTCAAAGCCTAAACCTAACCCTATGCCTAACACCTCACCCCAAACCTAATCCTAACCTAACTCTAACTTTAAAACTAACTGTAACACTAACACTAAAGCTAACCATAACCATAAACCCTAACCCTAACCCTAATCCTAACCCTAAAACTAAAACTTACCCTAACACTAACCTTAACCCTAACACTAGCCCTAACCCTAACCCTAAACCTAACACTAAACCTAACCATAAATGAAAACCTAATGCTAACCCCAACCCTAAACCTAGTCCTAAACCTAACCTAACCTTAACACTAACTCTAACCCTAACACTAACACTAAATCTAAACCTTACCCTATCTTTAACCATAAACCTAACCCTAAAACTAACCCTAACCCTAAACCTAACCCTTCCCCTAACACTAATCCTAACCATTATCCTAAACCTTACCCTATCCCTAACACTAACCGTAACCCTAACTCTAAACCTAACCCTAACCTAACCCTAAACATAACTCTACCATAACCCTAACCTAAAGCTAACACTAACCCTAAACCCTAACCCTAACCCTAATCCTAATCCCAATTCTAAAACTAACCCTAACACTAACCTTAACCCTATAGCTAACCATAACCCTATTCCTAACTCGTTACTCCTAACCATAAACCTAAACATAACACTAATCCTAACCCTAAACCTAAACCTAACGCTAACCCAAACCCTAACCCTAACACTAACCCTAACCCTACCAATAACCCTAACCTTAACCCTAAACCTAAACCTTACCCTTTCCCTAACCGAACCCTAAACCTAAACCTGACCCGAAAGCTAACCTCTAACTCTAACCCTAACCCTAACCATAACCATAAAACTAACCCTAATCCTAAATCTAACACTAACATTAAACCTAACTTCTAACCCTAACCCTAACCCTAAACCTAACCCTAACCCTAACAGTAACCCTAAGCCTAACCCTAACACGAACACTAAACCCAACTTCTAACCCTAACCCTAACGCTAAACCAAACCGTAATCTTGACCCTAAACCTAACACTAACCAAAAACCTAAACCTCACTTAAAACTAACCCTAACTCAACCTTAACACTAACCCTAACACAAATCCTAAACATAACCCTATCCATACCCCTAACACTTAACCCCTAACCGTAACCCTAAACCTAGCACTAACCCTAACCCTAAAGCTAACCCTAAACTTCACGCTAACCCTAACCCTAAGCCTGAACCTAACGTAACCTTAATCCTAAATCTAAATAAAACGCTAAACCTAACCCTAAACGTAACCATAACACTAGACCTAATCCTCACCTAACCCCTAAAACCTAACCACTAAACCTAACCCAAACCCTAACACTAACGTAACCCTAACACTAACTCTAGCACTCTAACCCTAACCCTAACACTAATCCTAACCCTAAACCTAAACATAACCCTATAGCAAATTCCTAACCCTATCCCTAACACTAACCCTAAACCTAATCGTGAACCTCACACTAACTTCTAACCCTAACCCTAAAACTAAACATAAACCTAACACTAACGCTAACGCTACACACTAACCCTAACCCTAACACCTAACCCTACCACCTAACACAAACCTTAACCCAAACCTTAACACTAAAGCTGTAACTAACCTTAAGCATATCCATAACTTTAACCCTATCCCTAACAATAAACTCTAACCATAACCTTAACCATAAAACTAAACCTAATCATAACACTAACCCTAACTGTAACCCAAAGCCTAACACTAACCCTATCCCAAACACCTAACCCCTAACCCTAACTCTAACTCTAACCCTAACCATAACATTAACCCTAAGCCTAAAACAAACACTAACCCAAAACCCTATCACTAACCATAAATCCGTAACCCTAAAAAAACCTAAATCTAAAGCTAAACCTAACCAATAACCCAAACTCTAACCCTAACCCTAACCCTAAAGATAAATCTAACCCTAACCGTAACTTCAACCCTAAACTTGTCTTACCCTAACCCTTACACTAAGCCTGTACCGAGCTCTAACCCTAACCCTAACCCTAACCTTAACCGTAACCCTAACCGTAACAATAACACTAACACTAACACTAACACTAACACTAACACTAACACTGAACTAAACCTAACTTTTAAGCCTAACTGTAACCCTAAACATAAACACCAACCTAACCCTAACACTAACCATAACCCTAACACAAACCTTAACCCTAACCCTAACACTAACCCTAGCCCTAACCCCTAACCCTAACCCTGAACCCTAGCCTTAACCCTAACACTAACACTAAATCTAAACCTAAACCCTAATGCTAAACCTAACACAAACACTATCCCTAAACTTTAAACCTAAACCTAACCCTAACCCAAAGCCTAACCCTAAGCCTAACACTAACAATAACCCTAAAGCTAACATTCAACCTAAAACTAACCCAAAACCTAAACTTAACTCTAACCCTAAACCTAACACTAACCCTAAACCTAACGCTAACCCTAACCCTAAAACTATCCCTAACACTAACCTTATACGTAGCCCTAAATGAAACACTAACCCTAACCCTAAACCTAACCCTAACCCTAAAGTAACCCTAAACCTAACACTAACCCTAAACTAACCCTAAACCTAACCCTAAAACAAACCCTAACTAAACCATAACCATAACCCGAAGCCTAATCCTAACCCTATCCCTAACACCTAACCCCTAACCCTAACCCTAAACCTAACCCTAACACTAATCCTAATCCTAACCCTAATGCTAACCCTAAACCTAAACCTAAGCCTAACCCTAACACTAACCACAAACCTAACAATAACACTAAACCTAAATCTAATCGTAACCCTTACTCTAACCCTAATGCTAATCCAAACCCTAACAAAAACCATAAGCCTAACCCCTATCACCAAACCATAACTTTAGCCTTAGCCCTAACCCTAAACCCAATTGTAACCCTAACCCTAAAAGTAACCTGAAGCCTAACGCTAACCCGATCCCTAACACCTAACCCCTAAACCTAACGCTAACCTAAGCCTAACCGTAATCCTAACAGTAACCCTAAAACTAACCCTAACCCGAAGCCTACACTAACACTTTCCCTAACACCTAACCCCTAAAACTAACCCTAACTTAAACCTAACCGTAACCCTAACCATAACCCTAACCCTAACCCTAAACCTAACCTTAAAACTAAACCTAATGCTAACCCCAACACTAACCCTAAACTTAACCCTAATCCTAACCCTAACCCTTACCCTATCCCTAACCCTAACCCTAACACTAACACTAAATCTTATGTCTTGGCCTAAACCTAACTCTAACTCTAACCCTAACCCTAACCCTAACACTACCACTAAACTTAACTTCTAAACCTAAACCTAACCCTAACACTAACCCTAAACCTAAACCTAAACCTAACCCTAACACTTACCATAACCTTAACCCTAACCTTAACCCTAACACTAAACCCAACATATACCACTAACCATAACACTAACCCTAGCTGTAACCCTAACACTAACCCTAACTCCAACCCTAACTCTAAACCCTAATCCTAAACCTGACCCCTAGCCCTAAGCCTAAAACTAACCCTAACCCTAAACCTAAGACCTAAGAGCTAACCCTAACCAACCCTAACCCTAAACCCTAACCATAACACTAAACTTAAACCTAAATCTCACCCTAAAACTAACCCTAACCCTAACCTTAATCCTAACCCTAACTCAAACCCTAAGCATACACTAACACTAACCCTAACACAAAACCCCTAACCTTAACCCTAATCCTAAGACTAACCGTAACTGTAACCCTAACTCAAACACTAAACCTAACCCTAAACCTCACGCTAACCCTAAAACTAAGCCTAACCCTAATGCTAACACTAATCCTAATTCTAATTATAACACTAACCCAAACCCTAAACCTAACCGTAACACTATCCCTAACAATAACCCTAACCTTAAACACTAACCCCTTAACCTAAAACTAAACCTAACACAAACAATAACCTTAAACCTAACCCAAACCCTATCTCTAACACTAACACACTAAAACTAACCCTAACTCTAATTCTAACCCTAATGTTAACCCTATACCAAATCCTTAACCCTATCCAAAACACAAACCCTAAACCTAATCGTAACCCTGACCCTAACTTCTAACCCTAATTCTAACACTAAACATAAACCTAACACTAACACTAACACTACACAATAACCCTAACCCTAACCCCTAACACTAACACTAACCCAAAACTTAAACTTAACCCTATAACTAACCCTAACTCTAACGATAACCTTAATGCTAAACATAACACTAACCATAACACTAAATTCTAACCATAACCCTAACACTAACCATAAACCTAATCATAACCCTAACCGTAACCACAACCCAAAACCTAACACTAACCCTATCCCTAACACCTAAACCTAACCCTAACCCTAACTCTAATCATAAGCACAAACCTAATCTTAAGCCTAAACCAAACACTAACCCTAATCCTAACACTAACCCTAACACTAACCCTAACACTAACCATAACCATAACCCTAACCCTAACCCTAAATCTTACGTCTTGGCCTAAAAATAACTCTAACCCTAACCCTAACCCTAACCCTAATCCTAACACTAACACTAAATTTAACTTCTAAACCTAAACCTAACCCTAACCCAAACCCTAACCCTAAACCCAAACCATAACACTAACCCTAAACCTAAATCTCACCCTAAAACTAACCCTAGCCCTAACCTTAATCCTAACCCTAACCCAAACCCTAAGCATACACTAACACTATCCCTAACACCTAACCCTTAACCCTAACCCTAATCCTAACACTAACTGTAACCGTAACCCTAACTCAAACACTAAACCTAACCCTAAACCTCACGCTAACCCTAAAACTAAGCCTAACCCTAAGGCTAACACTAATCCTAATTCTAATTATAACACTAACCCTAACCCTAAACCTAACTGTAACACTATCCCTAACAATAACCCTAACCTTAAAAACTAACCCCTTACCCTAAACCTAAACCTAACACAAACAATAACCTTAAACCTAACCCGAACCATATCTCTAACACTAACACACTAACCCTAACCCTAACTCTAATCCTAAACCTAATGTTAACCCTATACCAAATCCATAACCCTATCCCTAACACAAACCCTAAACCTAATCGTGACCCTAACCCTAACTTCTAGCCCTAATACTAACACTAAACATAAACTTAACACTAATCCTAACGCTACTCACTAACACTAACCCTAACCCCTAACCCTAACCCCTAACACTAACACTAACCCAAAACTTAAACTTAACCCTATAATTAAACCTAACCCTAACCATAACCTTAACCCTAAACCTAACGTTAACCATAACACTAAACTCTAACCATAACCCTAAAACTAACCATAAACCTAATCATAACCATAACCGTAACCATAACCCAAAGCCTAACACTAACCCTATCCCTAACACCTAACACCTAACCCTAACTCTAACCATAACCACGACCCTAATCCTAAGCCTAAACCGAACACTAACCCTAATCCTAACACTAACCCTAACACTAACCCTAACACTAACCATAACCCTAACCCTAACCCAAACCCTTCCTCTAACATTAACCCTAACACTAAGCCTAATCCTAAACCTTACCTATCCCTAAGCCTAACCCTAACCCTAAACCTAAACCTAATCATAAACATACACCTAACCCTAACTCTAACACAAACACTAACACTAACCCTAACCCTAACCCCTAACCGATAACCATAACTCTAACCCTGACACTAACCCTAAACCCAAATTGTAAAGCTAACCCAAACAGTAACTCAAAGCCTAACACTGAAACTATCCGTAACTCCTAACCCGTAAACCTAACGCTAACCTAAACCTAACCCTAACTTGGTCTTACCCTAACCCTAACCCTCACCCGATCCCGAACTCTAACGCTAACCCTAACCCTAACCCTAATCACTAACCCCAAAACCTAAACCTAACCCTAACACTAACCATAACCCTAACACTAACCATAACCCCAACACTAAACTTGTGTAAATCTAACCCTAAAACTAACAAGAATCCTAAACCTATAACTATCACTATTCCCTAACCGTAACCCTAACCCTAAAACTAACCCTAACCTTAACCCTAAACATAACCTTAAACCTAACCCTAACCCTAAACTTAACCCTAAGCCTAAAGCAAACCCTAACACTAACCCTAACCTCTAAACCTAAACCTAACCCTAACCCTAAAACTAAACCTAATCCTAACTCTAACCCTAACACTAACCCTAACCCTAAGCTCTAAACCTAACCCTAACCCTAACCCTAGCATTAAACTAACCTTCACACTAACATTAACCCTAACACGAACCCTAACCCAAACCCTAAACCTAACAGGTAAACCATAACACTAATCCTAACATTAACACTAACCAAAACACTAAACCTAAGGCTAAACCTAACCCTAACCCTAAACGTATTCATAGCCCTAACCCTAACCGTAACCCAAACACTAACAATAACCCCATCCCTAACATCAAACCCGTAACTCTAAACCTAAACCTAATGCTAACCCTAAAACTAACCCTAAACCTAACCCTAACCGTAAACCTAAACCTAATGATAACCCTAACCCAACCCTAAAACTAACGCTAACCTTAACCATAATCATAAACATAACCAAAACCCTAACACTAACACTAACCCTAAATTCTAACCTTATCCATAACCTTAAACATAAACCTAACGCTAACCTTAACCATAATCATAAACATAACCATAACCCTAACACTAACAGTAACCCTAAATTCTAACCTTATCCATAACCTTAAACATAAACCTAACACTAACCCTAACCCTAAATTCTAACCCTAACGCTAACTGTAAACATGCACCTAACACTAACCCTAACCCTAAACTCTAACTCTAACCGTAACCCTAACCCAAACCTCTAACTCTTATCCCTAACACTAACCCAAATATTAACCCTAACACTAACTATAACCCTAACACTTAACACTAACCCTAACATTAACACGAACCGAGACACCTAACCCTAACCCTAACCCGCAACCTAACATTAAGCCTAACACCTAAACCTGACCCTAACCCTAACCCTAACCCTAACCCTAACCCTAACCTTAACCCCTAAACCTAACGATAATCTTAACGCTAACTGTAACCCTAACCCTAACACTAAACCTAACCCTAATCCAAATCCTAAACCTATATTAATCCTAATAGTAACCCTAAACCTAACCCTAAATCTAACATCTAACCCTAACCCAAAGCCTAAGAATAACCCTAAACTTAACCATAAATCTAAACCCAGCCCTAATCCTAATCCTAATCCTAATCCTAACCCTAACCCTAACCCTAAACCTAAGACTAACACTAACCCTAAGCCTAACACTAACCCTAAACCTAAACACTAACCCTAACACTAACACTAAATCAAAGCTTAACCCAAAACATAAAATCCTAACCCTAACCTAAATCCTAAACCTAACCCTAACCCTAACCCTAACCCCCAATCCAAAGCGCTAACCCTAACCCTAACCATAACCCTAACCCTTATCATAAACCCTACTCTAACCTTATCTAACCCTATCCCTAAATCTAAACTGAACCCTAACACTAACCCTAATTCATAACCTTAACCCTAACCCTAACCCTAACCCTAAACCTAAACCTAAACTTAACCCTAACCCTAAATTTAAATCTAAGCCTAACCCTAACACTAACCCTAATCCTAAACTCTTAACCTGACCCTAACCCTAATCCTAAACCTAAACCTAACCCTAACCTTAACACTAACACTTACGCTAAACCCTAAACCTAACCCTGATCCTAAACCTAACCCTAAAACTAACCCTAACACTGACTTAACCCTAACCTTATCCCTAACACCTAACACCTTACTCTAAACCTAAACCTAACCCTAACCCTAACCCTATCCCTAAACCTAATGCTAATCCCAAGAATAACATTAAACCTATTCATAACACTGACCCTAACGATAAACCGAAGCCTAACCCTAACCGTATCCCTAAAACCTAACAACTAACCCTAATCCTAAACCTAACCCTAACCCTCAAACTAAAACTAATCCTAACCCTAATGCTAACCCTAAACCTAAACCTAATGCTAACCCTAACAGTAACCATAAACCTAACACGAACACTAACCCTAAACCTAATTGTATCACTAACCCTAACACTAACCCAAACCCTAATCTAACCCTAACCCTAAAACCTAACACCAAACCCTAACATTAACCCTAACCCTAAAATTAAACCTAACCATAACCCTAAACCTAACACTAAACCTAACCCTAACCCTAAATCTATTCATACCCCTAATGCTAACCATAACACGAAGCCTAACCTTAACCCTATTCCTAACACCTAACCCTTAACCCTAAACCTAATCCTAATGCTAACCCTACAACTATCTGTAAACCTAACCCTAACTCTAACCCTACACCTAATCACAACCCTAACTCGACCCTTAACCTAACACTAACCTAACCCTATCACTAAACCTAACTATAACCCTAACCCTAACACTAACCTGAACACTAACTTCTAACCCCAACCCTAACCCAAAACATAAGAACAAAACTAACCCTAACCCTCAACTCTACCCCTAACCCTAACCTCTTACTCTTACCCCTAACCCTAACCAAATGATTAACCCAAACCCTAACCATAACCCTAACCACTAACACTAACCCGAACACTAACACTAACTCTGACCCCAACCATAACCCTAAACCCCACTCTAACACTATCTCTAAGCCCTAACCCTAACCCTAACCCTAATGCAAACCCTAAACGTAAAACTAACGCTAAAAATAACCCTAACACAAATCGTAAAACTAACGCTAATCCTAACCCTAAACCTAACACTAACCCTAAATCGAAACTCTAACCATTACACAAAGCCTAACACTAACCCTAACCCTAACCCTAAACTAACACTAAACCCAGCACTAATGCTAACCCTAACACTAACCATAACCCTAATCCTAACTCTAACATTAACACTAAACCCTAACTCTAACCGTAAACCTAATCCTGACCCTAACCATAACCCTAAGCCTAACCCTAACCCAAAGCATAAAACCCTAACCCTAATCCAAACCCTAACCTATCCATATACCAAACCCTAAACCTAAGCCAAACCATAAGCCTAACTCTAATCCTAACCCCAACCCTAACCTTGTCTAACCCTAACCAATCCCGAACCCTTACCCAAACCATAACCCTAATCCCTAATCCTAACCCTAACACTAAACCTAACACTAAACCTAATCCTAACCCTAACCCTAAACCTAACATTAACCCTAAATCTAAACCTAACCCTAACCCTTACCCTAACCCTAACAGTAAACCTAACACTAATGCTATCCCTAACCTCTGACCATAACCCTAAACCTAAAACAAAAACCTAACCCTAACACTAACCCTAAACCTAACCCTCACCTTAAAACTAAGCTTAACCCTAAGTTTAACCCTAACCCAAACCCAAATCCTAAACCTAGCATTAACACTAAAACTAACACTATACATAATGCTAACCTTAACAATAACCGTTAACCTAATCATAATACTAACCCTAACCGTAACCCAAAGGAAGCCTAATACTAACCCTGTCCCTAACACCTAACCCCTAACAATAACCCAAACACTAATCCTAACACTAACTCTATACCAAATCCCTAACCCTAAAAATAATTGTAACCCTAACACTAACTTCTAACCTTAACCCTAACCCTAAACATAAACCTAACACTAACCCTAACCCTAGACACTAACCCTAACCCTAATCCTTAGCCAAAGCCTAACCCTAACCTCTGACTCTAAAACCTAACACTAACCCAAACACTAACCATAACCCTAACCTTAAGAGTAACCCCTAACCGTAACCATAAACCTAACCCTAACACTAAGCCTAACCCCTAGCACTAACACTAAATCAAACCTTAACCCTAACCCTATAACTAACCCTAACACTAAACTCTAACCATAAGCATAGCCCTAGCCCTAAACCTAATCATAACCCTAACATTAACCGTAACCGAAAGGCTAACACTAACCCTATCCATAAGACCTAACCCCTAACCTTAACACTAACTCTAACACTAGCTCTAACCCTAAAACTAAGCCTAAACCAAACACTAACCCTAAACCCTAACACTAACCATACAAACCTAAACCTAACACAAACCCTAAACCTAACCCTAATCCTAACCCTAACCACAAACTCTAACACTAACTTTAACCCTGAAGATAAATCTAAACCTAACCCAAACCCCAACCCTAACCTTGTCTTACCCTAAAACTAACCCTAACCTGATCCCAAAACCTAACCCTAAACCTAAAGTTAAACCTAAACTTAACCATAACCATAACCCTAACCACTAATCCCAAACCCTAAACCTAACCCTAAACATAAACCTAAACGTAACCCTAACCCCAACCCTAATCTTGTCTAAAACTAACGCTAAAACTAACAGTAATTCTAACCCTAATCCCTAAACCTAACCCTAAGACTAAAGCTAAACCTAACCCTAACATTAACCTCTAAACCTAACCCTAACCCTAAACCGAAACCTAAACCTAACCCTCACCCTAACACTAACCCTAACCCTAACCCCTAACCCTAACACCAACACCACTCTAACCCTAAAACTAAACCTAACACTAACCCAAAAGCTAACCCTAAAACCTAACCCCAAATCCTAACCCTAATCCTAACACTAACCCTAACCATAACCCTAAACCTAGCGCTAAATCTACCCTAACCCTAAACCTATTCATAACTCTAACCCTAACCATAACCCGAAGCCTAACACTAACCCTATCCCTAACACCTAACCCATAATCCTAACCCTAAACCTAATGCTAACCGTAAAACTAAACTTAAACAAAACCATAACAATAAACCTAATCATAACCATAACCCAACCTTAAACCTAATGCTAACCTAACACTAATCCTAACCATAACCCTATCACTAAGCCTAACTCTAACTTCTAACCCTAACACTAACACTAAACATAAACCTCACACCAACGTTAACCATAAACTCTAAGCCTAACCCTAAACCTAACCTCTAACTCTTACAACTAACACTAACACAAACATTAAAACTAACCCTAACCATAACCCTAAGCCCTAAACCTAACACTAACACTAAGCCCTAAACCTCACCTTAACAGTAACACTAACCCTAAAAGTAACCCTAACCATAAACCTAACCATAACCCAAATACTAAACCTACAGCTAAAACTAACCTTAACACTAACCCTAAAACTAAATCTAACCTCTAAACCTAACCCAAAGCCTAACCAAAACCCTAATCCTAAAACTAAAACCAGCCCTAACCCTAACACTAACCCCTAACCATAAACCTAACCCTTACCTAACCCTAACCCTAACACTAAACCTATCCATAACCATAAACCTAATGCTAAATCTAAGCCTAACCCTTAACCTATTCATAACCCTAACGCTAAACGTAACCCAAAGCCAAATCCTAAACTTATCGCTAACACCTAACCCAAAACCTTAAGCCTAATCCTAACGCTAAATCTAAAACTATCCCTAAATCTAACCCTAAGCCTAAGCCTAAATCTAATCATAACCCTAACACAACCATAAACCTAATGCTAACCTAACACTAACCCTAACCATAATCATAACACTAACACTAACCTTAATACTAACTTTAAGCCCTAACCATAACCCTAAATATAAACCAAACACTAAATCTAAACCTAAACTCTAACCCTAACCTTCAACTATAATGCTTACACCTAAAACAAACACAAACATTAACCATAACCCTAACAATAACACTAACACCTAACACTAATCCTAACATTAACACTAACCGTGAACCCTAATATTAAACCTAACCCTAACCCTAAACTTAACCCTAACCATAACACTAACCCTAACCCTAACCCAAAAGCTAAGCCTAAACTAAATCCTAAACCTAAACCTAAACCTAACCCTAAACCTAACCGTAAATCTAACCTCTAACCCTCATTCAAAGCCTAACCCGAACCATAACCCTTACCCTAAGACTAAACCCAGCCCTAAACCTAACCCTATCCCTAACCCTAACCCTAACCCCAACACTAACCCTAACCCTAAACCTAACCTCTAACAATAAAACTAACCCTAACCCTAACCCTAAGGCTAACAATAACTCTAACTCTAAACTCTAACGCTAACCCTAACCCTAGCCCTAACCTTAACCCAAACCATAAAACCCTAACCGTAACCCAAAACCTAACCCTACCCCTATCCCTAACCCCTAATCCCAAACCGGTTCAGTAAGGTTTAGGGTTAGGTTAAGACAAGGTTACAGTTTGGCTTAGGATTAGGGTTAGGGTTATGTTTAGGGTTAGGGTTAGGCTTTGGGATTAGGGATTACCAAACCCTAATACTAACAGTAACCCTAATCCCTAACCCTAAACCTAACCCTAACTCTAAACCTAATCCTGACTCTAAACCTAACCCTAACCCTAAACCTAAGCTTAAACCAAAACTAACCCTAACCATTATGTCTAACCCTAACCTAACCCTAACCCTAACCCTAAACCCTAACTCAAACCCTAATGCTAACACTTAACCTAAAACGAATCCTAACACTAACCTTAACCCTAACCATAACCCTAAACCTTTCCCTATCTCCAAACCCCTAACCATAAACCTAAACCTAACACTAACCCTAACCCTAAACCTAAACATAACGCTAAGCCCAACCCTAAACCTAAACCTATTCATAACCCGAAACCTAACCATAACCAGAAGCCTAACACTAACACTATCCCTAAAACCTAACACCTAACTCTAACCCGAAACCTAACCCTAATCCTAACCCTAACGCTAAACTGAAACCTACAGCTAACGCTAACCCTAACACTAACCTTAAAACTCAACCTAACAACAAACCTAATCACAACACTAACCCTAACCCTAACACAAAGCTTAACCATAACCCTAACCCTAAACTCCAACCCAGAATCCTAACCCTTACCTAACCCTAACCCTAACACTAAACCTATCCATAACCATAAACCTAATGCTAAATCTAAGCCTAACCCTTAACCTATTCATAACCCTAACGCTAAACGTAACCCAAAGCCAAATCCTAAACTTATCGCTAACACCTAACCAAAAACCTTAAGCCTAATACTAACGCTAAATCTGAAACTATTCCTAAATCTAACCTAAGCCTAACCCTAAATCTAATCATAACCCTAACCCAACCATAAACCTAATGCTAACCTAACACTAACCCTAACCATAATCATAACACTAACACTAACCCTAATACTAACTTTAAACCCTAACCATAACCCTAAATATAAACCAAACACTAAATCTAAACCTAAACTCTAACCCTAACCTTCAACTATAACGCTTACACCTAAACCAAACACAAACATTAACCATAACCCTAACAATAACACTAACACCTAACACTAATCCTAACATTAACACTAACCATGAACCCTAATACTAAACCTAACCCTAACCCTAACCCTAACCCTAAACTTAACCCTAACCATAACACTAACCCTAACCCTAACCCTAAAGCTAAGCCTAAACTAAATCCTAAACCTAAACCTAAACCTAACCCTAAACCTAACTGTAAAACTAACCTCTGACCCTCATCCAAAGCCTAACCCAAACCATAACCCTTACCCTAAGACTAAACCCAGCCCTAAACCTAACCCTAACCCTAACCCTAACCCTAACCCTAACACTAACCCTAACCCTAAACCTAACCTCTAACAATAAAACTAACCCTAACCATAACCCTAAGGCTAACAATAACTCTAACTCTAAACCCTAACGCTAACCCTAACCCTAGCCCTAACCTTAACCCAAACCCTAAAACCCTAACCGTAACCCAAAACCTAACCCTACCCCTAACCCTAACCCCTAATCCCAAACCGTAACCCTAACCCTAACCATAACCATAACCTAATCCTAACCCCAACCCTAACTTTGTCTAACCTTAATTGTAACCCTAACCCTAACCAGAACCCTAACTCTAATCCTTAACCCTAACACTAGCACTAAACCTAAACCTAAACATAACCCTAACAGTAAACCTAACCCTAAACTGACGCCTAAATCTAAACCTAACACAAACCCTAACCTCTAAACCTAATCCTAACCGTAATCCTAAACTGAAACCTAACCCTAACTCAACACTAACCCTAACCCTAAACCCTAACCCTAACCCAAACCCTAATCCAAACCCTAAACCTAAAACTAACCCTAACCTTAACCATAACCCTAACCCTAACTCCTAACACCTAACTCTAAACCTGAACCTAACACTAACCCTAAGCCTAACACTACAGCAAACCCTTACGCCAACCCTAACCCTAAACCTATTAATAAAACTAAACCTAAACATAACCCAAAGCCTAAACCTAACCCTATCCCGAAAACCTAACCCCTAACCCTAACCCTGAACCTAAACCTAACCTAAACCAAAACCTAACCCTAACGCTAATACTAACACTAACCCTAAACATAACCCTAAACCTAAACCTAATCGTATCACTAACCCTAGCCCTAACCTAACTCTAACCCGAAAACTAACCATAACCATAACACTAACCCTAATACTAACTTGTAACCTTAACACTAACCCTAAACATAAACCTAACACTAACCCTAACGCTAAACTCTAACCCTAACCTTAACACTAACCCTCACCTCTAAAACTTACCCCTAACCCTAACCCTAACACTAATCCTAACACTAATGCTAACTGTGACCCCTAACACTAACCCGAACCATGACCCTAACATGAACCCAAACCCATAACTCTAACCCTGTAAACCTAAAATTAAACCTAACCCTAACCCAAATCCTAAACCTAATGCTAAACCTAACTCTAACCCTAAACCTAACACTAAATCTATAACAGTAAATCTAACCTATAACCCTAACCCAAAACCTAAACCTAACCATAATCCTAACACTAAACCCAGCCCGAACACTAACCCTACTACTAATGTAAACCCTAAACCTAATGCTAACCCTAACACTAACCCTAACCCTAACCCTAACACTAACCCTAACCATAACTCTAACACTAACCCTAACCTATAACCCTAACCCAAAACCTAAACCTAACCCTAACCCTAACACTAAAACCAACCCGAACACTAACCCTAAACCCAGCCTAAAACTAATGTAAACCCTAACCGTAACGATAACCCTAACACTAACCCTAACCCTAACCCCTAACCATAAACCTAACCCTAATCCTAACCCTAAACCTAACCCTAAGCATAATACTAGCTCTAACTCTAAACCCTAACCCTAAACCTAACCATAAACCTAGCCCTAAACCTATCCCAAACCATATAACCCTCACACTAACCCAAAGCCTAACACTAACCCTAACACTAACCCCTAATCCCAAACCATGAACATAAACCTAACAATAACCCTAACCCTATTCCTAACAAAAACCCTAATCTTGTCTAACCCTAAACCTAACCCGAACCGGAACCCTAACCCTAAACCTAACCCTAACCCTTACCCTAACCCTAATCCCTAACCTAACACTAACCCTAAACCTAAACCTAATCCTAAACCTAAACCTAACCCTAAACCTAACCCTAAAAGTAACCCTAACCCTAACCCTAAACCGAGGCCTAAATCTAGCCCTGACTTCTATATCTAATCCTAACCGTAAGCCTAAACATAAACGTAAACCTAACCCTAACCCTAACCCTAACCCTAACACTAACCCTAACCCTAAACCCTAACCCTAACCCTAATCCGAACCCTAACCCTAAAACTAACCCTAACACTAACCTTAACCCTAATCTTAACCCTAACACTATCCCTAACTACTAACCCATAACTCTAAGCCTAAACCAAACACTAACACTAACCCTAAAACTAAACCTAACGCTAACACCAACGCTAACCCTAAACCTATTCATAACCCTAACCCTAACCATAACCAGAAGCCTACACCTTAACCTAGCCCTAACAGCTAACCTGTAACCCTAAACCTAATCCTAAGGCTAAAACTAAAATCAACCCTAAATCTAACACTAAACCTAATCCTAAAACTTTCCTAACCCTAACGCTAAACTAACCTATCCATAAACCTAACTTTCCATAAACCTAACACTAAACTAAACTTTTCCCTAACCCTAACCATAACCCTAAAACTAACAATAACCTTAACCCTAACTTCTAACCCTAACCCTAACCCTATATATAAATCTAACACTAACCCTAACTGTAAACTCTAACCCTTACCCTAACCCTAACCCTAACCTCTAACTCTTACCCCTAACCCTAACCAAAACATTAACCCAAATCCTAACCATCACCCTTACCCCTAAAACTAACCCTAACCCTAACACTAACCCTGACCCTTAACCCTAACACTCACCCTAACACTAACCCTAACACATACCCCTAAACCTAATCCTAATGCTAACCCTAAATCTAACCCTAACCCTAAACCTAATCCTAACACAAATCCTAAACCTAATGCTAATCCTAACCTTAACCCTAACCCTAAACTAACCGTAATCCAAAGCCTAACACTAGCCCTATCCCAAACACCTAACCCCTAACCCTAACCCTAACTCTAATCATAATCCTAACCCTATTCCAAATCCCTAACCCTATCCCTAACACAAACCCTAAACCTAATCGTAACCCTAACCCTAACTTCTAACTTTAACCCAAACCCTAAACCTAATCCTAACACAAATCCTAAACCTAATGCTAACCCTAACCCTAACCCTAAACTAACTGTAACCCAAAGCCTAACACTAACCTTATCCCAAACACATAACCCCTAACCCTAACCCTAACTCTAATCCTAATCCTAACCCTATTCCAAATACCTAATCCTATCCCTAACACTAACCCTAAACCTAATCGTAACCCTAAACCTAATCGTAACCCTAACCCTAACTTCTAACTCTAACCTTAACCCTAAACATAAACCTACCTCTAACCCTAAACCTACACACTAACCCGAAACCTGACCCTTACCCTAAGCATAAACCTAACCTCTGACTGTAACCCCTAACCATAACCCAAACACTAACCCTAACCCTAGCCTTAAGAGTAACCCCAAATCCTAACCATAACCCTAACCATTAACACTAACCCTAACCCAAACCTTAACCCTAACACTATATCTAAACCTGAACATAAGCATAACATTAAACCTAACCCTAACACTAACCCTAACACTGAACTCTAACCATAAACCTAACCCTAACCCTAAACCTAATCATAACCCTAACCCTAACCATAACCCAAAGCCTAACAGTTACCCTATCCATAACACCTAACTCCTAACCCTAACTCTAACCCTAACCCTATACCTAACCCTAAGCCTAAAGCAAACACTAACCCTTAACCGTAACAATAACCATAAAAGCCTAACCTTACCACAAACCCTATCCCTAAACCTAAACCTAACCTCTAACTCCAAACTCTAATCCTAAAACTAACCCTAAAGGTAAATCTAACCCTAACCCTAAACCTAACCATATCCCTAACACTAACACTAACTCGAACACTAACTTCTAATCCAACCCTAAACCTAAACATAAACCTAACACTAACCCGAACCCTAAACTCTAACCCTAACCCTAACCCTAATCTCTAAAACTTACCCGTAACACTAACGAAAACTTTAACCCAAACTCTAACCATAACCCTAACAACTAACACTAACCATAACACTGACACTAACCCTGACACCTAACACTAACCCTAACCCCCACCCTAACATTAACCCTACATAATAAGCCTAACCCTAACCATAACCCTAACGCTAACCCTTATCCTAAACCTAAACCTAAAAATAACCCTAACCCAAATCCTAAACCTAATGCTAATCCTAACCCGAACCCGAACCCTAACCAGAAATCTAACCTCTAACCGTAACCCGAAGCCTAAACCCAATCCAAACCCTAAACCTAATACTAAACCCAGCCCTAACCCTAACCATAACACTAACCCTAAACATAACACTAACCCTAACTCTAAAACTAAACATAAACCTAACGCTAACCTTAAACCTAACAGTAAACCTAATCATAACCGTAACCCTAATCATAACCCAAAGCCTAACACTAACCCTGTCCATAACACCTAACCCCTAACACTAACCCTAACCCCAATCCTAACCATAACCCTATACCATATGCCTAATCCTATGCCTAACACTAACCCTAAACCTAATCGTAAACCTAACCCTAACTTCTAACCCTAAACCTAACCCTAAACATAAACCTAACACTGACCATAAATCTACACACTAACGCTGCCAAACCCTTACCCTAAGACTAAACCTAATTTTTGTCTCTAACCCCTAACCCTAACCCAAACACTAACTGTAACACTAAGCTTAAGAATAACTGCTAACCCTAACCATAACCCTAACCCTAACACTAATCATAAGCGCTAAAACTAACATTAACCCAAACCATATCCGTAACCCTATAACTAACCCTAAACCTAAACATAACCTTCACCCTATCCCTAACACTAACCCAAACACTGAACTCTAACTGTAACCCTAACCCTAAACCTAAAACTAATCATAACCCTAACTGTAACCCAAAGCCTAACAGTAACCTTATCCATAACACCTAAACCCTATCCCTAACACTAGCTCTAACCCTAACCCTAACCCTAAACCTAAAGCCTAAACCAAACTCTAACCCTAAACACTAACACTAACCATAAAAAACTAACCCTAACACAAACCCTTTCACTAACCCTAAACCTAACTCCTAACCCCAAACTCTAACCCTAACCCTAATCTAAAGATAAATCTAACTCTAATGCTAACCCCAACCCTAACCTTGTCTTACCCTAACCCTAATCCTAATCATAACCCTAATCCAACCCTAAACCTAACGCTAACCTAACACTAACCCTAACCATAACCATAACCCTAATCCTAACACTAACCCTAAAACTAACTTATAACCATAAGCCTAATACTAAAAATAAAACTAACACTAACCCTAACCCAAATCTCTAACCCTAACCCTAACCCTAACCATAACCTCTAACTCTTACCCCTAACCCTTAGGCAAACATTAACCGTAACCATACCATAACACTAACCCCTAACCCTAACACTTACAGTAACACTAAACGTGACACCTAACCATAATCCTAAACCTCACCCTAACACTAAACCTAACCCCTAGGCCTAACCCTAACCCTAATGCTCACACTAACTCAAACCCTAAACCTAACCCTAAAATTAACCCTAACCCAAATCATAATCCTAAAGCTAAGCCTAACCCTAACCCTAACACTAATGCTAAATCTAACTTCTAACCTTAATCCAAAGCCTAAACCTCACCCTAAACCTAACCCTAAAACTAAACCCAGCCCAAACACTAACCCTAAACCTAACACTTACCCTAAACCTAACTCTGACCCTAACCCCTAACCATAAACATATCCCTAACCCTAACACCCAGCCTAAACCTAAGCCTAACACTAACACTAACCCTAAACCATAACACTAACCCTAACACTAACCCTAAACCTAACCCAAACAATAAAAACCTAACCCTAAACGAAAATCTAACCCTACACCTAACCATAACCCCTAATCCCAAAACCTAACCCTAACCCTATCCATAGTCCTAACCCTAATCTTAACCCCAACCCTAACCTTGTCTTAACCTAACCCTAACCCTAATCATAACGCAAATCCCTAACCCTAACGCTAACTCAAACCCAAAACCTAACCCTAACCCTAACACTAACACTAACCCTAACACTAAATTCTAACCCTAACCCTAACAAAATAAACCTAACACTAACCCTAACCCAAAACTCGATCCCTAACCCTAACCCTAACCATTACCTCTAACACTTCCCTTATCCCCAAGCCAAATATTAACGCTAACCCTAAAAATAACCCTAACCCGTAACACAAATGCTAACACTAACACTAACCCTGACCCTAACCCTAGCCCTAACACTCACCCTAAAAGTAACCCTAACCCCTAAACTTAACCCTAATCCTAACCCTAATGCTATCCTTAACCCTAAATCTAAACCTAACCCTAAGCCAAATCCTAAATATAACGCTAAACCTTACCCTAACCCTCAGCCTAACTGTAATCCTAACCCTAAACCTAATTGTAACCTGAAACTTAAATGTAACCCGAAGTCTAAACTTAACCCTCACCCTAACATCTAACACCTAACCCTAACCCTAACACTAACCCTAACCCTAAACGTAACCATAACCCTAAACCTACTCCGAACCATAACATCTACTTCTAAACCTAAACCTAACTCTAATCCTAACCCTAAACCTTAACCTCAACCTAACCCTAACCATAAAACTAATCCTAACACTAACCCTAACTCTAAACGCTAAGCCTTACCATAAGCCTAACCTTAGCCCTAACGCTAACCATAACCCTAACCTTAACCCTAACCCATAACTCTATCCCTAACCCCTCACCCATAAACCTAACACTAACCCTAACACTAACCTAATTGTAACCCTTATCCTAAACATAACCCTAAGCCTAAGGCAAACATCGACCCTAACTCAAACCTAACCCTAAACATCACACTAACCCTAACCCTAATCCTAACTCTAACAATAACCCTAACCCTAATCCTAACTCTAACACTAACCCTAAACCTAACTCTAACCCTAACTGTAACACTAACCCTAAAACTACCCACCAAACTAACCCTAACCCTTACCCTATCCCTAACCCAAATCCCAACACTAAGCCTAACCCTGAACTGAAGCATAAACCATAACCCTAACAATAATCTCTAACACTAACCCTAACCCTAACCCAACCCAAACCCTAAACCAATCACTAACCTCTAACCATAACCCTAACCCTATTCATAACTTCTAAGCCCAACCCTAACCCTCACCCTAACCCTAAACCTAATCATAACCCTAACCCAACCCTAAACCCAATGCTAACCTAACCCAAACCCTAATCCTAACCATAAACCTAACCCTAACACTAAACCTAACCCTAACTTCTAACCCTAACCCTAACACTAAACATAAACCTAACACTAACCCTAACACTAAACTCTAACCCTAACCCTGACCCTAACACAAACCTCTAACTCTTACCCCTAACACAAACCAAAACATTAACCCTAACCTTAAACATAAACCTAAACCCTAACGCTAACACTAATACTAAAACTAACCCTAACTCCTAACCATAACACTAACCCTCACCCTAACACTAACCCTAACCCCTAACTCTCACCTTAACCCTAAAGCTAACCCTACACCTAACCCTAAACCTAAGCCTAACCCAAATCCTAAACCTAAAGTTAAACCTAACCCTAACCCTTAACGTAACCTTAATCTAACCTCTAACCCTAACCCAAAGCCTAATCCTAACCCTAACCCTAACACTAAAACTAAAACCAGCCCTAACCATAACCCTAACCCTAACCCTAACCATAACTCCTAAAAATAAAACTAACCCTAACCCAAACCCTAAGCCTAAACCTAGGGCTAACACTAACCCTAACCCTAAACACTAAACCTAATCCTAACCCTAACACTAGCACTAACCATAAACCTAACACAAACCATAAAACCCTAATCCTAAGCCAAACACTAACCCTACCCTGAAACCTAACCCCTAATCCTAAACCCTAACCCTAAACATAACCGTTACCTCAACCTAATCCTAAACCCTAACGTAACCTTGTCTTAATCTAAACATAACCGGAACCCTAACCCTAACACTAACCCTAATCCCTAACCCTAACCCTAACCCTAAACATAACCCTAACTCTAACCCTAACCCTAAACCTAAGCTAAAACCTAAACCTAACCCTAACCCTAACACTAACCCTAACCCTAAAACCTAACCCTAAACCTGATCCTAACCCTAACCCTAAAATTAAGCCTAACACTAACCTTAACCCTAACCCTATCCCTAAAACTTAATCCATAAACCTAAACGTAAACCTAACACTAACCCTAACCATAACCTTAAACTTAATGCTAACCCAAACCCTAAACCTAAACCTATTCTTATCCCTAACACTAACCATACCCCAAAGCCTAACCATAACACTATCCCTAAAACCTAACCCCAAACTCTAACCATAAACCTGACCCTAAACCTAACCCTAATCCTAACAATAACGCTAACCGTAAACAGAAACTTTACACTAAAACACTAACCCTAAACCTTAACCTAATTGTAACACTAACCCTAACCCTAACCCTAACCCTAACCCTAACACAAAACGTAACCCTAACCCTAATGCTAATCCCTAACCCCAAAACCTACCCCTAATCCTAACACTAACCCTTAACACTAAACCTAAGCATAAACCTAAACCAAACGCTAAGCCTACCCCTAACCCTAAACCTAATCATAACCCTATCGCCAACCACAATGCGAAGTCTAACCCTAATCCTATTACTAACAACTAACCTGTAACCATAAACCTAATCCTAATGCTAACTCTAAAACAAACAATAAACCTAACCCTAAACCTAACCTAAAATCTAATCATAACCCTAAACCAACACTAAATCTAATGATAACCTAACTGTAACCCTAACCCTAACCATAATCCTAACCATAACACTAACCCTAATCCTAACTTCTAATGCAAACCCTAATCCTAAACATAAACCTAAAACTAACACTAACCCTAAATTCTAACCCTAACCCTAACACTTACCCTAACCTCTAAAACTTACACCTAACACTAACCCAAATATTAACCCTAACCCTAACAATAGCCCTAACCCCCAACACTAATCCTAACACTAACACTAACCCTGACCCCTAACACTAACCATAACCCTTTCCGTAACAATAACCCTAACCCCTAAACCTAACCCTAATTCTAACGCTAACCCTAACCATAACACGAAACCTAACCCTAACCCAAATCCTAAACCTAACGCTAAACCTAAACTTAACCCTGAACCTAACCATAAATCTAACCTCTAACTCTAACCCAAAGCCTAACATTAACCCTAACACTAACCCTAAAACTAAAACCAGCCCTAACTCTAACACTAACCTGAACCCTAAACCTAAACCTAACATTAATCCTAACCTTAACCCTGACCCTAAGCCCTAACCATAAACCTATTCATAGCCCTAACCCTAACCCTAACCCTAAACCTAAGCCTAACACTACTCTAAACCCTAACCCTAATCCCAACCCTAACGCTAAACCTAAAGCTAACCCAAACCATAAAACCTTAACCCTAACCTTAACCCTAAACCTAAACTTAAGCCTAACACTAACTATAAACCCTAACCCTAATCCGAACCCTAACCCTAAACCTAAAGCTAACCCAAACCATAAAATCTTAACCCTAACCCAAACCCTAACCATACCCCTAACCCTAACCCCTAATCCCAAACCCAAACCCTGACCATAACCATAACCCTAACCCTAATCCTAACCACAGCCCTAACCTTGTCTAACCATAACCCCAACTGTAACCCGAACCCTAACCCTAAACCTAACACTAATCCTGAACCCTAACACTAACCCTAAACCTAAAACAAAACCTAACCCTAACCCTAACCTTAAACCCAAGCCTAAATTTAACACTAACCTTAACCCTAACCTCGAAACCTAATCCTAAACATAACCCTAAACCTAACCCTGAACCTAACTGTAAACCAAACACTAATGCTAACCCTAAACCTAAAGCTAACCCCAAACCTAAACCTAACCCAAACCCTAAACCTAATGCTATCACTAAGCCTAACCCTAACTCTAACCCTAACACTAAACCTAACTTCTAACCCTAACACTAACCCTAACCCTAAACCTCAACCTAACCTTAAACTTAAAGATAACACTTACCCTAAACTTAAGCCTAGCCCTATCCCTAAAGGCTAACCCTAAACCTAACCCTAAACCTAACCCTAACCATAAACCTAACACTAACCCTAACCCTAACCCTATCCCTAAGACCTAACCCTAAATCTAACACTAAACCTAACCCTCTCCCTAACATCTAACCCTTAACACTAAAGCTAACACTAACCCTAAACCTAACCCTAACACTAACCATAACCGTAACCGAAACCCTATCCCTCACACTAAACCAACTTCTAACACTAACAATAACCCTAACCTAACCCTAATAGTGACCCTTAACCCTAACAGTAAACCTAACACTATCCTTAACCCTAACCCTAACCATAAAACTAAACCTAACCCTAACCCTATCCCTAACACCTAACCCCTAAACTTAACGCTAAACCTAACCCTAAAACTAACACTAATCCTAACTATAATGCTAAACCTAACCATAAGCATAACCATAAACCTAATCGTAAACCTAACCCTAACCATAACCGGAAGGCTAACCATAACCCTCTCTCTAACATCTAACCCCTAACCCTAAACATAACAGTAACCCTAACCCTAAATGTAACCATAACCTTAACCCTACCATTAACCCTAACTTCTAATGCTAACCCTAATTCTAACCCTAACAATAACCCTAACCCTAAACCTAACATTAATCCCTTACCTAACCCTAACCTTACTCCTTAAACTAACCCTAACCATGACTGTAAAACCTAACCCTAACCCTAAGCCTAACTCTAGCATAACCCTAACCCTAATACTCTCCCTAAACGTAACCCATACCTCTAACCCTAACCCTAATCCTAACCCTAACCCTAACACAAAGCCTAACACTAACCATAACTTCTAACACTCACTGTAACCCTAAACCTATCCCTAACCCTAACCGTTAACATAACACTATACTTAACTTCTAACCCTAACCCTAACCCTAAACCTCAACTTCACCCTGTCATTAAACATTAGAGGGGCTGGGGATTGAGCTCAGCGGCATAATTCGATCCCTGGTACGGATAAAAAGGAAAAAGACAAAAAAAATTAACAATAACCCTAAGCATAACCCTAACACTAAACACTAACCCTAACCATAAACCTAACGCTAACCCTAAACCTAAGACTAACGCTAACCGTAACCCATAACTGTATCCCTAACACCTTACACCTAAACCTAACTTCTAATCTTAACCTAACCCTAACCCTAACCATAACCATAACCCTAACCCTAAACCTAACATTAATCCCTTACCCTAACCCTAACCCTACTCCTTAATGTAACCCTAACCCTGACTGTAAAACCTAACCCTAACCCTAACCGTAAACCTGAACCTAACACTAAACCTAACACTACATCTAACGAAAAGCCTAAACCTAACCCTAACCCTAACCCTAAATTTAACCCTAACCCTCACACTAAACCTAGCACTAACCCTAACCCTAAAACTAACCTGTAAACCTAACCCTAGCTCTAACTGTAACCCTAACCCTAAAATTAACGGCTAACCCTAAACCTAACATTTAACCTATCCCTAACCCTAACCTTTATAGTAACCATAACCCTGAGTCTAAGCTTTCACTCTAAACCTAACCCTAACCATAACCTCTAAGCCTAACCCTGATCCTAAACCTAACCCGAACTTGAACCCTAAACCAAACACTAACCTCTAACCATAAACCTAAACTTAACCCTAAACCAAACCCTAAACTAACCGTAACACTAACCATAACCCTAATTCTAAGGCTAAGACTAACCTCTAACCCTAGCACTAACACTAAAACAAACCCTAACACTAACACTAACACTAAGCTGAACACTAACACTAAACCTAACCCTACCCCTATCGCTAAAACCTAACCCCTAAACCTAACCCTAACACTAACTCTAAAACTAACACTAACCATAAACCTAACCCTAACCCTAACCCTAACCCATTAAGCCTAGCACTAACCCTAACCCTAAACCTAACACTAACCCGAACCCTAAACCTAAACCTAATCCTAAACCTAACCCTAACCATAAACACTTACTCTAACCCTAACACTATCCCTAACCCTAACCCTAACCCTAAACCAAACCCTAAACTGAACCCTAACACTATCGCTAACACCTAACTCCTAACCCTAACCCTAACTCTAAAACTAACCCTAAAACTAACCAAAACCCCAACACTATACCCAACCCTAACCGTAAACCTAATGGTAACTCTAAACCTAAAATAACCCAAAGCCTAACCCTAACACTCTCCCTAACTCCTAAGCCCTAACCCTAACCTTAATCATAATCCTAAACCTAAACCTAACTCTAACCCTAACACTTACATAACACTAACCCTAAACTCTAACCATAACACTAATCCTAACCCGAACCTTTAACTCTAACCCTAAACCTAAATCAAAACCTAAACCTAACGCTAACATCTAAGGATAAACCTAACCCCAACCCTAACTCTAACGCTAACATCAAACCCTTAAACCAAAACCTAAACATAATCCTAACCCTAACCCTAAACGTAAACCTAACCCTAACCCCAAATTCTAATCCTATCCCTAACCCTAACCCAAAAACTAACCCCAACCCTCACCCTAACTCTAACCCTAACAAAAACCATAACCCTATCCCTAACACTTAACCTCATAAAACTAACCCTAAAATTAACTCTAACCCTAAATTCTAATGCTAACCCTAACCCTAACCCTAACACTACCTCTAACCCTAAAATTAACCCTAGCCCTCACCCTAACCATAACCCTAAACAAAACCATTACCCTATCCCTAACACCTAACCCCTAAACCTAACACTAACCCTAAACCTTACCCTAAATCTAAGGCAAACACTAAACGTAACCCTAACTCTAAGCATAAAACTAACCTAATTGTAACACTAACCCTAACCCTAACCATCACCCTAAGCCTAACCTTAACCCTAACTCTAACACTAACACTAACCCTAATGCTAATCCTAACACTAACACTAACCTCTAAACCAAACCCTAGCACTAACTGGAACCCTACCCCAAACCTAACCACTAACCCTAACCCTAACCCTAAATTCTAACTGTAACACTAATCCTAATCCTAACACTAACCTCTAACCCTAACCCTAAACCTAAACCTAACACTAAACATAGCTTCTAAACCTAACCCTAACACTAACCCTAACCCTAAACGCTAACCCTAACCATAATCCTAACCCTAAACCTAATCCTAACAAATAACACTATCTCTAACATCTAACCCCTAAACCTAACCCTAACCCTAACACTAAATCTAAAGCAAACGCTAACCCTAACCATAACCCTAACTTAATTGTAACCCTAACCCTAAACATAACCCTAAGCATAACCCTAAACTTAACCCTAACCCTAACCCTAACCCTAACCCTAAACTAACACTAACACTAACACTAAATCTAATGCAAACCCTAACCCTAACCCAAACACTAACAGTAACCCAATTGTAACCCTAACCCTAACCATAACCCTAAGCATAAACCTAAGCCTAAACCTAACTCTAAGCCTAACCCTAACACTAACCCAAACCCTAACCCTAAACCTAACCACTAACACTAATCCTAACCATTACCCTATCCCTAACACTCAACCTAAAACTAAACCTAACCCTGAAACTAAGCTTTAACCCTAAGACTAATCCTAACACTAACCATCACCTCTAAGCCTAAACCTAACTCTAACCTTAACACTAACTCTAACCCGAATGCTAACCTCTAAACATAACCCTAACCCTAACAGTAACCCTAACCATATACGTAACCGTAGAACTAACACTAAACTCTAACCATAATACTAACCCTAACACTAAAACCAACCTCTAACCCTAACACTACCCCTTACCCTAACTCTAACCCTAACCATAACACTAACCCTAAAACTAACATTGATGCCTAACCCTAACCCTAACCCTACCCCTTAAACTAACCCTAACCCTCACTGTAATATCTAACCATAACTCTAACCCTCACCCTAGCATAACCCTAACCCTAACCCTAACCGTAATGATAAGCCTAACACTAATCCTAACCCTAATGCATACCTCTAACCATAACCTAGCCCAAACCCTAACCCTAACATTAACCCTAACCTCTAACAATAACCCTAACACTAAACCTATCCCTAATCCTAACCCAAAACATAACACTAAACATAACTTCTAACCCAAACACTAACCCTAACCCTAAACCACAACATAACCCTAACCCTGAACATAACACTCACCATAACCCTAACAATAAACTTAACACTAACCTCTAACCCTAACCCTAACACTAACCCTAAACTTAACTTGTAACCCTAACCCTAACCCTAAACCTATACCTAAACCTAACCCTTACCCTAATGACAAACCATAATCCTAACCCTAACACTAACCCTAACCCAAACCTAAACCTAACCGTAACACTAGCCCTAACCCTATCCCTAACACCTAAAACCTAACCACTAACCCTAATGCTAACTCTAATCCTAAACATAAAACTATCCCTAAACCTATCCCTTACACAAACCCTAACCTAATCATAACCCTAACCCTAAGCATAACCGAAGCCTAACCCTAACCCTATCACTAACACATAAACTCTAACCCTAAACCTAAACCAAAGCCTAAACCTAACGGTGACAATAACCCTAACCCTAAACCTAACTGTAACTGTAACCCTAACCCTAAAACGGAACTTAAACCTAACTGTCACACTAAACCTAACCCTTACCCTAACCTAACCCTAACTATAACCCTAACCTCAACCCTAACCCTAACACTAACACTAACCCTAACCCTAACCCTAACCCTAACCCTAACACTAAACTCTAACCCTAATGCTAACCCTAACAATAACTCTAAACCTAACCCTAAACCTACACTCTAAACTTAATCCTAACCCTAATCCTAACCCTAAACGTAATCCTAAGCCTAACCCTAACCCTAACCCTACCTCTAACCCAGCCCCAACCCTAACTCTAACTCTAACCCTAACACTAACACTAACACTAACAGTAAACTTAACTGTAACACTAACCCTAACTTAACCCAGAACCCTAACCTTAACCCAAAACTATCACTAAACCTAACACTAACCCTAAACCTAGCCCTAAACCTAACTGTAACACTAACCCTAAGCCTAACCCTAACCCTAACCCTAACTTCTAATCCTAAGTCTAACCCTAACCCTAACACTAAACATAAACCTAAACCTAACACTAAACTCTAACCCTAAACCTAACCCTTACCCTCACCCTAACCCTAACTTTAAACTCTAACCCTAACCATAACCTTAACCCTAACACTACCCTCTAACTCTAATCCTAACACTAACCCTAACCCTAAAACTAACCCTAACATCTAACCCTATCCATAACCCTTTAACACCTACCATAACACTAACCCTAAACCCTAATGTCAAACCTTAATCTTAACCCTAAATCTAACTCTAACCCACACACTAACCCAAAACCTAAGCCCGATACTAACCCTAACCCTGTCTAAACCTAACTCTTACCCTAACCTTAACCCTATCACTAACCCTAACACTGACACTAACCTCTAACCATACTAACCATAACCCTAATCCTAACCATAACCCTAACCTTAATTCTAACCCTAAACCTAAACCTAAACCAAACATTAACCCTAACACCAATCTTAACCCTAAATCTAACCATAACCTTAAATTCTAACACTAACCCTAACCCTAACCCTATCACTAAACTTAACTTCTAACCCTAACACTAACCTAAACCTAAAACTCAACCTAACACTAACCCTAACCAAAATGACAAACACTAATCCTAAACCAAACATTAACCCTAACCATTAACCTAATGCTAACCTAAACCTAACTGTAACCCTAACCCTAAACATATCCCTAACACCTAAACCCGAACCCTAACACTAAACCTAACCCAAAACCTAACGGTAACTCGAACCCTAATCCTAAAACTAACCCTAGCCCTTACACTAACACTACCCAAATCGTAACCCTAACCCTAACTGTAATCAGAAGCCTAAACCTAATCCTATAACTAACACCTAAACTCTAAACCTAACCCTACCCATAAACCTAACCTAACCCTAACCCTAATTGTGTGAGTAACCCTAACCCTAATCCTAACTCTAACTCTAACCCTAACACTAAACCTAACCCTAAATGTAACACTAACACTAACCCTAACCCTAACTGTAACTCTAACCCGAACACTAACATAAACCTAATCCTAACAGTAACCCTAACCCTATGTCTAACCCTAACCCTATCCCTAACACTAACACTAACCCTAAACCTAACTGTAACACTAACCATAACCCTCACCATAACCCTAAACCTAACACACAACTCTAACCCGAAGGCTAAACCTAATCCTAACTGTAACCATAAACCCTAACCCTAACACAACACTATCACTAACCTTATCACTAACCCTAACCTTAAACCTAATACTAACCCTAACCCAAACCCTAACCCTAAGCTTCAACCCTACCACTAACACTAACCCTATCACTAAACTCTAATCTTAACCCTAACACTAACCTTAATCTCTAAACCTAACCCCAACCCTAAACCAAAACCTAAACCTAAAACTAACCATAACACTAAAGACAAACCATAATCCTAACCCTAACATTAACCCTAACCCTAACACTAACCCAAACCTAAACATAAACATAACACTAACCTAATCCTATACCTAACACCTAACAACTAACACCTAAACCTAAACCTAACCC
Organism: Cavia porcellus; assembly: GCF_034190915.1. Classification (NCBI taxonomy): domain Eukaryota; kingdom Metazoa; phylum Chordata; class Mammalia; order Rodentia; family Caviidae; genus Cavia; species Cavia porcellus. The sequence goes on along the minus strand of NW_026947517.1, from coordinate 31,976,967 downwards.
TAACTGTAAACCTAACGCTAACTCTAATCATAATCCTAAAACTATCCCTAAATCTAACCCTAACACTAACACTAACACTAAACCTAACTGTAACACTAACCCAAACCCTAACCCTAACCCTAACCCTAACCTTAACCCTAACCCTAACACTAAACTCTAACCCTAATACAAAGCCTAACAATAACCATAAACATAACCGTAAACTTATACTCTAACCCTAATCCTAACACTTAACCTATCCCTAAACATAACCCTAACACTAAATCTAACATTAATCCCTTACCCTAACCCTTACCCTACCCCTTAAACTAACCTTAACCCTAACGGTAATACTTAACCCTAACCCTAGCATAACCCTAACCCTAATCCAAACCATAAACCTAAACCAAACCTTAAACCTAAACCTCAAACTAAGGCTAACCGTAACCTTAACACTACCCGTACCCTTAAAACTAAACCTAAACCCTAACCATAACCATCAGGCTAACCCTACACCTAACCCTAACCCACAACCCTATCCCTGACACCTAACACCTAAACCTAAGCCTAACCTTAACCTTAACACTAAATCTAATGCAAACCCTAACCCTAAACCTAAACCTAACCCTAATGCTAACCCTAACCCTAACCCTAAACTTCAACCCTAACCCTAACACCAAACTATAATCCTAACGCTAACGTTAACCTCTAAACCTAACCATAACACAAACCCTGACCCTAAACCTAAACCCAACCGTAACCCTAACGACATGCCATAATCCTAACCCTAACACTAACCCAGCCCTAACCCGAACCTAAACCTAACCATAACACAAACCCTAACGCTATCCCTAAAACACAAAACCTAACCCCCAACCTTAAGCCTATCCTAACCCTAACCCTAACCCAAAACTAATTGTAATGCTAACTCTAAACATAACTGTAAGCCTAACCCTAAACCTAACCCTAACTGTAACCCTAACCGTAACCCTAACCCTAACCTAACCATAACACAAACCCTAAGCCTAACCCTAACACTAACCCTAACACTAACCTCTAAACCTAACCCTTACCCTTATAGTAACCCTAAAACTAAAACTAACTACTAACCCTAATCCTAACCCTTGCCCTATCCCTAACCCTAAGACTAACCCTAACACCAACCCTGAACCTTAGTTTTAACATTAACCCTAAGCATAATTTCAAACCTAACCCTAAATTTAACACTAACCGCAAACCAAATGCTAACCTATAACCCTAACCCTAAACCTAACCCTAACCCTAAACCTAACCTTAACCCAGCACTAAATCTAACGAAAACCCTAACCCTAAACCTAAACCTAACCCTAACCCAAGCCCTAACCTAATTGTAAAACTAACCCTAAACATAACACTAACCCTAACACCCACGCGAACACTTACCCTAACACTAACACTAAACCTAACCCTGAACCTGAGCTTGAACCCTAAGACTAAACCTAACCGTAACTATCACCTCTAAGCCTAAACCTAAACCTAACCTTAACCCTAACCCTAACTCTAACAATAAAAGGAATGCTAAACTCTAACCAAAAGCTAACCCTACACTAACCCTAATGCTAACCCTAACCTTAAAACTAACACTACACTATAACCATAAAACTGGCCCTATCTCTAACCCTAACACTAACCGCTAAATCTAACCCTAACCCTAAAACTAACACTAACCCCATAATACTAAACCTAACCCTAAACCTCTCCCTAACCCTAACCTTAAACTGAACCCTAAACCTAACCCTTACCTTAACCTTAACCCTAAACATAACCTTAATTCTAACCCTAAACCTAAACTTAATATTAACCCTAACACTAATCCTAAAACCAAACCTACACATAAACTTAACCTCCCACCCTAACCCTAACCCTATCCCTAAACTTAAATTCTAAACTTAACCCTAACCTAACCCTAAACCTCAACCTAACAATAACTATAACCATAATGACAAACCCTAATCCTAACCCTAACACTAACCCTAACACTTAACCTAATGCTAACCTAAACCTAACCATAACCCTAACCCTAAAGCTATCCCTAAAACGTAATACCAAACTGTAACCCTAACCCAAAACCTAACGCTAAATCGAAACCTAATCCTAAAACTAACACTAGCCCTTACACTAGCCCTACCCTAATCGTAACCCTAAGCCTAACCGTAATTGGAAGCCTAACCCTAACCCTATAACTAACATCTAAACTCTAAACATAACCCTAAACATAACCCTAACCCTAACCCTAACCCAAACCCTAACCCTAACCCAAACCCTAACCCTAAACCTAACCCTAACACTAACCCTAATCCTAACTGTAACACTAACCCTAACCCTAACACTAACTGTAATTCTAACCCGAACACTAACAATAACCCTAAATCTAACTCTAACGGTAACCATAACCCTAAATCTAACCCTACCCCTAACACTAACACCAACCCTAACCCTAACTGTAACAATAACCCTAACACTCAAACTAACCCTAAACCTAACCCTAAACCTAACCATAACCTAACACTAAACCTAACCCTAACCCTAACCCTAACACACAACTCTAAACCTAAGGCTAAACCTAACCCTAACCATAACCATAAACCCTAACACTAAGCCAAGACTATCACTAACCTTGACGCTAACCCTAACCCTAAACTTAACCCTAACCATAACCCAACCCTAAGCCTAACCCTAAGCTTCAACCTTAACATTAACACTAACACTAACCATAACACTTAACTCTAAACCTAAATCTAATCCTAACCCTAACACTAAACCTAAACATAAACCTAAACCTAAACCTAGCCATAACCCTAAGGACAAACCATAATCCTGACACTAACAATAACCCTAACCCTAAACTTAACCCTAACCTAAACCTAACCATAACACTAACCCTAACCCTATCCCTAACACCTAACACCTAACCCCAAAACCTAACCGTAATCCTAACTCTTAACCTAACACTAACTCTAATCCTAATCTTTAAACTATCCCTAAACTAACCCTAAAACTAACCGTAACCCTAACCCAAACACTAACACTAACACAAAACATAACTGAAACACTAACTCTAAAACTAACCCTAACCCTAACTATAACTCTAACCCTAACACTAACCCTAACACTCAACTCTAACACTAACACTAAACCTAACCCTAAACCAACACTATCTCTAACCCTGACCTTAACCCTAAACCTAACCCTAACCCTAAATCTGACCCTAAGCTTCAAACCTAACCCTAACTCTAACCCAAACACTAACACTAACCCTAACACTAAAACTAACCCTAACCCTAACGCTAACCCTAACCCTAAGCCTAACACTAACCCTAACCCGAAGACTAATCCTAACACTAAGCTTTAATCCTAACCCAAAGCCTAACAATAAACGTAACCCTAACCCTAAAACTATAATCTAAACCTAATCCTAACCCTTACACTATCCCAAACCCTAAACCTAACCCTAACCCTAAACTCTAACCCTAACACAAAGCCTAACAAAAACCGTAACCCTAACCCTAAATCTATACTCATACCCTTATCCTAACCCTTAACCTATCTCTAAACATAACCCTAGCACTAAATCTAACATTAATGCCTTACACTAACCCTAAACCTACCCCTTAAACTAACCCTAACCCTGACTGTAATACCTAACACTAACATAATCCTAACTATAATCCCAACTCTAACACTAACTCTAAGACTAAACCTATTCCTAACCCTAACCCTAAACATAACACTTAACAAAACTTCTAACCCTAAACCTAAACCTCAACCTAAACCTAACCCTAACCTTAACACTAACCATAACCTTAAAACTAAATCTAAACGCTAACCCTAACCATCACCTTAACCCTAAACCTAACCCTAACCCATAACACTATCTCTAACACCTAAACCCTAAACCTAATCCTAACCATAACACTAACACTAAATCTAACGCAAAACCTAACCCTAAGGCTAAGCCTAACCCTAACCCTAACCCTAAGCCTAACCCAAACCTAATAGTAATGCTAACTCTAACCATAACCGTAACTGTATCCCTAACCCTAACCCTAATTCTAACTATAACGCTAACCCTAACCCTAACACTAAACTCTAAACCTAACCCTAACCCTTATCGTAACCCTAATCCTAAAACTAACTACTAACCCTAATCCTAACACTTGCCTTATCCCTAACCCTAACACTAACCCTAACATAAAAATGAACCTTAGATTTAACACTAACCCTAACCCTAACACTAAAAATAATCTTGAAGCCTAACACTAAATCTAAATCTAACCCTAAAATAAATGCTATCCTCTAACCCTAACCCTAACCCTAAACCTAACATTAAGCATAAACTCAAAGCCTAACAATAACCCTAACCCTAACTCTAATCCTATACCAAACGCTAACCTCTAATCCTAACCCTAACCCTAACCCCAACCCTAACCCAAACCTAACCCTAACACTAAACCTAACACTAACCCTAACCATAACACTAATCCTAACCCTAAACCTAACCGTAAACTTAACCACTAACCCTAACCCTAACCCTAACCCTAATCCTATCACTAAACTTAACTTCTAACCCTAATCATAAACCTAACCTTAACCTTAACCTAACACTAAACCTAACCATAATGACAAATGCTAATCCTAACCCTAACACAAACCCTAACGCTTAAAGTAACTCTAAGCTAAACCTGACAGCAACCCTAACCTTAAACATATCCCTAACACCTAATCCCGAGCCCTAACCCTAAACCTAACTCAAAACCTAGCGCTAACTCTAACCCTAATACTAAAACTAACCATGGCCCTTACATAAACCTTACCCTAAACGTAACCCTAAACCTAAACGTAATCCAAAGACTAACCCTAACCCTATCACTAACACCTAAACCCTAAACCTAACCATAACCATAACACTAACCCTAATCCTAATCCTAACCCTAATTGTGTCAGAAACCCTAACAATAACCCTAAACGTAACACTAATTCTAACCATAACCCTAACCCTAACACTAACCCCCAACCCTATCTGTAACACTAACCCTAACCCTCATCCTAACCTTAACCGTAAACCTAACCGTAACCCTAACCCTAAATGTAACTCTAACACAAACACTAACACTAACCGTAAACCTAACCCTAACCCTAACAATAAACCTAACTATAACCCTAACCCGAACCCAAACATAACCCTAACCCTAACTGTAACACTAACCCTAACATTCACACTAACCCTAACACTAACATTACCCTAACACAAAACACTAACCGTCAGGCTAAACCTAATCCTAACGGTAACCATAAACCCTGACCCTAACGCAACACTATCACTAACTCTAATGCTAACCCTAACGCTAAACATAAACCTAACAATACCTAACCCTAACCCTAACCCTAAGTTTCAACACTACCCTAACACTAACCCTAACACTAAACTCTAACCCTAACCCTAAAGCTAACCTTAACTTCTAAACCTAACCCTAAACCTAACCCTAAACCTAACCATAACACTAACCATAACACTAACCATAACCCTATCCCTAACACCTAACACCAAACCCATAAACCTAACACTAACCCTAATTCTAAACCTAATGCTAACTCTAACTCTAATCCTAAAACTATCCCTAACCCTAACCCTAAAACTAACCCAAACCCTAACACTAACACTAACACTAACACTAACACTAACACTAACACAAACACTAACACTTAACCTAACTGTAATACTAAACCTAAACCTAACCATAACCCTAACTATAACGCTAACCCTAATGCTAGCCCTAACACTCAAATCTAACTCTAACACTAAACCTAACACTAACGGTAACACTGAAACCTAACCCTGACCTAAAACCATCACTAACCATAATCTTAAACCTAAACCTAACTCTAACCCTAACAATAACTTTGACACTAAGCTCCAACCCTAACCCAAACCCTAACCCTAACCCTGACTCTAACCCTATACCTAAACCTAACCCTAACCCTAACATGAACATAAGCCTAACACTAACCCTAAACCGAAGACTAACTCTAAGATTAAACTCTAACCCTAACTAAAGCCTAAGAATAACCATAACCCAAACCCTAAACCTATATTCTAACCCTAATTCTAACCCTTACCCTATACCTAAATATAACCCTAACACTAAATCTAACATTAATCCCATACTGTATCCCTAACCGTAACCCTTAAACTAACCCTAACCCTGACTTTAATACCTAACCCTAACCCTAACCCTAACCCTAGCATTACCCTAACCCTAATTCTAACCATAAACCTAACCCTAATACTACCCCTAAGCCTAAACCTATCCCTAGCCCTAACCCTAAGCCTAACACTTAACATAACTTCTAACCCTAACCCTAACCCTAAACCTAAACCTCAACCTAACCCTAAACCTAACCTTAACATGAGCCGTAACCTTAAAACAAATGCTAAATGCTAACCATAACCATCACTCTAACCCTATACCTTACCTAACACATAACCCTACCCCTAACACCTAACCTCTAAACCTAATCCTAACCTTAACCTGAACACTAAATCTAACGCAAATTCTAACACTAATCCTAAGCCTAAGCCTAACCCTAACCCTAACCCAAACCTAATTGTAAGGCTAACACTAACCATAACTGTAAGTCTAACCCTAACCCTAACCCTAACTCTGACCCTAAACCTAACCATAACCCTAAACATAACCCTAACCTAATTGTAACCCTAAACATAACCATAACCCTAAGCTTACCCTAAATCTAACCCGAACCCTAACCCTAACCCTAACTCTAACACTAACCCTAACACTAACCATATCCCTAAGCCTAACACTAAACCTAACCCTGAAACTAAGCTTGAATGTGAAGCCTAACCATAACCCAAACCATCACCTATAAGCCTAACCCTAACCCTAACACTAAAAGCAATGCTAACCTCTAACCACAACCCTAAGCCTAACACTAACCCTAAAGCTAACACTACCACTAAAACTAACACTAAACTCTAACCGTAACACTAGCCCTAACTCTAACCCTAACACTAACACTAAACGGTAAATCTAAAACTAACCCTAACCCTAACACTAACAATAACCCAAATCCCGTAACACTAACCCTAACACTAACCCTAACCCTAACCCTAACCCTAACCCTAACCCTAACCCTAACCCTAACTGTAAATCTAACAAAAACCCTAAACATAACCCTAACCCTAACCGTACCCCTAACCTTATTTTAACCCTAGCCATAACCATAAACCAAAGCCTAACACTAACCTTAACCCTAACATTAAGCCTAACCCTAAATCTAACCATAACCCTAAACTCTAACCATAAAGCTAATACTAAGAATAACACTAAAACTTACCCTAACAGTAACCTTAAACTCTAACCGTAACCCTAATCCTAAACTTAAACTCTAACCCTAACCCTAACTCTAAATGTAAAGCTAAGGCTAACCTCTGCACATTACACTAAACCTAACTCTAACGCTAACACCTAACCCTTAACCCTAAGCCTAAGCCTAATCCTAACAGTAACCCTAACCCTAACCCTAACATTAACGCTAAAGCTAAATATAACACTAACCATATCCCTCACCTAAAACATCACCCTATCCCTATCACCTAATCCCTACCCCTAAAACTAAACCTAACCATAACGCTAAACTCCACCACAACATTAACCCGAACCATAAACCCATCCCTAAAATCAAAAGCTAACCCTAACACTAACGCTAACATAATCGTAAATGTACTCCTAACCATAACCTGAAGACTATCCATAACCCTAACCCTAACATTAACACTAACTATAAACCCTAACCCTAATCCTAACACTATCCATAACCCTAACTCTAACCGTAACCTAACCCTAACACTAACCCTAACACTAACCCTATACCTAAACCTTACCCTAACCCTAATCCTAACCCCAATATAAGCCTAACTCTAACCCTAACCCAAAGCCTAAGAATACCCATAACCCTAACCCTAAACCTATATTCTAACCCTAATTCTAACCCTTACCCTATCCCTAAATATAACCCTATCACTACATCTAACATTAATCCCTTACCGTATCCCTAACACTAACCCTTAAACTAACCCTAACCCTGACTGTAATACCTAACCCTAACCCTAGCATAACCCTAACCCTAATTCTAACTGTAAACCTAACCCTAACACTACCCCTAAGTGTAAACCTATCCCTAGCCCTAACCCTAAACCTAACACTTAACATAACTTCAAACGCTAACCCTAACCCTAAACCTAAACCTCAACCTAACCCTAAACCTAACCTTAACACTAGCCGAAACCTTAAAATTAATGCTAAACGCTAACCGTAACCATCACTTTAACCCTAAATCTTACCCTAACACATAACCCTATCCCTAATAGCTAACCTCTAATCCTAATCCTAACCTTAATCTTAACATTAAATCTAACGCAAACTCTAACCCTAAACCTAAGCCTATGCCTAACCCTAACCCTAACCCAAACTTAATTGTAAGACTAACACTAACCATAACCGTAAGTCTAACCCTAACCCTAACCCTAACTCTAACCCTAAACCTAACCCTAACCCTAAACCTAACCCTAACCCTAACCTAATTGTAACCATAAACCTAACCATAACCCTAAGCCTAACCCTAAACCTATCCCTAACCCTAACCCTAATGCTAACCCTAACACTAACCCTAACACTAACCCTATCCCTAACCCTAACACTAAACCTAACCCTGAACCTAAGCTTGAATCCGAAGCCTAACCCTAACCCAAACCATCACCTCTAAGCCTAACACTAACCCTAACACTAAAAGCAATGCTAACCTCTAACCACAACCCTAAGCCTAACACTAACCCTAACGCTAACCCTACCACTAAAACTAACACTAAACTCTAACCATAACACTAGCCCTAACTCTAACTCTAACACTAACACTAACCGCTAAATCTAACACTAACCCTAACCCTAACCCTAACAATAACCTGAACCCCATAACACTAACCCTAACCCTAACTCTAACCCTAACACCAACACCAACACCAACACCAACACCAACACCAACACCAACACTAACACTAACACTAACACTAACACTTAACCTAACTGTAATACTAAACGTAAACCTAACCCTACCCCTAACTATAACCCTAACCATAGGGATAACCCTAACACTAAACTCAAACTGTAACCAAAACCTAACTCTAACTGTAACACTGAAACCTAACCCTGACACAACACTATCACTAACCCTAACCTTAACCCTAAACCTAACCATAACCCTAACCCTAACACTAACCCAAATCCTAACCCTAAACCTAACCTTAAACTCTAACCATAACACTAACCCTATCCCTAAATGTAACCCAAACACTAACCTCTAAACCTAGCACTAATCCTAAGCCCAAACCTAACACTAACCCTAAACCTAAACCAAAACCTAACCCTAACCCTATCCCTAATACTAACCCCTAACCCTAACCTTAACACTATTCCTTACCCTAAACATAACCCTAAGCCATAACCCTATCCCTAACACCTAACCCCTAAACCTAATCCTAACCAAAATCTTAACACTAAATATAACGCAAAAACCTAACACTAAACCTAACCCTAACTGTAACCATAACCGCAAGACTAAGCCTAACTCTAACACATACCTCTAACCCTAAATGTAACCCTAAGCCTAACGCTAACACTTACCCTTACCTCTAACACTAACCCTAACCCTAAACCTATCCCTAACCCTAACTCGAAATGTAACACTACACATAATTTCTAACCCTAAAAATAACCCTAACCTTAAACCTCAAAATAACCCTAACCCTGACCATACCACTAACCGTAACCCTAACCCTAACCCTAAACAGTAACCCTAACCATAACCCTAACCCTCAACCTAACAATAACTCATAACCTTATCCCTAACACATAACACCTAAAACTAACCCTAAACCTAACATTAAATGTAACGCAAAACATAACCCTATCCCTAACCCTAACGCTAACCCTAACCTAATGGTAACCCTAACCCTAGACATAATCCTAAGTCTAACCCTAACCCTAACCCTAACTCTAACTCTAATTCTAAACCTAACACTAGCGCTAACCCTAACCCTAAACCTACCACCAACCTGTAAACCTAAAACGAACCTTAACCATAACCCTAACCCTAAAACTAACCACTAACCCTAATCCTAACCCTTATCCTGTCCCTTACACTAACCCTAACATTACCCGTAACCCTGAAGCTAAGTTTTAAATCTAACCCTAACCCTAACATTAAGCATAACCTTAAAGCCTAACAATAACCCTAACCTTAACTCTAATCCTAAACCAAATGCTAACCTCTAAGCATAACCCTAACCCTAACACTAACCCAAACCCTAACCCTAAAACTAACCCTAAACTCTAACCGTAACACTAACCCTAACCCTAAACGTAAACCTAACACTAACCTCTAACCCTAAACCCAAACCTAACACTAACCCTAAACCTATCCCTAATACTAACCCCTAACCCTAACCTTAGCACTATTCCTAAGCCTAAACCTAACACTAACCATAACCTTAAAACTAACTCTAAATGCTAACCCTAACCATCACCCTAACCCTAAACCTAACCCTAACCCCTAACCCTATCCCTAACACCTAACCCCTAAACCTAATCCTAACCATAACCCTAACACTAAATCTAATGCAAAACCTAACCCTAACCCTAAGCCTAACCCTAACCCTAACCCTAACCCAAACCTAATTGTAATGCTAACTCTAACCGTAACCCTAACCCTAACCCTAACCCTAATTGTAACCCTAACCCTAACACTAACCCTAACATAACCCTAACACTAACTTTTAAACCTAACCCTAACCCTTATCGTATCCCTAACACTAAAACTAGCTACTAACCCTAATGCTAAACATTGCCTTATCATTAACCCTAACACTAACCCTAACACAAAAAGGAACCTTAGCTTTAACACTAACCCTAACTATAAACATAACCTCGAAGTCTAACACTAAACCTAACTCTAACCCTAAACCAAACGCTATCCTCTAACCCTAACCCTAAACCTAAGCCTAACCCTAACCCTAACCCAAACGCACCACTAAACCTAACGCAAACTCTAACCTAAAACTAACCCTAACCCTAACCCAAGCCCTAACCTAATTGTAAACCTAACCCTAACCCTAACACTAACCCTAATGCTATCCTCTAACCCTAACCATAACCATAACCATAACCATAACCATAACCCTATGCCTAACCCTACCCTAACCCTAACACTAACCCTAACACTAAGCCTAACACTAAACCTAACCTTAACCCTAACACTAACACTAAACCTAACACTGAACTTAAGCTTGAACCCTAAGCCTAACCCTAACCCTAACCATCACCTCTAAGCCTAACCCTAACTCTAACCCAAACCCTAACCCTAACCCTATCCCTAACTCTAACACTAAAAGGAATGTTAAACTCTAACCACAACCCTAAACCTAACACTAACCGTAACGCTAACCAAACCCTAAAACTAACCCTAAATTCTAACCATAACACTAACCCTAACTCTAACCTTAACACAAACACAAACTGCTAAATCTAAACCTAAACCTAAACCTAACCCTAACACTAACACTAACACTAACCCCATAACACTAAACCTAACTCTAAACCTATCACAAACCCAAACCCTAAAACTAAACTTAACCCTAATGTTAACCCTAACCATAACCTTAATTCTAACCCTAAACCTAACATTAAACCTAACACTAATCCTAACCCTAAACTTAACCATAAACTTAACCTCTAACCCTTACGCTAACACTAATCCTATCACTAAACTTAACTTCTAACCCTAATCCTAAGCCTAACCTTAACCTTAACCTAACACTAAACCTAACCATAATGACAAATGCTAATCCTAACCCTGACACTTACCTTAACCCTTAAAGTAACTCTAACCTAAACCTGACGGCAATCCTAACCCTAAACCTATCCCTAACACCTAATCCCGAACCCTAACCCTAACCCTAAAACTAACAATAACCCTAATCCTAACCCTTGCCTTATCCCTAACGCTAACACTAACCTTAACACAAAAATGAACCTTAGCTTTTACACTAACCCTAACCCTAAACATAACCTCAAAGCCTAACACTAAACCTAACCCAAACGAAACGCTATCCTCTAACCCTAACCCTAAACCTAAGCCTAACCCTAACCCTAACCCAAACCCACCACTAAATCTAACGCAAACTCTAACACTACAACAAAAACATAACCCTAACCCGAACCCAAGCCCTAACCTAATTGTAAACCTAACCCTAACCATAACCCTAACCCTAAACCTAACCCTAACGCTATCTGCTAAACCTAACCCTAACCCTAATCCTAACCGTAATTGTGTCAGAAACCCTAACAATAAACCTAAATGTAACCGTAACACTAACCCTCAACCCTATCTGTAACACTAAACCTAACCCTAATTCTAACCCTACCGTAAACCTAACCGTAACCCTAACCCTAACTGTAACTCTAACCCAAATATTAACACTAACCCTAAACCTAACACTAAACCTAACTATAACCCTAACCCGAAACCAAACATAACCCTAACACTAACTGTAACACTAACCCTAACCTTCACCCTAACACTAACACTAACGCTAACACTAACACACAACACTAACCCTCAGGCTAAACCTAACCCTTACCGTAACCATAAACCCTAAACTTAACCCAACACTATCATTAACTCTAATGCTAACCCTAACCCTAAATTTAAACCAAACCCTACACTGACCCTAACCCTAACCCTAAGTTTCAACACTAATCCTAACACTAACCCTAACACGAAACTCTAACCCTAACCCTAAAGCTAACCTTAACTTCTAAACCTAACCCTAAACCTAAACCTAAACCTAACCATAACACTAACCGTAAGCCTATCCCTAACACCTAACACCAAACACATAAACCTATCCGTAACCCTAATTCTAAACCTAACGCTAACTCTAATCCTAATCCTAAAACTATCCCTAACCCTAACCCTAAAACTAACCCAAACCCTAACCCTAACACTAACAGTAACACTTAACCTAAGTGTAATACTAAATCTAAACCTAACCCTTACCCTAACTATAACCCTAACCCTAAGGCTAACCCTAACACTCAACTGTAAATCTAACCCTAAACCTAACCCTAACTGTAACACTGAAACCTAACCCTGACGCAACACTATCACTAACCCTAACCTTAACCCTAATCCTACACCTAACCCTAAACCTAACTCTGACCCTAAGCTGCAACCCTAACACTAACCCTAACCCAAACCCTAACCCTAACCCTAACTCTAACCCTATACCTAAACCTAACCCTAACCCTAACATAAGCCTAACACTAACCCTAACCCCACGCCTAACCCTAAGATTAAACTCTAACCCTAACCCAAAGCCTAAGATAACCGTAACCCTAACCCTAAACCTATATTCTAACCCTAATTCTAACCCTTACACTATCCCTAAATATAACCCTAACACTAAATCTAACATTAATTCCATACTGTATCCCTAACCCTAACCCTTAAACTAACCCTAACCCTAGCTGTAATACCTAACCCTAACCCTAACCCTAGCATAACCCTAACCCTAATTCTAACCGTCAACCTAACCCTAATACTACACCTAAGCCTAAACCTATCCCTAGCCCTAACCTTAAACCTAACACTTAACATAACTTCTAACCATAATGCTAACCCTAAACCTAAACCTCAACCTAACCCTAAACCTAACCTTAAAACTAGCCGTAACCTTAAAACTAACCCGAAACACTAACCGTAACCATCACTCTAACCCTAAACCTTACCCTAACACATAACCCTATCCCTAACACATAACTTCTAACCTAATCCTAACCTTAACCTTAACACTAAATCTAACACAAACTCAAACCCTAAACCTAAGCCTGACCCTAACCCTAACCCTAACCCTAACCAACACTAATTGTAACACTAACACTAACCATAACCGTAAGTCTAAACCTAATCCTAACCCTAACTCTAACCCTAAACCTAACCCTAACCTTAACCCTGACCCTAACCTAATTGTAACCCTAAACCTAACCATATCCCTAAGCCTAACCCTAACCCTAACCCTAACTCTAACCCTAACACCACTAACACTATCCCTAACCCTAACACTAAACCTAACCCTGAACCTAAGCTTGAATCGGAAGCCTAACCATAACACTAACCATCACCTCTAAACCTAACCCTAACTCTAACACTAAAAGCAATGCTATCCTCTAACCACAACCCTAAGCCTAGCACTAACCCTAATGCTAACCATAACACTAAAACTAACACTAAACTCTAACCGTAACACTAGCCCTAACTCTAACCCTAACACTAACACTAACCGCTAAATCTAACACTAACCCTAACCCTAACAATAACCCGAACCCCATAACACTAACCCTAACCCTAACCCTAACTGTAAATCTAACGAAAACCCTAAACGTAACCCTAACTCTAACCATACCCCTAACATTATTTTAACCCTAGCCATAACCATAACCCAAAGCCTAACACTAACCCTAACCCTAACATTAACCCTAACCCTAAATCTAACCATAACCCTAAACTCTAACCATAAAGCTAACACTAACCATAACACTAAAACTTACCCTAACAGTAACCCTAAACTCTAACCGTAACCCTAACCCTAAACTTAAACTCTAACCCTAACCCAAACTCTAAACCTAAAGCTAAGGCTAACCTCTACACATTAGCCTAACCCTAACTCTAACGCTAACACCTAACCCCTAACCTTAACCCTAAGCCTAATCCTAACACTAACCCTAACTCTAACCCTAACATTAACCCTTAAGCTAAATATAACACTAACCATATCCCTCACCTAAAACATCACCCTATCCCTATCACCTAATCCCTACCCCTAAAACTAAACCTAACCATAACGCTAAACTCCACCACAACACTAACCCGAACCATAAACCCATCCCTAAAATCAAAAGCTAACCCTAACCCTAACGCTAACATAATCGTAAATGTACTCCTAACCATAACCTGAAGACTAACCATAACCCTAACCCTAACCCTAACATTAACACTAACTATAAACCCTAACCCTAATCCTAACACTATCCATAACCCTAACTCTAACCATAACCTAACCCTAACACTAACCTTAACACTAACTCTATCCATAACATCTAACCCCTTACCCTAACGCTAAACCTTAAACTAAAACTAACACTAAACCTAACCCTAACCCTAATGCTAACCCTAAGCCTAACCCTAAACCTAATCATAACCCTAATCCGAACCGTAACCTGAAACCTAACCTTAACCCTCTCCCTAACACCTAAACCGTAACTCTAACTCTAACATTAAACCTAACCTAAAAGGTAACTATAACCCTAACCCAACTCCTATCCCTAACTTCTAATCCTAACCCTAAACCTAAACCTAACTCTAACCCTCATCCTAAACCTAACACTAACCCTAAACCTCAACCCAACACTAACCCTAACCATAACACTAACACTAAACCTAACACTAACCTAAATGCTAACCCTATCCATAACCCTAACTTTAGTTGTAACCCTAAACATAACCCTAACCCTAACCCTAACACTAAATCTAACGCAAACCCTAACCCTAACAGTAACCTAATTGTAACCCTATCCCTAACCATAACCCTAAGCCTAAACCTAACCATAAACCTAACTATAAAGCTAACCTTAACCCTCACACTAACCTGAAAGATAACACTAACCCTAACCCTAAACCTAACCTCTAACCCTAATGCTTACACTTACTCTATCCCAACCCCTAACCCTAACCCTAACCCTAATCCTTAACCCTAATATATAAACCTAATCCTTACCCTTACTCTATCCCAACCCCTAAACATAAGCCTAAACCTAACCCTAAACCTAAGTTTTAACCCTAAGACTAACCCTAACACTAACAGCCAACTCTACGTCTAACCCTAACACTAACTCTAACCCCAAACTGAATGCTAACCTCTAACCATAACACTAACCTAAAACTAACCCTAACCCTAAGCCTAACCCTAAAACTAACACTAAACTCTAACCGTAATACTAAACCTAACACTAATCGTAACACTAAAACTAACCTCTAACCCTAACCCTAACACTAACAATAACCCTAACCCTAACACTAACCCAAACCTTAACCCTAAACCTAACCCTAAACTCTAAACGTAACACTAACCCTAACCCTAAACCTACACCTAACCCTAACCCTATCCCTAATACTAACATCTCACACTAACCTTAACACTATTCCTAACCCTAAACCTAACACTAAACTGAACCCTAACCCTAACCCAAACACTCACACTACTGCTAACAGCTAACCCCTAAACCTAACCATACCGCTAACACTAAAACTAACTCTAAAACTAACCCTAACGCTAATACTTACCCTAAACCTAATAGTAATGCTAACACTAACCCTAACCCAAAGCCTAACCCTCACCCTCTAGCTAAACTTAACACCTAAGCCTAACCTTAATCATATCCCTAACACTAAGTGTAACCATGACCCTAACCCTAACATTAATCCTAACCCTAAAACTAACCATAACCCTAAACTCTAAACCTAACCCTAACCCTAACCTTAACCCTAACCCTAACCTTAATACATACCCTAACACTAACCCTAAACTCTATGCGTAACTTTAACCCTAACGCTAAACTTTAATTCTAACCCTAACCGTAACCCTTACCCTAACTCTAAACTTTAACTCTAACCCTAACTCTAACCCTAGCTGTAACCCTAACCCTAAACCTAACACTGTCTCTAAACCTAAACCTAACCCTAACCAAAACCATAACACTATCCCTAACATCTAACCCCTAAACCTAACCCTAACATTAACCTGCAGCCTAAATTCTAATCCTAAGGCTAACCCTAAACCTAACCCTAACCGTAACCCTAACCATAACCCTATCCCTAACACCTAACTCCTAAAAATAACCCTAACACTAAATCTAATGCAAACACTTAACGAAACCGTGACCATAACCCTAACACTAACGTAATTGTAACCCTAACCCTAGCAAAAACCCTAAGCCTAACCCTAACATAAACCTGTAACCACAACCTTAACCCTTTCCCCTAACCCTAACCCTTACCTCTAACACTAACCATAACCCTAAGCACTAACCTTAACCCTTAACTCTAACCCTAACACTAATCCTAACCCTAACCCTCTCTCTAACCCTAACCTAACCCTAAACAAAACCCTAACCATAACCCTAAACCTAACCATAACCGTAAGCTCTAATGCAAACCATAACCCTAAACCTAACCCTAAACGTAACCCTAACCCTAAGCCTAACACTAATCCTAACTTCTAATCCTAAGTCTAACCCTAAAACTAACCCTAAACATAAACATAACCTAACACTAAACTCTAAACCTAAATCTAACCCTAACCCTCACCCAAACCCAAACACTAAACTCTAACCCGAACCGTAACCTTAACCCTAACACTCCCTCTAACTCTAACCCTAACACTAACCCTAACCCTAACCCTAAAACCAACCCTAACCTAAAACCTATCCATAATCATTTAACCATAACCCTAACACTAACCTTAACCCCCAATGCCAAAACCTAATCTTAACATTAACTCTAACTCTAACCCAAACACTAACCCAAAACTTAACCCCAATCCTATCCCTAAACCTAACACTAACCCTGTCTAAACCTAACCCTGATTCTAACCCTAACCCGAACCCTAACCCTAAACTTAACAGTTACCTCTAACCATAACCTTAATTCTAAACCTATACTTAAACCTAACATTAACCCTAACACTAACCCTAACCGTAAACCTAACCATAACACTAAACTCTAACCCTAACTGTAACCAAAACCCTATCACTAAACTTAACTTCTAACCCTAACCCTAACCCTAACCCTAAACCTCAACCTAACCCTAACACTAACCATAATGACAAACCCTAATCCAAATGCTAACAATAACCCTAACCCTTAATCTAATGCTAACCTAACCCTAACCGTAACCCTAACCCTAACTCTATCCCTAACACCTAATACCTAAACTTATCGCTAACACTAACCCGAAACCTAAAGCTAACTCTAAACCTAATCCTAAAATTAATACAAGCCCTTAAACTAACCCTACCATAATCATAAACCTAACAAGAACAGTTATCCCAAGCCTAACACTAACCCTATCACTAACACCTAAACTCTAAACCTAACCCTAACCCTAACCCTAATTGTGACACTAACCCTAACACTAACCCTAACGCTAACCCTAACTCTAAACCTAACCCTAACACTAACGCTAACCATAACTGTAACACTAACATTAACCCTAATTGTAACCCTAAACCTAACTCTAACCCAATCCTTAACCCTAACCCTAACCCTAACCCTAAGCCTAACAATAACCCTAACCCGACGCCTCACCCTAACACTAAACTCAAACCCTAACCCTAAGCCTCACAATAACGTTAACCCTAACACTAAATCTATCCTCTTACCCTAATCCTAACCCTTAAACTATCCCAAACATAACCTTAACGCAAAACCTAACATTAATCCATTAACCTAACCCTAACCCTACACCTTAAACTAACCCTAACCCTACACCTTAAACTAACCCTAACCCAGACTGTAATACCCAACCCTAACCCTAGCATTACCCTAACCGTAACCCTAACAATAACCCTAAACCTAACACTAATCCTAACACTAAACTTATCCCTAACCCTAAACCTAAACTGAACACTAAACATAACTTCTAAACCTAACCCTAAACCTCCACCTAACCTTAACCATAACCATAACACTAACAGTAACCCTAACCCTAACACTAAACGCTAAACCTAACCGTTAATCATGATACTATGCCTAACTCCTAACCGCAAAACCTAACCCTAACCCTAACACTAAACCTTACGCAAACCCTAACCCTAACCCTAACCGTAACACTAACCCTAATCCTAACCTAAATGTAACACTAAATATAACTATAAACCTAAGCCTAACATTAACCCTAACCCTAACACTAATGGTAACCCTAACACTAACACTAACACTAAACTCTAAATCTAAACATAACACTAACTGTAACCCTAACCCTAAAGCTAACTACTAACCCTAATCCTAACCGTTGACCTCGCCCTAACCCTAAACCTAACACTAACACTAACCCTGAACCTAAGCTTTAACCCTAACCATAACCCTTACACTAACCATAACCTCTAATCCTAACCCTAATCCTAACTCTAACCCTAAACCAAACGCTAAACTCTAACCCTAACCCTAACCCTAACTCTAACCCTAACACTAAAACTAACCCCAAACTCTAACCATAACACTAACCCAAAACCTAACCAAAACTCTAACATGAACCTCTAACCCTAGCACTAACCAGAACCCTAACCCTAAGCTTAACACTAAATCTACCTTAAAATCCCTAACACTAACCCTAGCCCTAAATCCTAAACCTAACCCTAACCCTAACCCTAACCCTAATCCAAACCCTAACCCTAAACCAAAACCCTAACGCTAACACTATCCCTAAACCTAAACCTAAGCGTAAACCGAACGCTAATCCGAACCCTAACCATAACCCTAACTCGAAAACTAACACTAACCCTAAACCTAAGCCTAAACCAAACACTAACCCTAAACCCTAGACCTAACCATAAAACCCTAACAGTAATAAAAACCCTAACACTAACCCTAAACCTAACCACAAACTCTAATCCTAACACTAAAGAAAAAACTAACCTAACCCTAACCCCAATCCTAACCTTGTCTTACACTAAACCTAACCCTGAACCGATCCCGAATCCTAACCCTAACCTAACCCTAAACATAAACATAACCATAACATTAACACTAATGCTAACACTAAAATTATCCGTAACCCTAAGGGTATTCCTAACCCTAAACCTAACCCTGACCCTAAACTAACGCTAACCCTAAACCTAACACTAACACTAAACCCAACATTGACCCTAAACCTAACACTAACCCTAAACTTAAACATAATCGTAACCCTAACTCTAACCCAAACCCTAACCCAAACCATAGCACTAACTCTAACACTAACCCCTAACCACAAATCCTAACCCTAACCCTAACTCTAAACCAAACCCTAAACCCAATTGTAACACTAAACCTAACAGTAAGCTGAAGCCTAACCCAACAACTATTCCTAACACCTAACCCCTAAACCTAACCCTAAAAGAACCCTAACCGTAAACATAACATAAACCTAACCCTAAACCTAACCCTAAACCGTAACCCTAATTCTAATCCTAACACTAACCTTAAACTTAACATTAACACTAACCCTAACCCTATCCCTATCTCCTAACCCCTAACCCTAAACCTAAATATAACACTAACCCTAACCCTAACCCAAACTCTAACCCTAAAATTAAACTCTTAACTTAACCCTAACCCTAAACCTAACCCTAATATTAACCCTAACCTAACACTAACACTAAATCTAAAATCTAACACTAACCCTAATCCTAACTTTAAACCACAACCTAAGCCGAACACTTACCATAACCCTAACCGTAACCTTAACCCTAACTCTAAACCTAACCCATACCACTAACCCTAACCCTAAACCTGACCCTAACCCTAACCCTAACACTAACCCTAACCGTAACACTAACCCTAACCCTAATCCTAACGCTGACCACTAGCCCTAACCCTAACACTAACCCTAAACGTATCACTCACCATAAAACTAACCCTAAACCTAAACTTAAGGTTAACCCAAGCCCTAAACTTAACACTTACCCTAAACCTAACACTAACCCTAATCCTAACCCTATATTTAATCATAATACTAAACCTAACTGTAACCCGAAGCCTAAGACTAACACTATCCCTAACACCTAAATCCTAACCGGAACCCTAACTCTAACCCTAACCCTAACACTAACCCCAAGCCTAAACCAAACACTAACACTTAACCCTAGACCTAACCATAAAACACTAACCCTAACACAAACACTAACATTAAACCTAAACTAAACCCTAACACCAAAATCTAACCCTAACCCTAAAGATGAATGTAACCATAACCCCAAGCCTAACCTTGTCTTTCCTAAACCATAAACCTAAACCGATCCCGAAACCTAACCCTAACCCTAACCCAGAACATAACCCTAAACCTAACATTAACACTAACACTCACACTAATACTAACAGTAACCATATCCATAGCCATAAACGTAACACTAACCCTAAACCTAAACCTAATCCCAATCCTAAACTAACCCTAAGCCTAACCCTAACGGTAAACTAACCCTAACCCTAACCCTAACCCTAAAACTAACCCTAACCCTCCCCGAAACATAACATGAAGCCTAACGCTTAACCCTCTCCCTAACAACGACACATAACCCTAACCCTAAACCTAACCCTAACCTTAAGACTAACCCTAATCCTAAACCTAATGCTAACCATAAACCTAAACCTAACCCTAACCCTAACACTAACCCTAACCCTAACACTATCCCTAAACTTAAACCAAATCGTAACCATGACTCTAACCCTTACCTAACCCAATCCATAACCCTAAACCTACCACTAACCCCTAACTCCAAACCCTAACCCTAACCCTAACCCTAAATCCAAATGTAACCCTAACCCTAACAGTAACTGAAGCCTAAACCTAACACTATCCCAACACCTAACCACTAAACCTAATGCTAACCTAACCCTAACCCTAAACCTAATGCTAACCTAACCCTAACCCTAAACCTAACAGTAACTCTAACCCTAAAGCTAACCTGCAGCCTAACCCAAACCCTATCCCTAACAAGTAACCCCTAAACTCAACCCTAACCTTATGCTAATGCTACCATAACACTAACACTAAGCCTAACCCTCAACCATAACCCTAACCCCAATCCTAACCCTAACCCTAAAACTAACAATAAATTTAATATTAACCCAAACTCTAACCCTAGGAATAACACCTAACACCTAACCCTAACCCTAAGCCTAACACTAAACCTAAACCTAAACCTCACCCTAAAACTAACAATAACCCTAAAGTTAACCTGAACCCCAACCCAAACCCTAGAATAACACTAATCCTATCCCTAACACCTAAACCCTCAACTAACCCTAAACCTAACACTAACCCTAACCATAACTTTAAACCTAAACCTCACGCTAACCCTAAACCTAAGTCTAATACTAACCATAACCCTAATCCTAAATGTAATTATAAGGCTTACTCGAAACCTAAAGCTAACCATATCACGAGCACTACCGCTCACCATAACCCTAAATTGTAACCCCTAACCCTAACCCTAAACCTAAACCATACCCTAAAACTAACCCTAAACTTAACCCTAACCCTAACTCTAACACTAACACTCTAACCCTAACCCTAACTCTAATCCTAACTCTAACCCTAACACTACCCCCTCTACCAAATCCCTAACCATTTCCCTAAAAATAACTGTAAACCTAATCGTAACCCTAACCCTAATTTCCAACCCTAATAATAAAAGAAAACATAAACCTAACTCTAACCCTAACCCTACACACTAACCATAACCCTAACCACTAACCCTAACACCTAACACTAACTGTAACCCAAAACTTAAACCTAACCCTATAACTAACCATAACCCTAACCATAAATTTAACCCTAACATTAAGACTAACCCTAACACTAAACTCTAACGGTAACCCTAATCCTAACCATAAACATAATCATACACCTAACCCTAACCATAACCCAAAAACTAACACTAACCCTATCACTAACACCTAACCCCTAACACTAACCCTAACCATAACTCTAAATCTAAGCCTAAACCAAACACTAACCCTAAACCCTAACACTAACCATAAAACCCTAACTCTAACACAAAACCTAACCCTAACCCTAAACCTAACCCCTAACCCCAAACTCTGACCGTAACCCTAAACCTAAAGATAAATCTTACCCTAACCATAACCCGAATCCTAATCTTGTCTTAACCTAAACCTAACCCTAACCCGATATCAAACCCTAACCCTAAGCCTAAACTAACCCTAACCCTAGCACTAACAATATCCCTAATATTAAAGTTATCCATAACACTAAACATAACCCTAACCATAATCCTAAAACTAATCCTAAACTTAAACTAACCATAACCCTAACCCTAACCCTAAACCTAACTCTAACGCTAACCCTCACTCAAACCATAACCCTAACAGTAACCATAAAACCCTAACGCGAACACAAAACCTAACCCTAAAACTAAATCTAACCCATAACCCCAAACTCTGACGGTAACCCTAACCCTAAAGATAAATCTTACCCTAACCATAACCCGAATCCTAATCTTGTCTTAACCTAACCCTAACCCTAACCCGATCTCGAACCCTAACCCTAAGCCTAACTCTAATCCTAACAGTAACCCAAACCATAACCCTAACACTAACCCTAACCCCTAACCCCAAATCCTAAATCTAACCCTAAACCTAAACACAATCATAACCCTAAACCTAACAGTAACCCGAAGCCTAACCCTAATCCTATCATTACATCTAAAACCTAAACCTAACCCTAACCTAACCCTAACCCTAAATCTAATACTAACCGTAACCCTATCCCTAACCCCAACTCTAACACAAAACCGTAATGCTAAGCCTAATGTTAACTCTAACCCTAAAAACTAACATTAACCCTAACCCTAACCCTATCCCTAACTCCTAACTCCTAACCCTAAACCTAAACATAAAACTAACCCTATCCCTAACACCTAACACCTAACCTTAACCGGAATCCTAACAATAACCCTAAACGTAACCCTAACCCCAAACCTAACCCCTAAACCGTAAAACTAATCGTAACCCTAACAGTAACCCTAAACCTAACACTAACCCTAACCCTACACACTAACCCTAACTTTAACCCCTTTCCATAACCCCTAACACTAACGCTAACCCCAAACTTAACCCTAACCCTATAACTAACCCTAACACTAACCATAATCTTAAACCTAACCCCAATACTAACCCTAACACTAAACTCGAACCGTAAACCTAACCCTAACCCTAAAACAAACACTAACCCTAAACTTTAATACTAACCATAAACCCTAACCCTAACACAAACCCTAATCATAAACCTAAACCTAACCCCTTCCCCCAAACTCTAACTGTAACCGTAACCCTAAAAATAAATCTAACCCTAAGCTTAAGCCCAACCCTAACATGGTATTAACCTAACCCTAGACCTAACCTGATCCCGAACCCTAAACCTAACCCTAAAACAAACACTAACACTAACACTAACCCTAACTTTTACCATAATCCTAAACGTAACCCTAATCGTAATCCTAAACCTAACCCTAAACCTAAAATAACCCTAACCCTAACCCTAAAACTAACCCTAACATTAACCTTAACTCTAACTCTAACCATAACCGTATCCCTAACTCCTTATGCCTAAACCTAAACCTAAACCTAAGACTAACCCTAACAGTAAACCTAAATCTAAGGCTATCCCCAACCCTAACCCTAACCCTAACCCTAACCCTAACACTAACTCTAAACCTAAACCTTACCCTTTCCCTAACCCAAAATCTAACCCTAACCAAAACCCTAACCCTAAACCTAACACTAAAATTAACGTCTAACCCTAACTCTAACCTTAACGCTAACCGTAACACTAACCTTAAACCTAACTTCTATCCCTAAACTTAACCCTAACCCTAAACCTCCACCTAAACCTAACACTTACCATAACCCTAAAAATAAAACTAACCCAAACATTAACCCTAAGAATAAACCTAACCCATACCACCAGCCGTAACACTAACCCTAACCCTAACCCTAACCCTAACCCTAAGCCCCAACCCGAAACCTAACACTAACCTAATGCTAACCTCTAACCTTAACCTTAACCCTAATCCTAAACCCAACCCTAACAATAACCCTAAACCTAACACTCACCCTAAAACTAAACCTAACCCTAAACTTATCCTTAACCCAAACTCTAAACCTAACACTAACCCTAAACCTAACGCTAACCCTAACCTTATCTGTAATCCTAAACGTAACCCTAATCATAATCCTAAACCTAACCCTAACCCTAAAATAACCCTAACCCTAAAACTAACCATTACATTAACCTTAACCCTAACTCTAACCATAACCGTATCCCTAACTTCTTATGCCTAACCCTAAACCTAAACCTAAGACTAACCCTAACAGTAAACTTAAATATAAGGCTATCCCCAACCCTAACCCTAACCCTAACACTAACACTAACACTAACACTAACACTAACACTAACTCTAAACCTAAACCTTACACTTTCCCTAACCCGAACCCTAACCCTAACTTTAACCCTAACCCTAAACCTAACACCAAAATTAAGGTCTAAACCTAACTCTAAACTTAACGCTAACCGTAACACTAACCCTAAACCTAACCGTAACACTAACACTAAACTTAACTTCTATCCCTAAACTTAACCCTAACCCTAAACCTCCACCTAACCCTAACACTTACCATAACCCTAACACAAACCTTAACCCTAACACTAAACCTAAACCATACCACCAGCCCTAGCACTAGCCCTAACCCAAACCCTAAACCTAACACTAACACTAACCCTATCCCCTAACCCTAACCTTGACCCATAGCCCTAACCCTAACACTAACACTAACCCTAAACCTAAGCCCTAAACCTAAACCTAACACTAACCTAATGTTAACCTCTAAACCTAACCCTAACCCTAAACCTAACCCTAACCCAACCCTAACAATAACCGTAAACCTAACACTCACCCTAAAACTAAACCTAACCCTAACCTTATCCTTAACCCAAACTCTAAACCTAACACTAACCCTAAACATAACGCTAACCCTAAACCTAAACCTAAACTTAATCATAACGCTAACCCTAACTGTAACCCGAAGCCTAACACTAACCCTATGGATAACACCTAAATCATAATCGTAACCCTAACTCTAACCCTAAGCCTAAAACTAACACGAAGACTAAACGAAACACTAACCCTCAACCCTATACCTAACCATAAAACCCTAACCCTAACACAAACCCTAACACTAACCCTAAACCTAACCCCTAATCCCAAATTTTAACCCTAAAAAAAACCCTAAAGATAAATCTAACCCTAAATGTAACCCCAAGCCTAACCTTGTCTTTCCCTAACCCTAAACCTAAACCGATTCCGAACCCTAACTGTAACACTAACGATAACCCTAACACTCACACTAAAGCTAACACTAACCTTATACGTAACCATAATCATAAGCCTAACCCTAACCCTAAACATAACCCGAACCCTAAACTAAGCCTAATCCTAACCCAAACAATAAACTAACCCTAACACTAACTCTAACACTAACCCTAATCCTAAACCTGAAGACAAATCTAACACTTACCCTAACCCCAAGCTTAACCTTGTCTTTCCCTAACCCTAACCCTAAAGCGATCCTGAAACCTAACCCTAAACGTAACTCTAACCCTAAACATAACCCTAACATTTACACTAACACTAACACTAAACTTATCTGTAACCATAAACGTAACCCTAACCCTAACCCTAAACCTAACCCCAACCCTAAACTAACCCTAACCCTAACCCGAACCCTAAACTAAACCTTACCCTAAAGCTAACCCTAAACCTAACCCTAAACCTAACTCTAACCCTAAAACTAACCTCTTACCCTAATCCTAACCCTAACACTAACCCTAAACCTAAACCTCACCCAAAAACTAACAGTAACCCTAAACTTAACCTGAACCCTAACCCAAACCCTAGACATAACACTAACCCTATCCGTAACACCTAAACCCACAAGTAACCCTAAACCTAACAGTAACCCTAACCGTAACCTTAAACATAAACCTCACGCTAACCCTAAACCTAAGTCTAATACTAACAATAACACTAATCCTAAATCTAATTATAAGGCTAACCCGAAATCGAAACCTAACCATAAAACGTACACTACCCCTAACCATAACCCTAAATTGTAACCCATAACCCTAACCCTAAACCTAACCCTAAACCTAACCCTAACCTTAACTCTAACACTAACACTCTAACCCTAACCCTAACTCTAATCCTAACTCTAACCCTAACACTACCCACTCTACCAAATCCCTAACCCTATCCCAAACAATAACTGTAAACCTAATCATAACCCTAACCCTAATTTCCAACCCTAACAATAAAAGTAAACATAAATCTAACTTTAACCTTAACCCTACACACTAACCATAACCCTAACCACTAACCCTAACCCCTAACACTAACCGTAATGAAAAACTTAACCCTAACCCTCTAACTAAACCTAACGCTCACCATAACTTTAACCCTAACATTAACACTAACACAATACTAGACTGTAACCGTAACCCTAAATGTAACCGTAACCCTAAACCTAACCCTAAACATAATCCTAACACTAACACTAACCTTATCCGTAACCCTAAACATAATCCTGAACCTAACCCTAAACCTAACCCTAACCCTAAACTAACCCTTACCCTAAACCAAACACTAACATAACCCTAACCCTAAGCCTAACACTAAACCTAAACCTAACACTAAACATAACCCTATCCCTAACACCAGCAACTAACACTAAACCTAAAACTAAGCCTAATCCGAACACTAACCCTAAACCTAACCCTAATGCTAACAATCAACCTAAACCTAAGTCTAACCCTAACACTAAACCTAAACCTAACACTAATTCTAAACCTAATCCTAATCGTAACCATAACCCTAACCCTAATCCTATCTCAAACCAAAACCCTAACCCTAAACCTAACCCTAACCCTAACTCTAACACTAACACTCTAACCCTAACCATAAATATAATCCTAACTCTAACATTAACACTACACGCCCTACCAAATCCCTAACCCTATCCCTAACAATAACTCTAAACCTAATTGTAAACCTAACCCTAATTTCCAACCCTAACAATAAAAATAAACATAAACCTAACTCTAACCCTAACGCTACACACTAACCATAACCCTAACCACTAACCCTAACACCTAACACTAACTGTAACCCAAAACTTAAACCTAACCCTATAACTAACCCTAACCCTAACCATAAATTTAACCCTAACTGTAAGACTAACCCTAACACTAAACTCTAACCATAACACTAAACCCCAAACATAAACCTAATCATACACCTAACCCTAACCATAACCCAAAACCTAACACTAACCCTATCTCTAACACCTAACCTCTAACCCTAAACCTAACTCTCACCCTAACCATAACTCTAAATCTAAGCCTAAACCAAACACTAACCCTAAACCCTAACACTAATCATAAAACCCTAACCCTAACACAAAACCTAAACCTAACCCTAAACCTAACCCCTAACCCCAAACTCTGACCATAACCCTAACCCTAAAGATAAATCTTACCCTAACCATAACCCGAATCCTAATCTTGTCTTAACCTAACCCCAAACCTAACCCGATCTCGAACCCTAACCCTAAGCCTAACCCTAACCTAACACTAACACTATCCCTAACACTAAAGTTATCCGTAACACTAAACGTAACCCTAACCATAATCCTAAACGTAACCCTAACCTTAAACTAACCATAACCCTAAACCTAACCCTATCTCTAACCCACACCCTAAACCAAACCATAACCCTAACACTACCCCTAACCCCTAACCGCAAATCCTAACCCTAAACCTAAACACAATCATAACCCTAAACCTAACAGTAACCAGAAGCCTAACCCTAATCCTATCAGTACATGTAAACCCTAAACCTAACCCTTATCCTAACCCTAATCCTAACCGTAACCCTAGCCCTAACCCCAACTCTAACCAGAAATCGTAACGGTAAGCCTAATGCTAACCCTAATCCTAAAACTAACATTAAACCTAACACTAACCCTATCCCTAACTTCTAACTCCTAACCCTAAACCTAAATATAACACTAACCCTAAACATAACCCTTAAAGTATCCCTAACTTTAAACCTAAACCTAACCCTAACCCTAAAACTAACATCTTACCCTAACCCTAACTCTAACCCTAACCCTAACACTAACACTAACCCTAACACTAACACTAACACTAAACCTAACATCTGACCCTAAACCTAACCCTAACCATAAACCACAACCTAACCCTAACATTTAGCATAACCCTAACCCTAACCTGAACGCTAACCCTAAACATAACACATACCACTAACCCTAACCCTAACCCTAACCCTAACCCCTAACCCTAATGCAGACCCCTAGCCCTAACACTAACACTAACACTAACCCTAAACCTAAGCCCTAACTCTAAACCTAACACTAAACCTAACCTCTAACCCTAACACAAACCGTAACCCTAAACACTAACCCTAAAACTAACCCTCAACCTAAACCTCACCCTAAAACTAACACTAACCCTAACCTTAACCCGAACCCTAAACCAAACCCTAAACATAACACTAACCCAATCCCTAACATCTAACACTTAACCCTAACCGGAATCCTAACAATAACCCTATCCGTAACCCTAACCCTAAAATTAACCCCTAAACCGTAAAAGTAATCGTAACCCTAACCCTAACATGTAACCCTAAACCTCACACTAACCCTAAACCTACACAGTAATACTAATCTTAACCCCTATCAATAACCCCTAACACTAACCCTAAACCCAAACTTAAACCTAACCCTATAACTAACCCTAACCCTAACCATAATCTTAAACCTAACCCTAATACTATCCCTAACACTAAACTCTAACAGTTAACCTAACCCTAACCCTAAACCAAACATTAACCCTAAACTTTAACACTAACCATAAACCTAACCATAACACAAACCCTAACCCTAAACCTAAACCCTTCCACCAAACTCTAACCATAACACCCTAAAGATAAATATAACCCTAAGCTTAAGCCCACCCCTAACATGGTTTTACCCTAACCCTAGACCTGAACTGATCCCGAACCCTAAACCTAACCCTAACCCTAACACAAACACTAACACTAACCATGACGCTAACCTTATCTGTAACCCTAAACGTAACCCTAATCGTAATCCTAAACCTAACTCTAACCCTAAAATAACCCTAACCCTAACCCTAAACCTCCACCTAACCATAGGACTAACCATAACCCTAACCCAACCCTTAACCCTAACACTAAACATAACCCATACCGCCAGCCCTAACACTAACCCTAACCCTAACCCTAACCCTAAACCTAAACCTAACACTAACACTAACCACATTCCCTAACCCCAAACTTGACCCATAGCCCTAACCCTAACACTAACCCAAAACCTAAGCCCTAATCCTAAACCTAACACTAACCGTAACCCTAAACTCTAACCCTAACCCTAACCCTAACCCTAAACCCTAACCCTAACACGAACCCTAAACCTAACACTCACCCTAAAACTAAACCTAATCCTAACCTTATTCTTAACCCAAACCCTAAACCTAACACTAACCCTAAACCTAATGCTAACCCCAACCCTAAACCTAAACTTAATCATAATGCTAACCCTAATTGTAACCCAAAGCCTAACACTAACCCTATGGCTAACACCTAAATCATAATCGTAACCCTAACTCTAACCCTAAGCCTAAAACTAACACGAAGACCAAACGAAACACTAACCCTGAACCCTATAGCTAACCATAAAACCCTAACCCTAACACAAACACTAACACTAACCCTAAACCTAACCCCTAATCCCAAATTTTAACCCTAACCCAAACCCTAAAGATAAATCTAACCCTAAACCTAACCCCAAGCCTAACCTTGTCTTTCCCTAAACCTAAACCAATCCCGTACCCTAACCGTAACCCTAATGATAACCCTAACACTCACACTAACGCTAACACTAACCTTATACGTAACCATAAACATAAGGCTAACCCTAACCCTAAACATAACCCCAACCCTAAACTAAGCCTAATCCTAACCCGAACACAAAACTAACCCTAACCCTAACCCTAACACTAACCCTAACCCTAAATCGAAAGATAAATCTAACACTAAACGTAACCTCAAGCTTAAACTTGTCTTTCCCTTACCCTAAACCTAAACCGATCCCTAAACCTAACCCTAAACCTAACTCTAACCCTAAACTAACCTGTTACCCTAACTCTAACCCTAACACTAACCCTAAACCTAAACCTCACCCGAAAACTAACAGTAACCCTAAACTTAACCCAAACCCTAACCCAAAATCTTGACATAAAACTAACCCTATCCCTAACACCTAAACCCTCAACTAACCCTAAACCTAACACTAACCCTAACTGTAACCATAAACCTAAACCTCACACTAACCCTAAACCTAAGTCTAATACTAACCATAACCCTAATCCTAAATCTAATTATAAGGCTAACCCAAAACCTAAACCTAACCATAACACGAAAACTATACCTAACCATAACCCTAAATTGTAACCTCTAACCCTAACCCTAAACCTAACCCAAACCCTAAACCGAACCCTAAACTTAACCCTAACCCTAACCCTAACCCTAACACAAACACTACACTCTAACCCTAATCCTAACTCTAATCCTAACTCTAAGCCTAACACTACCCCCTCTACCAAATCCCCAACCCTATCCCTAACAATAACTGTAAACCTAATCATAACCCTAAACCTAACTTCAAACCTTAACAGTAAAACTAAACATAAACCTAACACTAACCCTAACCGTACACTCCAACCCTAAACCTAACCACTAACCCTAACCCCTAACACTAACCATAACGCAAAACTTAACCCTGACCCTATAACTAACCCTAACCCTAACCATAACTTTCACCCTAACATTAACACTAACACTAACATTAAACTGTAACCGTAACCCTAACCGTAATCCTAACCCTAAAACTAACCCTAAACATAATCCTAACACTAACACTAATGCTAACACTAACCTTATCCGTAACCCTAAATGTAATCCTTTACCTAACCCTAAACCTAACCATAACCCTAAACTAACCCTAACCCTAAACTTAACACTAACATAACCCTAACCCTAAGCCTAACACTAAACCTAAACCTAACACTAACCATAACACGAAGCCTAACCATAACCCTATCCCTAACAGCAGCACCTAACACTTACCCTAAACATAAGCCTAACCCTAACACTAACCCTAATCCTAACCCTAATGCTAACAATCAACCTAAACCTAAGGCTAACCCTAACACTAAACCTAAAACTAACACTAATCCTATACCTAAACCTAATCATAACCCTAACCCTAACCCTAACCCAATCCCTAACATTAACCCTAAGCCTAAAACTAACCCTAACCCCTAATCCCAAATCCTAACACTAACACAAACCCTAAACCTAACACGCAACCCAATGGTAACCCTAAACCTAATATTAACCCGAAGCCTAACCCTAACACTATCCCTAACACCTAACCCCTAAAACTAACCCTAACTTAACCCTAACCCGAACCCTAAAATTAACCCTAAGGCTAAGCCTAACCATAACACTAAACCGTAACCCTAACCCTAATCCTATCCCGAACGCTAACACTAAAATTAACCCTAACCCTAACCCAATCCCGAACTCCTAAACCCTAACCATAAACCTAAACATAACACTAACCTTAATCCTAACACTAAAACTAACGCTTAGTCCAACACTAACACTAACCCTAACCCTTAACCTATTCCTACCCCTAACACTAACCCTAACCCTAAACTTAAAACTAACCTCTTATCCTAAACCTAAACCCAACCGTAACCCTAAAACTAAACCTAACCCTAAGCCTAACACCAACACTAAACCTAAAAACTAACCCTAACCCTAACACTAACCCTAAAACACAACCTAACACTAACACTTACCATAACCCTAACTGTAACCTTAACCCTAACCCTAAACCTAACCCATACCACTAACAATAACCCTAACCCTAATCCTAACCCTAACCCTAACACTAACCCTAACTCCTAACCCAAATCCTGACCACTAGCCCTAACGCTAACACTAACCCTAAACCTAAACCTAAGCCCTAACCCTAAACCTAACACTAAACCTAAACCTAACCTCTAACCCTAACCCTATCCCTAACCCAAATCCTAACCCTAAATCCTAACCATAACACTAACCCTCAAACTAAACCTCAACCTAAAAATAACACCAACCCTAACCTTAACCTGAACCCTAACACAAAACCTAAACATAACACTAACCCTATCCCTAACACCTAACCACTAACCGTAGCCCTAAACCTAACACTAACCCAAACTGTAACCCTTAATCTAACCCTAAACCTCACGCTAACCCTAACCCTAAGCCTAACCCTAACCATAACCCTAATAATAAATCTAATTATAACGCTAACCCTAACACTACACCTAACAGTAACAATAAGCATAACCCTAACCCTAAGCCTAAACGATAACCCCTAAGCCTAACCCTAAAGCTAACCCAAACCCTAACCCTAAACCTTATTGTAAACCTAATTATAACACTAACACTCTAACCCTAACCCTAACTCTAATCGTAACACTAACCCTATACCAAATCCCTAACCCTATCCCTAACTCAAACCGTAAAACTAATCTTAACCCTAACCCTAACTTGTAACCCTAACCCTAACACTAAATATAAACCTAACACTAACTCTAACCCTACACACTAACTCTAACCTTAACCCCTATCCCTAACCCCTAACACTAACCCTAACCCTATAACTAACCCTAACCCTATTCATAATTTTAAACCTAACCCTAATACTAACCCTAACACTAAACTATAACCGTAACCCTAAACCTAAGCCTAAACCTAATCATAACCCTAACCCTAACTGTTACCCAAAGTCTAACACTAACCTTATCCCTAACAACTAAGCACTAACCCTAACCCTAACTCTAACCCTAACCATGACTGTAACCATAAGCCTAAACCAAACACCCTAAACCCTAACACTAACCATAACACCCTAATCCTAACACAAAACCTAATCCTAACCATAAACCTAACCCCTAACCCCAAACTCTAACCATAACCTAACCTAAATGTAAATCTAACCTTAACCCTGAGCCCAACCCTAACCTGGTCTTACCCTAACCCTAAACCTAACCCTAAACTTAACCCTAAACCTAACATTAACACTAACAATAACACTAAAACTAACCTTATCTGTAACCCTAAATGTAAGTCTAACCTTAATCCTAAGCCTAAACTAACCCTAACCCTAACCCTAGCCCTAAAACAAACCCTAACACTAACCTTAACACTAAACCTAACCATAACCCTTTCCCTAACTCCTTATGTCTAAGCCTAAACCTAAACCTAACACTAACCATAACCCAACCCTAAAACAAAACCTAAGGCTATCCCCAACCCTAACCCTAACCCTAAACCTTACCTTTCCCTAACCCTAAAAATAACCCTAACACTAACACTAAAACTAACCTCTAACCCTAACCCTAACCCTAATGCTAACCCTCACAGTAACCCTAAACCTAAACTTAATACTAGCACTAAGCCTAACTTCTAACCCTCAACCTAACCCTAACCCTAAACCTCCACCTAACCCTAAGACTTACCATAACCCTAACCTAAACCTTAACACTAACACTAAACCTAACCCCTACCAACAACCCTAACCCTAACCCTACACCTAACACTAAACCTAACCCTCAAACCTAACCCTAACACTAACCCTAAACATATCTCTCACCCTAAAACTAACCCTAACCCTATACTTAACCTTAACTCAAACCCTAAACCTAACACTTACCATAAACCTAACATTAAACCTAACTCTAAGCCTAAATTTAATCGTAACGCTAACCCTAACTGTAACACAAAGCCTAATACTAACCCTATACCTAACACCTAAATCCTAACCATAACCCTAACTCTATCCCTAACACTAACACTAACCCCAAGCCTAAACCAAACACTAACCCTAAACCGTAGGCATAACCATAAAAACCATAAAAACCTAATGCTAACACAAACCCTAACACAAACCCTAAATCTAAACCCTAACTCCAAAATCCAGCCCTAACCCTAAAGATGAATGTAACCCTAACTCTAACCCCTAGCCTAACCTTGTCTTTCCCTAACCCTAACCCTAAACCAATCACGAACTCTAACCCTAACCCTAACCTTAACCCTCAACCTAACCATAACACCAACACTCACACTAACACTAACAGTAACCTTATCCGTAACAAAAAACGTAACCCTAACTATAACCCTAACCCTAATGGTAAACTAACCCTAACCCTAACACTAACCCTAACCCTAACCATAACATGAAGCCACACCCTAACCCTCCTCCCTAACACCAGCACCTAACCCTAACCCTAAACCTAACCCTAACACTAAGACTAACTCTAATCCTAACACTAACGCTAACCCTAACCCTAAACCTAACCCTAACCCTAACCCTAACCCTAACCCTAACACTATTCCTAAACTTAAAATGAATTGTAACCCTGACTCTAACCCTAACCTAACACAAACCATAACCCTAAACCTACCAATAACTGCTAACCCCAAACCCTAACCCTAACCCTAAACCCAAATGTAACCCTAACCCTAACAGTAACCGAGCCTAAAAATAACCCTATCCCTAACACCTAACCACTAAACCTAATGCTAATCTACCTCTAACCCTAACCCTAACCATAACCCTAAACCTAATTCTAACCCACAAACTAACTTTAACCCTAACCCTAACAACTAACACCTAAACCCAAACGTAACCTAACCCTAACACTAACACTACCGTAACCCTAACCCTAAAACTAACCCTATAATTAATATTAACCCTAACCATAACCCTATCCCTAACTCCTAAACCCTAACCCTAAACCTAAACCTAACACTAACTCTAACCTTAACCATAAACCTAATGCTAACAACAACACTAACACAAACTCTAACACTTAACCTATCCCTAACGCTAACCCTAACCCTAAACCTAAACCTAACCCTAGACCTAAGCTCTTACCCTAACCCTAACCCTAACCCTAACCCTAACACTAACCCTAAACCTAAATGTCACCCAAAAACTAACACGAACCCTAACCTTTACCCGAACCTTAACCCAAATCCTAAACATAACACTGACCCTATCCCTAACACCTAATCCCTCAACTAACCCTATACCTAACACTAACCCTAACCGTAACCTTAACCCTAAACCTAACCCTAAACCTCACGCTAACCCTAAACCTAAGCCTAACCCTACCCATAACCCTAACTCTAAATCTAATTATAACGCTAACCCGAACCCTAAACCTAACTGTAACACTAACCCTAACACTAACCCTAAATGCTAACCCCTAACCCTAACCCTAAACCTAACACAAACCCTAACCCTAAAAATAAACCTAACCCTAACCCTAACTCTAACACTAACATTCTAACTCTAACCCTCAATCGAATCCTAACTCTAACCCTAACACTACCCCCTCTACCAAATCCCTAACCCTATCCCTAACAATAACTGTAAACCTAATCGTAACCCTAACCCTAACTTCCAACCCTAACACTAAACACTAACCCTACACACTTACCATAATCCTAACAACTAACCCTAACCCCTAACACTAACTGTAACCCAAAACTTAAACCTAACCCTATAACTAACCCTAACCCTCACCATAAATTTAACCCAAACAATAAGACTAAGCCTAACACTAAACTCTAACCGTAACCCTAACCCTAACCCTAAACCTAATCATACACCTAACTCTAACCATAATCCAAAGCCTGACACTAACCCTATCCCTAACACCTAACCCCTAAACCTTACCCTAACTCTAACCCTAACCAAAACTCTATCCCTAAGCCTAAACCAAACACTAACCCTAAACCCTAACACTAACCATAAAACCCTAACCCTAACACAAAACCTAACCCTAACCCTAAAACTAAACCCTAACCCCAAACTCTGACTGTAACCCTAACCTTAAAGATAAATCTAACCCTAACCATAACCCAAAAGCTAATCTTGTCTTAACCTAACCCTAACTTGATCTCGAACCCTAACCCTAAGCCTAAACCTAACCGTAACCCTAACCCTAACACTAACACCAACCCTAACACTAATTTTATACATAACACTAAACGTAACCCTTACCGCAATCCTAAACCTAAAACTAAACTTAAACTAACCCTAACACTAACCCTAACCCTAACCTAACCCTAACCCTAACCGAAACCTTAACCCTAACCCTAACCCTAACCCCTAACCCGAAACCATAACGTTAACCCTAAACCTAACACTAAACCCAATTGTAAACCTAACCATAACCGTAAATCGAAGCCTAACCCTAACCCTATCCCTAACACATAACCCTTAAATGTAACGTTACCCTAACCCTAAACTAACCCTAACCCTAACCTTAACACTAACCTAACCCTAACCCTACACCTAACCCTAACACTAACCCTAACCCTAACAGTAACAATAACATGAAGCCTAACCCTGACCCTATCCCTAACACCAGCACATAAGCCTAATCCTAAACCTAACCCTAAGAGTAAAACTAACCCTAATCTTAATCCTAATGCTAACCCTCAACCTAAACCTAAGGCTAACCATAACACTAAGCCTAAATCAAATTGTAACCCTAACTCTAACCCTAACCCACACCCAAACGATAACCCTAACACTAACCTGAACCCCTAACTACAAATCCTAAACCTAACCCTAACCCTAAACCCAATCTTAACCCTAAACCTAACAATAACGTGAAGCCTAATCCTAATTTTATCACTAACACCTAAACCCTAAACCTATTCCTAACCTAACACTAATCCTAAACCTAATCATAACCATAACCCTATCCCTAACCCCAACCCTAACCCTAAACCATAATGCAAACCCTAATTCTAACCCTAACACTAAAACTAATATTAACACTAACACTAACCCTATCCCTAACTCCTAACTCCTAAAACTGAACCTAAACATAACACTAAACCTAACCCTAAACCTTAACCTATCCCTAACGCTAACCCTAAGACTAACGTAAACCCTAAAACTAACCTCTTATCTTAACACTAAACCTAACCCTAACACTAACCGTAACCCTAACACTAACCCTAAACCTAAATATAACCATACCCCTAACCACTAACCCTAACCCTAACCCTAATCCCAAACCCTAACAGTAAACCTAAACCTAACACTCACCCTAAAACTAAACCTAACACTAACCTTATCCTTTACCCAAAACCTAAACCTAACACTAACCCTAAACCTAACGCATACCCTAAACCTAACCCTAAACTTAATCATAATGCTAACCCTAACTATAACCCGAAGCCAAACACTAATCCTATCCCTAAAACCTGAAATCTAAACATAACCCTAACTCTAACCCTAAGCCTAAAACTAACCCTAAAATTAATATTGACCCTAACCTAACTGTATCCCTAAATCCTAACCCCTAACCCTAAACCTAAACCTAACACTAACTCTAACCCTAACCATAAACCTAACGCTAACAACAACACCAAAACAAACGCTAACCCTTAAACTATCCCTAACGCTAACACTAACCCTAACCCTAAACCTAAACCTAACCCTAGACCTAAACTCTAACCCTAACCCTAACACTAACCCTAAACCTAAACCTTACCCGAAAACTAAGACGAACCCGAACCTTAACCCAAATCCTAAACATAACACTGACCCTATCCCTAACACCTAATCCCTCAACTAATCCTATACCTAACACTAACCCTAACTGTAACCCTAACCCTAAACCTAACCCTAAACCTCATGCTAACCCTAAACCTAAGCCTAACCCTACCCATAACCCTAACCCTAAATCTAATTATAACGCTAACCCGAACCCTAAACCTAACTGTAACACTAACCCTAACACTAACCCTAAATGCTAACCCCTAACCCTAACCCTAAATCTAACACAAACCCTAACCCTAACCATAAACCTAACCCTAAATCTAACTCTAACACTAACATTCTAACTCTAACCCTAAATCTAATCCTAACTCTAACCCTAACACTACCCCCTCTACCAAATCCCTAACCCTATCCCTAGCAATAATTGTAAACCTAATCGTAACCCTAACCCTAACTTCCAACCCTAACACTAAAACTAAACATAAACCTAACACTAACACTAACCATACCACTAACCATAATCCTATCAACTAACCCTAACCCCTAACACTAACTGTAACCCAAAACTTAAACCTAACCCTATAACTA
The DNA here is from genome assembly GCF_034190915.1 of Cavia porcellus. Classification (NCBI taxonomy): domain Eukaryota; kingdom Metazoa; phylum Chordata; class Mammalia; order Rodentia; family Caviidae; genus Cavia; species Cavia porcellus. Next base: position 31,937,652 of record NW_026947517.1, on the reverse strand, counting down.
ACACTAACCCTAACCATAAATTTAACCCAAACATTAAGACTAAGCCTAACGCTAAACTCTAACCGTAACCCTAACCCAAACCCTAAACCTAATCATACACCTAACCCTAACCATAACCCAAAGCCTGACACTAATCCTATCCCTAAAATCTGAATCCTAACCATAACCCTAACTCTAACCCTAACCCTAAAACTACACCAAAAACTAAATCAAACACTCTCAACCCTAGACCTCACCATAAAACACAAACCCTAACACAAACCCTAACAGTAGCCCTAAACCTAACACCTAACCCCAAATTTTAACCCTAAATATAACCCTAAAGATAAATGTAACCCTAACTCTAACCCCAATATTAACCTTGTCTTTCCCTAACCCTAACACTAAACTGATCCCAAACCCTAACCCTAACACTAACCCTAACGATAACCCTAACTTTCACACTAACGCTAACACTAACCTTATACATAACAATAAACATAACCCAACCCTAACCCTAAACATAAGCCAAACCCTAAACTAACCCTAATCCTAACCAGAACAATAAACTAACCCTAACCCTAATGCTAACCCTAACCCTAACCCTAACCCTAAACCTAGCCTTAAACCTAACCTCTTAAGCTAACCCTAACAGTACCCGAACACTAACCCTAAACCTAAACCTCACCCTAAAACTAACACTAAACCTAAACTTAACCCGAACACTAAACCAAACCCTAAACATAACATTAACCCTATCCCTAACACCTAACCCCTCAATTAACCGTAAACCTAACACTAACCAAAACCATAACCCTAACCCGAATCCTAACCCTAAACCTCATGGTATCCCTAAACCTAAGCCTAAACCTAACCATAACCCTAATCCTCAATCCAATTATAATGCAACCCTACCCTAAACCTAACCATAACACGAACTGAACCCTAACCCTAAATTGTAACCCCCAAACCTAACCCTAAACCTAAACCAAACCCTAACCCTAACCCTAAACCTAACCCTAACCCTAACTCTAACACTAACACTCTAACCCTAACCCTAACTCTAATCCTAACTCTAAACCTAACACTACCCCCTCTACCAAATTCCTAAACCTGTCCCTAACAAAAACCGTAAACCTAATCGTAACCCTAACACTAACTTCAAACCTTAAAAGAAAAACTAAATATAAACCTAACACTAACCCTAACCCTACACACTAACCCTAACCCTAACCACTAACCCTAACTCCTAACACTAACCGTAACACAAAACTTAACCCTAACCCTATAACTAACCCTAACCCTAACCATAACTTTAGCACTAACATTAACACTAACCCTAACACTAACACTAACCATAACCCTAACCCTAAACCTAATCATAACCTTAACCCTACCCGTAACCCAAGGACTAACACTAACCCTATCCCTAACACCTAACCCCCTACCACTAGTCCTAACTGTAACCCTAACCATAACCCTAACCCTAAGCCTAAACCAAACACTAACACTGACACTAACAGAAAACAATAAAAAGCTAACCCTAACACAAACCCTAACCCTAACCCTAAACCTAACCCCTAACCCCAAACTCTGAGCCTAACACTAACCCTAAAAATAAATGTATTCCTAACCATAAACCTAACCTAATCTTGTCTTAACCTAACCCTAACCCTAACTCGATCCCGAAACCAGACAATAACCCTAAACCTAAGCTTAACCCTAACAGTAACACTAACCCTAAACCTAACCTTATCTGTAACCGTAAACGTTACCCTAAACTTAATCCTAAACCTAACCCCAACTTTAAACTAACCCTAACCCTAACCCTAACCTAAAACTAACACTATCCCAAACCCTAACCCTAAACCTAAACCCTAACCGAAATGATAAACCTTATCCTAAAACTAAACCCAATCGTAAATCTAACCATAACAGTAAACCGAAGCCTAACCCTAACACTATCCCTAACATATAATCACTTAACCTAACGCTAACCTAACCCTAACCCTAAACCTAAACCTAACCATAACCCTAACCCTAACCATAACCCTAACATTAACACTAACGTTAACACTAATCTTATCTGTAACCCTAAAAGTAATCCTAACCCTAAACCTTAACCTAACCCTTACTCTAAACTAACCCTAAACCTAACGCTAACCCTAACCCTAACCCTAACATAACTCTAACCCTAACACTAACAGTAACCCTAACCTTAACACTAACCATAACGCTAAGCATAACACAAAGCCTATCCCTAACCCTATCCCTAACACCAAAACCCTAAACATAACCCTAACTCTAACCCTAACCCTAACCCTAAACCTAAGCATAAACCAAACACTAAGCCTAAAACCTAGACCTAACCATAAAACCCTAACCCTAATACAAACCCTAACACTAACCCTAATCCTAACCCCTAACTCCAAACTCTAATCCTAACCCTAAAGATAAATCTAACCTTAACCCTAACCCCAAGCCTAAACTTGTCTTACCCTAAACCTAACCCTAAACTAATCCCAAATCCAAAAGCTAAACCTAACATTAACCCTAACCTTAACCCTAACCCTAACCCTAAACATAACCCTAACACTAACACTAATGCTAACACTAACCTTATCCATAACCCAAAACATAATTCTGAACCTAACCCTAAACCTAACCCTAAACCTAAACTCACCCTAACCCTAAACCTACCACTAACATAAACCTAAATCTAAGCCTAACACTAACCCTAAACCTAACACTAACCATAACACAAAGCCTAACTATAACCTATCCCTAACACCAGCACCTAACATTAACCCTAAACCTAAGCCTAACCCTAACACTAACCTTAATGCTAACCCTAATGCTAACCCTCAACCTAAACCTAAGGCTAACCCTAACACTAACCCTAAACCTAACACTAACCCTAAAACTAAACCTAATCTTAATCCAAACCCTAACCCTAACCCTCACACAAACCATAACCCTGACCCTAACCCTAACCCCTAACCCCAAAGCCTAACCATAACCCTAACCATAAAACTAACCCTAAACCCAAAAGTAACCCTAAACCTAACATTAACTAGAAGCCTAAACCTAACTCTATCCCTAACACCTAACACCTAAAGCTAACACTAACTAACCCTAACTCTAACCCTAAACGTAACCCTATCCCTAACCCTAAACAGTAACCCTAACATTAATCCTAAACCTAAAGATAAAACTAACATTAACCCTAACCCTAACCCTATCCCTAACACAAAACACCTAACCCTAAACCTAAACATAACATTAAGCATAACCGTAACAATAAAACTAACCCTTAGCCCAACACTAACACTAAAATTAACCCTTAATCTATCACGAACCCTAACCCTAAACCTAACCATAAAACTAACCTCTTTCACTAATCCTAACCCCAACAAAAACCCTAACACTAACCCTAACCCTAAGCCTAACAATAACTAAACATAACATCTAACCCTAACCCTAATCCTAAACCACAACCTAACCCTAACACTTACCATAATGCTAACTGTAACCTTAACCCTAACCCTAAACCTAACCCATACCACTAACCATAACCCTAACCCTAAACCTAACCCTAAACCAACAGTAACCATAACCCTAACCCCTAACCCTAACCCTAATCCTAACCCTAAAGCTAAAACTAACATTAACCCTAACCCTAACCCAAACGCTAAACCACAACCTAACCCTAATAATTACCATAACACTAAACATAACCTTAACCCTAACCTTAAAACTAACCCATACCACTAACCATAACCCTAACCCTAAGCCTAACCCTAATCCAACAGTAACCCTAACCCTAACCCTTAACCCTAACCCTGAACACTAGCCCTAATGCTAACACCAACCCTAACCCTATACCTATGCCCTAAATCTAAACCTAACACTATACCTAACCCTAACCTCTAACCCTAACCCTAACCCTAACCCAAACCCTAACCCTAAACACTAACACTAACACTAACCTTCAAAATAAACCTCACCTTAAAAATAACACTAACCCTAATCTACAACCTTAACCCTATAACCTATAAACTTAAGCCTATACCTATAACTAACCCTAACCCTATCCATAATCTTAAACCTAACGCTAATACTAACCCTAACACTAAACTCTAACTGTAACACTAACCCTAAGCCTAAACCTAATCATAACCCTAACCCTAACTGTAACACAAAGACTAACACTAACCTTATCCCTAACACCAAACCATTAACCCTAACCCTAACTCTAACCCTAACCATAACCCTAACAGTAGGCCTAAACCAAACATTCACCTAAACCCTAACACTAACCATAAAACCCTAAACCTAACACAAACCCTAAGCCTAAACCTAAACGTAACACCTAACCCCAAACTCTAACCATAACCTAACCCTAAAGATAAATTTAACTTTAACCCTTAGCCCAACCCTAACCTGGTATTACCCTAACCCTAAACCTAATGCGATCCTGAACCCTAACCCTAACCCTAAACTTAGCCCTTACCCTAACACTAAAACTTACACTAAGCTTATCCGTAACCCTAAGCGTAATCCTAACTGTAATCCTAAACCTAAGCCTAAGCCTAAACTAACCCTAACCCTAACCCTAACACTAACACTGAAATTAACCCTATCACTAACCTTAACCCTAACCCTAACCATAACCCTAACCCTAACCATAACCATTTCCCTAACTCCCTATGCCTAACCCTAAACCTAAACCTAACACTAACCCTAACCCTAACCCTAAACCTAAACCTAAGGCTATACCCAACCCTAACACAAACCCTAACACTACCCTAAACCTAAACCTTACCCTTTCCTTAACCCTAACCCTAACACAAACACTAAAACTAACCTCTAACCCTAAACCTAACGCTAATGCTAACCCTAACAGTAACCCTAAACCTAACCTTAATACTAACACTAAACCTAACTTCAAACCTTAACCCTAACAATAAACCGAACCCTAAGCCTCCACCTAACCCTAAGACTTAAATAACCCTAACCCAAACCTTAACCCTAACACTAAACCTAACCCATACCACCAAACCTAACCCTAAGCCTAATACTAAACCTAACACTATCCCCTAACTCAAACCCTGACCCCTACCCCTAACTCTAACATTAAAACTAACCCTAAACCTAAGCCCTAACACTAAACCTACCACTAACCCAAAACTTAACATCTAACACTAACCCTAACCCTAAACCTAAACACTAACCCTAAACCTAACACTCACCCTTAAACTAACTCTAACCTTAACCTTAAACCAAACTTAAACCTAACACTTACCCTAAACCTAACGCTAATGCTAATCATAACCCTAAACTTAATCAAAACACTAACCCTAACATAACCTGAAGCCTAACACTAACCCTATTCCTAACACCCAAATCCTAACCGTAAACCTAACTCTAATCCTAATGATAACACTAACCGTAAGCCTAAACCAAACACTAACCCTAAACACTAACCTACGCATAAAACCCTAAACATAACACAAACCCTAACACTAACCCTAAACCTAACTCCTAACCCAAAATTCTAACCCTCACCCTAACCCTAAAGATGAATCTAACCCTAACCGTAACCCCAGCCTAACCTTGTCTTTCCCTAACCCTAACGCTAAACCGATCCAAAACCCTAACCATAACCCTAATCCTAACCCTAACCGTAACACTAAACGCTAACGCTAAAACCAAACTTAACCCTAACCCTAACAGTAATCAAAGCCTAAATCTAACCATATCCCTAACACCTAACTCATAAACCTAATGCTATCCTACCCCTATCCCTAACCCTGACCGTAAACCTAACCATAACACTAACACACAGCCTAACTCTAACCCTATCCCTAACACCGAACCCCTAAATCTAACCCTAACCTAACCCTAACACTGACCCTAACAATAACCCTAACACTAACCCTAACCCTAACCCTCAACCGTAACCCTAAACCTAATCTTAACCCTAACCCTAAAACTAACACTAGAACTAATATTAACCCTAACCCTAACCTTATCCCTTACTTCTAACCCCAAACCCTAAACCTAAACAAAACACTAACCCTAAACCTAAGCCTAAACCTAACACTAACCCCAATACTAACACTAACACTAACCCTTAACCTATCCCTAATGCTAAACCTAACCCTAAACCTAACCCTAACACTAAACCGAAATTCTTACCCTATCCCTAACCCTAACCCTAAAACTAACCCTAAACTTAAACCTCACCCTAAAATTAACACTAACCCTACCTTAACTCGAATGCTAACCCAAATCCTAAACATAACACTAACCCTATCCCTAACACCTAAACCCTCAACTAAACCTAAACCTAACACTAACCCTAACTGTAAACCTAACCCTAACCCTAAACCTAAACCTCACGCTAACCTTAAACCTAAGCCTAACCCTAACCATAACCCTAATCCTAAATCTAATTATAACTCTAACCCGAACCCTAAATCCAAGAATAACACTAACCTTGTCTTAGTTACTTTATGCTCGTCACTGAGATAAAATACCTAAAGCCCTAAGTTGGGAAAGGAAAGGTTTATTTCATACAGTTTTTGAGGTTTCAGACCACACTCAGTTGGCTCCAAGACAGGCAGGCATGGCTGGGCTGCAGTTCATAGCAGCCGGCAACAGCAAACTCGAACCAGCAAAAAAAAAAAAAAGACACACCTTCTTGCTGCCATTACATCACATCCTGGCTCCACGCCTATATGGTTGGAGCACTGACACCATCAATCCAAGCACTACACAATGAACCATCACAAATGAAAAATGCAAAGTCATGAGGCCTGGGGGACACAAACATAAACCATGACAAACGCTAACCCTAACACTAAATGCTAACCCCTAACCCTAACGCTAAACCTAACCCAAACCTTAACCCTAACCCTAAACCTAACCCTAACCCTAACTCTAACACTAACACTCTAACCCTAACCCTCACTCTAATCCTAACTCTAACAATAACACTAACCCCTCTACCAAATCCCTAACACTATCCCTAACAATAACCATAAACGTAATCATAACACTAACCCTAACTTCCCATCATAACACTAAAACTAAACATAAATCTAACCCTATCCGTAACCCTAAACCTAACACTAACCATAATCCTAACCTCTAAACCTAACCCTAACCCTAAGCCTAACCCTAAACCTAACACTCACCCTAAAATTAACCCAAAAACTAACCTTAACCCTAACCCTAACCCTAAACCTAAACTAACCCTAACACTACCCCAAAACTTAAACCGAATCTTAACCCTAACTTTAACCCTAATCCTAACCCTAACCCTAATCCTAACCACAAAGCCTAATCCTAAACCTAAACCCAAACTTAACCCTAACGCTACCAGTAACCAAAGCCTAAACCTAACCCTATCCCTAACAACTAACCCTAAACCTAATGCTAACCTACCCCTATCCCTAAACCTAACCGTAAACCTAACCCTAACACTAACAAGCAGCCTAACTCTAACTCTATCCTTAACACCTAACCCCTAAACCTAACCCTAACAGAACCCTAAACCTAACCCTAACCCCATCCCTAACAAAAACCCTAACCCTAACCCTAACCCTCAACCGTAACCCTAACCCTAATCTTAATCCTAATCCTAAAACTAACCCTAAAACCAATATTAACCCTAACCATAACCTTATCCCTTAATTCTAACTCCTAACCATAAACCTAAACATAACACTAACCCTAACCCTAAACCTAAACCTAACGCTAACCCGAACACTAACACTAACGCTAACCCTTAACCTATTCCTAATGCTAACCCTAACCCTAAACCTAAACCTAACACTATACCGAACTTCTTACCCTATCCCTAACAGTAACCCTAACACTAACCCTAAAACTAAACCTCACCCTAAATCTAACACTAATCCTAACCTTAGGCCGAATGCTAAACTAAATCCTAAACATAACACTAAACCTATCCCTAACACCTAAACCCTCAACTAACCCTAAACCTAACACTAACCCTAAATGTAACCCTAACCCTAAACCTAAACCTAAACTTCACACTACCCTAAACCTAAGTCTAACCCTAACTATAACAATATCCTAAATCTAATTATAACTCTAACCCGAACCGTAAATCTAACCATAACACTAACCCTGTCTTAGTTACTTTATGCTCGTCACTGAGATAAAATACCTAAAGCCCAAAGTTGGGAATGCAAAGGTTTATTTCTTACAGTTTTTGGAGGTTTCAGTCCACACTCAGTTGGCTCCAACACAGGCAGGCATGGCTGCGCTGCACTTCATTGCAGCCAGCAACAGCAAACTCGAACCACCAAAAAAAAAAAAAAAAAAAAAAAGACACACTTTCTTGCTGCCATTACATCACATCGTTTCTCCACCCCTATATGGGTGGAGCACTGACACCATCAATCCAAGCACTATACAATAAACCATCACAAATAAACAATGCAAACTCATGAGGCCTGGGGGACACAAACATAAACCATGACAAACCCTAATCTTATCCCTAAATGCTAACCCCTAACCCTAACCCTAAACCTAACCCAAAGCTTAACCCTAACACTAAACCTAACCCTAATCCTAAATCTAACACTAACACTCTAACCCTAACCCTCACTCTAATCCTAACTCTAACACTAACACTACCACCTCTACCAAATCCCTAACACTATCCCTAACAATAACCGTAAACCTAATCGTAACCCTAACCATAACTTCCAACCATAACACTAAAACTAAACATAAACCTAACACTAACCCTAACCCTACACACTAACCATAGCCCTAATCCCTAATGCTAACCCTAACCTTAAAGCTAACCCTAAACCTCACGCTAACCCTAACCCTAAGCCTAACACTAATGCTAAACTTAATCCTAAATCAAATTATAACGCTAAACCCAACCTAAACCTAACCATAATACTAACCCTAAACCTAACCCCAACCATAAACACTAACACCTAAGCCTAACCCTAAACCTAACCCAAAGGCTAAACTTAAACCTAACCCTAAACCTAACCCTAACCTTAACCTGAACACTAACATTAAACCTAACATCTAACCCTAAACCTAAGCCTAGACCACAACCTAACCCTAACACTTACCATAACCCTAACCAAAACCTTAAATCTAACACTAAACCTAACCCATAACGCGATCCGTAACCATAACACTAACCCTACCACTAACCCTAACCCTATTCCCTAACACTAACCCTGACACTTAGCCCTAACACTAACGCTAACACTAAACATAAGCCCTAACCATAAACCTAACACTAACCATAACCCTAACCTCTAAACCTAACCCTAACGCTAACCCTAAACCTAAGCCTAACCCTAAAACTAACACTCACACTAAAATTAACCCTAACACTAAACTTAACCATAACCCTAATCCTAAACCTAACCCTAACCCTAGCACTAACACTAACCCTAACACTATCCCTAAACTTAAACGAAACTTAACCCTAACTTTAACCCTAATGCTAACCCTAACCCTAACCCCAAACACTAACCCTAACCCTAACCCTAAACGCAAACTTAAACCTAACCCTTAACAGTAACTGAAGCCTAAACCTAATCCTATCCCTAACACCTAACCTCTAAAGCTAATGCTAACCTACCCCTATCCCTAACCCTAAACGTAAACCTAACCCTAACGTTAACCCGCAGCCTAACTCTAACCCTATCCATAACACCTAACCCCTAAAGCTAACCCTAACCTAACCCTAACACTAACCCTAACCATAACCCTACCACTAACCCTAACCCTAACTCTAAACCTCAACCGTAACCCTAACCCTAATCTTAACCCTAACCCTAAAACTAACCCTAAAACTAATATTAACCCTAACCCTAACTTTATCCCTTACTTCTAACCCCTAACCGTAAACCTAAACCTAACACTAAACCTAACCCTAACCCTAAACCTAACGCTAACCCCAACACTAACACTAATGCTAACCCTTAACCTATCCCTAATGCTAATCCTAACACTAAAACTATCCCTAACACTAAACCGAACTTCTTACCCTATCCCTAACCCTAACCCTAACACTAACCCTAAACCTAAACCTCACCCTAAAACTAACACTAACCCTAACCTTAACCCGAACGCTAACCCAAATCCTAAACATAACACTAACCCTATCCCTAACACCTAAACCCTCAACTAACCCTAAACCTAACACTAACCCTAACTGTAACCCTAACCCTAAACCTAAACCTAAACCTCACGCTAACCCTAAACCTAAGCCTAACCCTAACCATAACCCTAATCCTAAATCTAATTATAACTCTAACCCAAACCGTAAATCTAACCATAACAGTAACCCTGTCTTAGTTACTTTATGCTCATCACTGAGATAAAATACCTAAAACCCAAAGTTGGGAATGCAAAGGTTTATTTCTTACAGTTTTTGGAGGTTTCAGTCCACACTCAGTTGGCTCCAACACAGGCAAGCATGGCGGCGCTGCACTTCATTGCAGCCAGCAACAGCAAACTCAAACCACCAAAAAAAAAAAAAAAAAGACACACTTTCTTGCTGTCATTACATCACATCGTTTCTCCACCCCTATATGGGTGGAGCACTGACACCATCAATTCAAGCACTATACAATGAACCATCACAAATGAACAATGCAAAGTCATAAGGCCTGGGGGACACAAACATAAACCATGACAAACCCTAACCCTAACCCTAAATGCTCACCCTTAACCCTAACCCTAAACCTAACCCAAACCTTAACCCTAATCCTAAACTTAACCTTAACCCTATATCTAACACTAACACTCTAACCCTAACCCTCACTCTAATCCTAACTCTAACACTAACACTACCACCTCTACCAAATCCCTAACACTATCGCTAACAATAACTGTAATCCTAATCATAACCCTAACCCTAACTTCCCACCATAACACTAAAACTAAACATAAACCTAACATTAACCCTAACCCTACACACTAACCATAAGCCTAATCGCTAATGCTAACCCAAACCATAAAGCTAACCCTAAACCTCACGCTCACCCTAAACCTCAACTTAACTCTAACACTAACCTTAATCCTAAATCTAATTATAACGCTAAACCGAACCTAAACCTAACCATAATACTAACCCTAACCATAATCCCAATCATAAACACTAACCCATAAACCTAACTCTAAACCTAACCCAAACCCTAACCTAAAACCTAACCCTAACCCTAACCCTAACCTTAACACTAACATTAAATCTAACATCTAACCCTAACCCTAACCTAAACCACAACCTAACAAAACACTTACCATAACCCTAAACAAAACCTTAACCCTAACACTAAACCTAACCCATATAGCTAACCGTAACCAAAACCCTAACCCTAACACTAACCCTAACCCTAACCCTTACACTTAGCCCTAACCCTAACGCTAACACTAACCATATCCCTAACCTCTAAACCTAACCCTAACGCTAACTCTAACCGTAAGCCTAACCCTAAACCTAACACTCACCCTAAAATTAACCCAAACACTAACCTTAACCATAATCTTAACCCTAAACCTAACCCTAACCCTAACACTAAACCTAACACTAACACTATCCCTAAACTTAAACCGAATCTTAACCCTAACTTTAACACTAATCCTAACCCTAACCCTAACCCTAACCCTAACCCTAACCCTAACCCTAACCTAACCCTAACACTAAACCCAACCCTAACACTATCCCTAAACTTAAACCGAATCTTAAACCTAACTTTAACCCTAATCCTAACCCGAACCCTAACCCTAACCCCAAATCCTAACCCTAAACCTAAACCCAAACTTAACCCTAACCCTAACAGTAACCGAAGCCTAAACCTAACCCTATCCCTAACACCTAACCCCTAAACCTATTGGTAACCTACCCGTATCCCTAACCCTAACTGTAAACCTAACCCTACCGCTAATCCGCAGCCTAACCTTAACCCTATCCCTAAAACCTAACCCCTAAATCTAACCCTAACCTAACCCTACCACTAACCCTAACCGTAACACTAACATTAAACCTAACATCTAACCCTAACCCTAACCCTAAACCACAACCTAACGCTAACACATACCATAAACCTAACCAAAGCCTTAACCCTAACACTAAACCTAACCCATAACGCTAACCGCAACCATAAGCCTAACCCTAACATTAACCCTAACCTTATCCCCTAACCCTTACCCTGACACTTAGCCCTAACCCTAACGCTAACACTAAGATTAAACTTAAGCCCTAAACCTAAACCTAACACTAACCATAACCCTAATCTCTAAACCTAACCCTAACCCTAACACTAACCCTAAGCCTAATCCTAAACCTAACACTCACCCTAAAATTAACCCTAACACTAACCTTAACCATAGCCCAAACCCTAAACCTAACACTAGCTATAAACTGAACGCTAACCCTAGCCCTAACCCTAAAATTAATCATAACGCTCACCTTAAACATAATCCAAAGCCTAAAACTAACCGTATCCCTAACACCAAAACCCTAATGGTAACCCTAACTCTAACTCTAACACTAACCCCAAACCTAAGTCTAAACCAAGCACTAACCCTAAACCCTAGACCTAACCATAAAATCCTAACCCTAATATAAACCCTAACACTAACCCTAAACCTAACACCTAACCCCAAACTTAAACCCTATCCTTAAAGATAAATTTAACCCTAACCCTAAACTGAAGCCTTACCTTGTCTTACCCAAACCCTAACCCAAAACGGATCCTGAACCATAACCCAAACCCTAACCATAACCATAACCATAACCATAACCCTAACACTAACACTAACGCGAACACTAACCTTATCCGTAACCCTAAATGTAATCCTAAGCATAATCCTAAACCTAACCTAACCCTAAACTAAACCAAACCCTAACCCTAAGCCTAACCCTAACCTAATAATAATCCTAACCCTAACAATAACCCTAACCCTAACCATAACTCGAAGCCTAACACTAACCCTAACCCTAAAAAAAGCACCTAACCCTAAACCTAACACTAATCCTAATCCTCACCCTAATGCCCTCAACCGAAACCTAAGGCTAACCCTAACACTAACCCTAAACCTAACACTAACCCTAAACTTTATCGTAACCATAACTCTAACCCTAACCCTAACACAAACCATTACCCTAACCCTAACCCCTAACCCCAAATTATAAGCCTAACCTTAAACATAACCCTAACCCTAAACCCAATCATCACCCTAAACCTAACAGTAACCCGAAGCCTAACCCTAATCTTATCCCTAACACCTAACCCCTAAACCTAAACCAAACCTAACCCTAACACGAACCCTAACTGTAACCCTAACCGTAAACCATAACCCTAACGCTAATCCTAAACCTAACACTAAAACTAACATTACCCTAACCCTAAACCTAGCCCTAACTCCTAACCCCTAACCCTAAACATAAGACTAACACTAACCCTCTCCCTAAACCTAAAGCTAACCCTAAACTAAAACTAACACTAACCCTAACTTACACCCTAACCCTAACCCTCTCCCTAAACCTAAAGCTAACCCTAAACTAAAACTAACACTAACCCTAACTTACACCCTAACCCTAACCCTAACGTTAACCCTAACGCTAACCCTAACACTAATCATAACCCTAAAACTAACCTCTTACCCTAAACTAAACCATAACACTAACCCTAACCAAAACCCTAACACTAACACCAAATCTAATATCTAACCCTAAGCCTAACCCTAAACTATAACCTAACCCTAACACTTACCATAACCCTAACCCTAATCTTAACCCTAACCCTAAACTTAAACCATACCACTAACCCTAACCCTAACCCTAACCCCTAACCCTAACCATGACCACTAGTCCTAAACCTAAAACTAACCTAACCACAAACCTAAGCCCTAACCATAAACTTAACATTAAACCTGAACCTAATTTCTAACCCTAACACTAACTCAAACCCTAACACTAACCCTAACCCTAAACCATAACCCTAACACTAACCTAAACCTAAACCTAACCTAACCCTCAACCTAAACCTCACCTTAAAGGTATCACTAACCCTAACCTTAACCCAAACCCTTACCCAAACCCTAAACATAACAATAACCATATCCCTAACACCTAACACCTAACCCTAACCGTAAACCTAACACTAACCCTAACTGTAACCCTAACCCTAAACCTAACCTTAAACCCCATGGTAACCCTAAAGCTAAGCCTTACCCTAACCATAAACCTAATCCTAAATCTAATTATAACGCTAACCCTAACTTTAAACCTGACCGTAACACTAACCCTAACCCTAAGAGCTAACCCCTAAGCCTAACCCTAAACGTAACCCAAACCCTAACCCTAACTGTAACACTAACACTCTAACCCTAACCCTAATTCTAATCCTAACACTAACGCTAACACTAACCCTATACCAAATCCCTAACCCTATCCCTAACTCTAACTGTAAAACTAATGGTAACCCTAAGTCTAACTTGTAACCCTAACCCTAACACTAAACATAAACCTAACACTAACCCTAACCCTACACACTAACCCTAACCTTAACCCCTATCCCTAACCCCTAACACTAACCCTAACCCCAAACTTAACCCTAACCCTATAACTAAACCTAACCCTAACCATAATCTTAAAACTAATCCTAACTCTAACCCTAACACTAAACACTAACCGTAACCCAAACCCCCACCCTAAATCTAATCATAACCCTAATCCTAACCATAACCCAAAGTCTAACACAAACTCTATCCCTAACACCTAACCACTAACCCTAACCCTAACTTTAACCCTAACCGTGACCCTAAACGTAAGCCTAAACCAAACACTAACCCTAAACTTTAACACTAACCATAAAACCCTAACCCTAACACAAACCCTAACCCTAAACCTAAACCTAACCCCTAACCCAAAACTCTAAAGGTAATCCTTAACCTAAAGATAAATTTAATCCTAACCCTAAGCCCAAACCTAAATTGGTCTAACCCTAATCTTAACCCTAACCTGATCCCGAAACCTAATCCTAACCCTAATTCTAAACCTAACCCTAACCCTAACACCAACACCAACACCAACACTAACACTAACACTAACACTAACCCTATTACTATCCTTATCCGTAACCCTGAATGTAACCCTAACCGTCATCCTAAACATAACCCTAAACCTAAACTAACCATAACCCTAACCCTAACCCTAAAACCAACTCTAACACTAAACTTAACACTAACCCTAACCATAACCCTAACCCTAACTCCTTATGCCTAACCCTAAATTCAAACCTAACACTAACCCTAACCCTAAACCTAAACCTAAGTGTATCCCCAAACCTAACCCTAAGCCTAACCCTAACCCTAAAGCAAAACCTTATCCTTTCCCTAAAATTGACCATAACACTAACACTAAAACTAATCTCTAACCCTAACCCTAACCCTAATGCTAACCATAACACTAACCCTAAACCTAACCATAACACTAACACTAAACCTAACTTCTAACCCTAAACCTAACCCTAACCCTAAACCTCCACCTAACCCTAACACTTACCATAACCCTAACCCTAAACATAACACATACCAATAACCCTAACCCTAGAACTAACACTAACCCTTATCCTATCACCTAACCCTAACTTTGACTCCTAGCCCTAACCCTAACACTAAAACTAACATCTAAACCTAAACGGAACCCTAACGCTAATCCTAACACTAACCCTAAAATTAACCGTAACACTAATACTAAACCTCCACCTAACACTAACACTTACCAAAACCCTAACCCATACCACCAACCCTAACCCTAACACTAACTCTCACCCTAACACTAACCCTAACTCTATCCCCTAACCCTAACCCTGACCCCTAGCCCTAAACCTAACACTAACAATAATCCTAAACCTAAGCAAGAACACTAAACCCAATACTAAACCTAACCCTAAACTCTAACACTAACCCTAACCTTAAACCTAAACCCTAAACCTAACACTAACCCAAACCTTACACTCACCCTAAAACTAAAACTAACATTAGCCTTAACCTTAACCCAAACCCTAAACCTAACACTATCCCTAAACGTAATGCTAACCCTATCCCGAAACTAAATCATAACGCTAACCCTAACTGTAACCCGAAGCCTAACACTAACCCTATCCCTAACACCTAAATCCTAACCTTGACCCTAACTCTAACCCTAAACCTAACACTAACCCTAAGCCTAAACCAAACACGAACCCTACACCCTAGACCTAACCATAAAACACTAACCCTAACACAAAACCTAACACTAACCCTAACCCTAATCCCTAACCCCAAAATCTAACCCCAACCCTAACCCTAAAGATAAATCAAACCCTAATGCTAACCCCAAGCCTAACCTTGTCTTTCCCTAACCCCAACCCTAAACCGATCCTGAACCCTAAACTTAACCCTGACCTTAACCCTAACATTATCCATAACCAAAACACTCACACTAAAATTAACCCTAACCCTAAAACTAAACTTAATCCTAACACTAACCCTAACCCTAACACTAACACTAAACTTAAACTGAATTGTAACCCTAAGTCTAACCCTAACATGAATCCAAACCATAACCATAATCCTAACCCTAATACCTAACACCAAATCCTAACTCTAACCCTAACCCTAAGCCTAAACCCAAAAGTAAACCTAACAGTAACAATAACCCGAAGCCTAACGCTAATTCAATCCCTAACACCTAACCGCTAAACCTAACACTAACCTACCCTTAACCCTAACCCTAAAAGGAACTCTAACCCTAACCCGCAGCCTAACTCTAATGCTATCCCTAACAGCTATCCCCTGAACCTAAAGCTAACCTAAAACTAACCCTAAGCCTAACTGTAACCGTAACCCTAACCCTAACACTAACCCTAAACCGTAACCCTAACCCTAATCCTAAACCTAACACTAAAACTAATATTAACCCTAACTCTAACCCTATCCCTAACTCCTAACCCCTTACCCAAAACCTAAAACTAAACCTAACCCTAACCCTAGCCCTAACCCTAAGCCTAAACCTAACGCTAACCCCAACACTAACGCTAATCCTAAACCTTAACCTACACGTAACTCTAATCCTAAACCTAACCCTAACCCTAACCCAAAACCTAACCTCTTACCCTAACCCTAACTCCAACCCTAACACTAAACATAAACCTAAACTTCACCCAAAAACTAACACTAACGCTAACCTTAACCCAAAGCCTAACCGAAACCATAAACATAACACTAACCCTATACCTAACACCTAACCCCTCAAAAATCCCTAAACCTAACACTAACCCTAACTGTAACCCTAACCCTAAACCTAATCCTAAACCTCACGCTAACCCTAACCCTAGCCTAAACCTAATAATAACCCTAATCCTAAATCTAATTATAATGCTAACCATAAACCTAAACCTAACTGTAACATTAACCCTAACACTATTCCTAACCCTACATGCTAACCCCAACCCTAACCCTAAGCCCAACCCAAACTCTAAACCTAACCCTAAACCTAACCCTAACCCTAACTCTGACTCTAACACTCTAACCCTAAACCTAACTCTAACTCTAATCCTAACTCTAACTCTAACCCTAACACTACCCCCTCTACCAAATCCCTAACCCTATCGCTAACAGTAACTGTAAACCTAATCGAAACCCTAACCCTAACTTTGAATCCTAACCCTAAAACTAAACCTAAACCTAACACTAACCTAATCCTACACACTAACCCTAACCCCTAACACTAACCACAACTCAAAAATTAACCCTAACCCTATAAGTAACCCTAAACCTAACCATAACTTTAACCCTAACATTAACACTAACCCTAACATTAAACTATAACCGTAACCATAACCCTAACCCTAAACCTAAACCTAATCATAACCCTAACCCTAACTGTAACCCAAAGCCTAACACTAACCCGATCCCTAACACCTAACTACTAACCCTAAACCTAACACTAACTATATAACACTAACCCTAACACAACCCAAACCCTAACCCTAAACCTAAACCCTAACCCAAAACTCTGACCCTAAATTTATCACTAAAGATAAATCTAACCCTAACCATAAGCCGAACCCTAATCTTGTCTTAACCTATCCCTAACCCTAACCCGATCCCGACACCTAACCCTAACCCTAAAACTAAACCTAACCCTAAAACTAACACTAACCCTAACAATAACCATATCTGTAACCCTAAACGTAACCCTAACCTTAATCCTAAACCTAACCCTAACCTTAAACTCAACCTAACCCTAACCCTAACCTAACACTAACCTAACACAAATACTAACCCTATCCCTAATCCCTAACCCCAAACCATAACCCTAACCCTAAATCTAACACTAAACCAAATCGTAAACCTAAACGTAATAGTAAACCGAAGCCTAACCCTAACCCTATCCCTAACACATAACCCCTAAACCTAATGCTAAAATAACCCTAACCCTAACCCTAACCCTAAACGTAACCCTAACCCTAATGCGAAACCTAACCATAAACCTTTGCCTAACAACTAACCCCAAAACTAATCCTAAACTAACTCTAATTCTAACCCTTACCGTAACACTAACCCTAAACCTAACCCTAACCATAAACCCTAAACCTAACCCTAAGCCTAACACTAAAACTAAAACTAACCCTAACACTAACCTTAACCCTAACCCTAACCCTAACCTTAACCCTAAATTCTTACCCCTAACCCTAAAACTAAACCTAACACTAACCATAACTGTAAACGAAAACCTAACGCCAACCCTAACCCTAAACCTAACCTTAACACTAACTCTAAGCCTAACAATTAACCTAAACCCTAACCTATCCCTAACCCTAACCCTAAAACTAACCTGTAACCCTAAACCTAACCCTAACACTAACCCTAACCCCAACCCTAACCCTTCCCCTAACACTAACCCTAAAACTAACCCTAATCCTAAACCTTACACTATCCCTAACCCTTGACCTAACCCTAAACCTAATCGTAACCATACTCCTAACCCTAACCCTAAGCCTATCCCTAACCCCTAACCCAAAACCATAAACCTAAACCTAACACTAAAGCTAAACCCAATCGTAAACCTAACCCTAACCCTAACCCTAACCCTAACCCTAACCCTAAACCCAACACTAATCCTAAACTTAACCTTAAACCTAACCCTAAACCCTAACTGTAACCCTAACCCTAACCTTAACCCTAACACTAACCCTCAAACTGAACCTCACCCTAAAACTAACACTAACCCTAACTTTAACCCGAACCCTAACGCAAACCCTGAACATAACATTAACCCTATCCCTAACACGTAAACCTTAACCATAACCCTAAACCTTACAGTAACCCTAACCATAACCTTAACCTTAATCCTAAACCTAAACCTCACCCTAATCCTAACCCTAAGCTTAACCATAACCATAACCCTAATCCTAAATCTAATTATAATGCTAACCCTAACCCTAAAACTAACCGTAACACTAACCCTAACCCTAACCCTAAACGCTAACCCCTAAGCCTAACCCTAAACCTAACACAAACCCTAACCTTAAACGTTACCCTAACCCTAACTCTACCACTAACACTCAAACGCTAACCCTAAATCTAATCCTAACCCTATCCTAACACTAACCCTATACCAAATCCCTAACCCTATCCCTAACTCTAACAATAAAACTAATCGTAACCCTAACTTTTAACCCTAACCCTAACACTAAACATAAACCTAACACTAACCCTAACCCTACACACTAACCCTCACCTAAACCTCTAAAAATAACCCTAACCCCAAACTTAACCCTAACCTATAACTAACCCTAAACCTATCCATTATCTTAAACCTAACCCTAACACTAACACTAATACTAAACTCTAACCGTAACCCTAACCCAATCCCTAAACCTAATCATAAACCTAACCCTAACTGTAACCCAAAGTCTAACACTAACCCTATTCCTAGCACCTAACCACTAATCCTAACCCTAACTCTAACCCTAAACATGAACCTAACCGTAAGCCTAAACCAAACACTAACCCTAAACTTTAACACTAACCATAAAACCCTAACCCTAACACAAACCCTAACCCGAAAACTAAAACTAACCCCTAACCCCAAACTCTAACCGTAAACCTAACCCTAAAGATAAATTTAACCCTAACCCTAAGCCTAACCCTAACCTGGTCTTACCCTAACCCTAACCCTAACCCAATACCGAAACCTAGCCCTAACCCAAAACCTAACCCTGACACTAACACTAAACTTACACTAACACTAACACTAACACTAACACTAACACTAACACTAACATTAACACTAACCCTAACACTAACCTTATCTGTAACCCTAAACGTAACCCTAACCATAATCCTAAACCTAACCTTAACCCTAAACTAACCCTAAACCAAACCCTAACTCTAAAACTAACTCTAATACAAGCCTTAAGCCTAACGCTAACCATAACCCAATCCCTAACTCCTTATGCAAAACCCTAAACCTAAACCTAACACTAACCCTAACCCTAAACCTCAACCTAAGTCTATCCCCAACACTAACCCTAACCCTAACACTAACCCTATCACTAAACCTAAACCTTACCCTTTCCCTAACCCTAACACTAACCCTAACCCTAACACCCTAAACCTAACCGTAACACTAACACTAAACCTAACTTCTAAGCCTAATCCTAACCCTAACCCTAAACCTTCAACTAACCCTAACACTTACAATAACCCTAACCCATACCTTAACTCAAACACTAAAACTAACCCATACCGCCAACCCTAAACCTAACACTAACCCTAACCCTAACACTAACACCAACCCTATCTCCTAACCCTAACCCTGACCCCTTGCCCTAACATTAAAACTAACCCTAAAGGTAAGCACTAACCCTAAACCTGACACTAACCCTAACCCTAACCTGTAACCCTAACCCTAACCCTAACCCTAAACCCTAACCCTAACACTAATCCTAAACCTAACACTCACCCTAAAACTAACCCTAACCCTAACCTTAACCTTAAACCAAACCCTAAACTTAACACTAACCCTAAACCTAATGCTAAACCGAACCCTAACCCTAAACATAATTATAACGCTAACCCTAACCGTAACTCAAAGCCTAACACTAACCCTATCCCTAAAACCTAAATCCTATCCGTAACCCTACTCTAACCCTAACACTAACCCCAAGCCTAAACCAAACACAAACCTTAACCTTAGACCTAACAATAAAACACTAACCCTAACACAAAGTCTAACACTACACCCTAAACCTAATCGCTAACCCCAAATTCTAACCCTAAAGTGAACCCTAAAGATAAATCTAACCCTAACCCTAACCCCAAGCCTAACCTTGTCTTTCCTTAACCCTAGACATAAACCAATCCAGTACCATAACCCTAACCCTAACGGTAACCCTAACCCTAACAATAACCCTAACACTCACACTAAAGCTAACACTAATCTTACCCGTAACCATAAACGTAACCCTAACCCTAAACCTAAACCTAACCCCAACCCTAAACTAACCCTTACTCTAACCCTAACCCTAAACTAACCCTAACCCTAACACCAACATTAACCCTAACCATAACACAAAGCCTATCCCTAACCCTATCCCTAACAGCAACACCTAACCCTAAACTGAAACCTAACCCGAAACCTAACCCTAACCCTAATACTAACCCTAATCCTAACCATAATGCTAACCCTAACCCAAACCCTAACACTAACACTAACCCTAAACCTAAACTGAATCGTAATCCTAACTCTAACACTAAACCTAACCCAAACTATAACCCTAACATTAACCCTAACACCTAACGCCAAACCCAAACGTCACCCTAACCCTAACGGTAACCCGAATCCTAATCCTAACCCTATCCCTAACACCTAAACACTAAACCTAATGCTAAACTACCCATAACCCTAATCCTAACCTTAAACCTAAACCTAACCCTAAACTGCAGGCTAACACTAACACTACCCCTTATACCTAACCTCTAAACCTAACCCTAACCCTAAGCCTACCCGTAACCTTAAACTAACCCTAACCCTAACCCTGAACTGTAACCCTAACCCAAATCCTAACGCTAACACTAAAACTAATATTAACCCTAACATTAACCCTATCCCTAACTCCTAACCCCTAACCCTAAACCTAAACCTAAAACTAATCCTAACGCTAACCCACAACCTAACGCTAACCCCAATACTAACACTAACCCTAACCCTTAACTTATCCCTGACGCTAACCCTAACCCTAACCCTAAAACTAACCACTTACCCTAACCCTAACACTAAACCTAACAATTACCCTAAACTTAAACCTCAACCTGAAACTAACACCAACCCTAACCTTAACCTGAACCCTAACCCAAACTCTAAACATATCACTAACCCTATCCCTATCACCTTACCCCTCAAATAACCCTAAACCTAAAACTAACCCTAACCGTAACCCTAAACCTAAACCTAACCAGAAACCTCACGCTAACCCTAAACCTAAGCCTAACCCTAACCATAACCATAATCCTAAATCTAATTATAACACTAACCCTAACCCTAACCCTAACAGTAACACTAACTCTAACCCTGACAGTAGTCCTAAAACTAACCTCTAATTCTAACCCTAACCCTAAACCTAACCCTAACCATAAAATTAACCATAAGCCTAAACCAAACACTAACCCAAAACCCTAACACTAACTATAAAACCCTAACCATAACACAAAACCAAACCCTGACCCGAAACCTAACCACTAACCCCAAACTCTAACCCTAACCCTTACCCTAAAGATAAATCTAACCATAACCCTAACCCCAACCCTAAAGTTGTCTTAATCTAACCCTAACACTAACCCGACCCGAACCCTAACACTAACCCTAATCCTAACCTTAACTCTAAACCTTACCCTTTCCCTAACTTCTAACCCTAACCCTAACACTAAAATTAACCCTAACCCTAACACTAACACTAAAACTAAACCTAATGTCTAACCCTAACCCTAACACAAACCTTAAACCTCAACCTAAACCTAACACTAACCATAATCTTAACCCAAACCTTAACCCTAACAGTAACCCTAACACTAACCACTAACCCTAACTCTGACCCCTAGCCCTAACCATCACACTAACTCTAACCCGAAACCTAAGCCCTAACATGAAACCAAACACAAACCCTAACCCTAACCTCTAACCCTAACCCTAACACAAACCCTAACCCTAACCATAACCCCAATCTCTAAACCAAACACTAAACCTAAACCTAACATGCAACGTGAAACTAACCCTATCCCTAACCTTAACCCTAACCCTAACCCAAATCCTAAACCTAACACTAACAATAAACCTAATGCTAAACCTAAACCTAACCTTAACTCTAACTGTAACCCTAACACTAACCCTAACCCGAAGCCTAACTCTAACCCTATCCCTAATACCTAACCCAAAAATCTAAACCTAACCTAACCCTAACCCTAAACCTAACCATAACCATAACCTTAACACTAAACCTAACCCTAACCCGTAACCTTAACCCTAACCCTAATCCTTACCCTAACCCTAAAACTGACCCTAAAACTAACATTAACCCTAGCCTTAACCCTATCACAAACTCCTAACTCCTCACCCTAAAACTAAACCTAACACTAACCCTAACCTTAAAACTAATGCTAAGCCCAACACTAATCCTACCCCTAAACCTTAAACTGTCCCAAACTCTAAACCTAACCCTAACCCTCAACCTTAATCCTAACCCTAATGCAAACCATGAACATACACTAACACTATCCCTAACACCTAACCCCATACCCTAACCCTAATCCTAACACTAACCTTAACCCTAACCTAAAACCTAAGCCTAAAGTTAACCCTAACACTAACCCTAACCTCTTAACCTAAACCTAACCCTAAACCTAATCCTAACCCTAACCCTAACACTAACCCTTACCCTGAACACTAACCCTAACCCTAACACCAACTTTAAACTAATCCTCACACTAACATTTACCCTAACACGAACCCCTAACCCTAACCCTAAACCTAAACCTAACACCTAATCCATAACCCTAATCCTAACATTAACTCTAACCAAAACACTAAACCTAAGGCTAAACCTAACCCTAACCCTAAACTTATTCATAACCCTAACCCTAACCGTAACCCAAAGCCTAACACTAACCTTATCCCTACCACCAAACCTGTAACTCTAACCCTAAACCTAATGCTAACAATAAAACTAACCCTAACCCTAAACCTAATCATAACCCTAATGCAACCCTAACCTAACGCTAACCTAACCTTAACCATATTCATAAACATAACAATAACATTAACACTAACCCTAACCCAAATTCTAACCCTATCCCTAACCTTAAACATAAACCTAACACTAACCCTAACCCTAAACACTAACCCTAACCGTAACCCTAACCCTAACCTCTTACTCTTATCCCTAACCCTAACACAAATATTAACCGTAACCCTAACCATAACCCTAAACCCTAACCCTAACCCTAACACTAATATGAAAACTTACCCCTAAACCTAACCCAAATCCTCACCCTAACACTAAGCCTAACCCAAAAACCTGACCCTAACCCTAACTATAACCCTAAACCCTAAACCTAACGATAATCCTAATGCTAACCATAACCCTAACCGTAACCCTAAACCTAACCCTAATCCAAATCCTAAACCTATATTAAACCTAACAGTAACCCTAACCCTAAATCTAACATCTAACCCAAACCTAAAACCTAAGCCTAACCCTAAACTTAACCCTATATCTAAATATAGCCCTAATCCTAAACTTAATCCTAACCCTAAACCTAACCCAAACCTAACCCTAACCCTAATTGTAAGACTAACACTAACCCTAACCCTAAACCCAAACCCTAACCCGAAGCCTAACCATAACCCTAACACTAAACCAAACCATAACCTAAAACATAAAACCCTAACGCAAATCCTAACTTACCAATTCCCCTAACCCTTTTCCCAAATGCTAAACCTAACCCTAACCCTAAACCTAACCCTAACTCTAATCCTAAATTTAAATCTAAGCCTAACACTAAACCTAACCTCTTAACTTACCCCTAATCCTAAATTCTAACCCTAATCCTAACACTAAACATAAACCTAACACTAACCCTAACCCTGAATTCTAACCCTAACCTTAACCCTAACTGTACACATAAACCTAACACTAACCCTAAACCTAAACTCGAACCCTAACCGTAACCCTAACCCTAACCTCTAACTCTTAGCCATAACTAAACCCAAATATTAACCCTAACCCTAACCCTAACCCCAAACCCTAACACCAATATGAACCCTGACCCCTAAGCCTAACCCTAACACTCACCCTAACACTAAGCCTAACCCCTAAATCTGACCCTAACCCTAATGATAACCTTAACTCTAACCCTAACCCCTAAACCTAACGATAATCCTAACGCTAACTGTAACCCTAACTATAATGCTAAACCTAAACCTAATCCAAATCCTAAACCTATATTAAACCTAACAGTAACCCTAACCCTAACCCTAAATCTAACATCTAACCCTAACCCAAAGCCTAAGCCTAAGCCTAAACTTAACCCTAAATCTAAACCCAGCCCTAATCCTAAAATTAATCCTAACCCTAAACCTAACCCAAACCTAACCTGAACCCTAAACCTAACCCTAACCTTAAGGCTAATACTAACATTAACCCTAAGCCTAACACTAACCCTAACCCTAAACCCTAACACTAACCCTAACCCTAACACTAACACTAAACCAAACCCTAACCCAAAACATAAATCCCTAACCCAAATCCGAACCTTACCCCTAAACCTAACCCCTAATCCCAAATGCTAACCCTAACCCTAACCATAACACTAACCCTAATCCTTACCCCAACCCTAACCTTGTCTAACCCTATCCCTAAATCTATCCCGAACCCTTACCCTAACCCTAATCCATAACCTTAACCCTAACCCTACCCTAAAACTAACCCTAACCCTAAACTCTTAACCTAAACCTAACCCTAATCCTAACCCTAACCCTAAACCTAACCCTAACACTAACACTTACCCTAAACCCAAACCCCAACCCTGATCCTAACTCTAAGCATAAAACTAACGCTAACACTGAACTTAACCCTAACCCTATGCCTAACACCTAACACCTTACTCTAAACCTAAACCTAACACTAACCCTAACCCTAACCCTAAACCTAATGATAACCCCAAGCATAACACTAAACCTATTCATAACCCTAACCCTAACCATAAACTGAAGCCTAACCCTAACCGTATCCCTAAAACCTAAAAACTAACCCTAACCCTAAACATAACCCTAACCTTCAACCTAAAATTAATCCTAACCCTAATACTAACCCTAAACCTAAACCTAATGCTAACGCTAATCCTAACATTAACACTAAACCTAACACAAACACTAACCCTAAACCTAATCATATCACTAACCCTAACACTAATCCAAACCCTAATCTAACCCTAACCCTTAACCCTAACACCAAACCCTAACACTAACCCTAACCCTAAAACTAAACCTAACCATAACCCTAAACCTAACACTAAAGCTAACCATAACCCTAACCTTATTCATAGCCCTAACATTAACCTTAACCCGAAGCCTAACCCTAACCCTATCCCTAATACCTAACACTTAACACTAACCCTAATCCTAATGCTAACCCAAAAACTATCCGTAAACCTAACCCTACACCAAATTATAACCCTAACTCAACCCTTAACCTAACGCTAACCTAACCCTAACACTAACCCTAACTATTACCCTAACCCTAAAACTAACCCTAACACTAACTTCTAACCACAATCCTAACCCAAAACATAAACACAACACTAACCCTAACCCTCAACTCTAACGCTAACCCTAACCCTAACCTCTAACTCTTAGCCCTAACCCTAACCAAAACCTTAACCCAAACCCTAACCGTAACCATAACCCCTAACACTAACCCTAACACTAAAACTAACCCTTACCCCTAACCCTAACTCTAAGCCCCATTCTAACACTATCCTTAAGCCCTAACCCTAATGCTAACCCTAAACCTAAAACTATCGCTAAAAGTAACCCTAACACAAATTCTAAAACTAACGCTAAACCTAACCCTAAAACTAACACTAATCCTAAATCTAAACTCTAACTATAACACAAAGCCTAACACTAACCCTAACCCTCAAATAAAACTAAACCCAGCCCTAATCCTAACCCTAACACTAACCATAATGCTAATCCTAACACTAATGCTAACACTAAATCCTAACACTAACCCTAAAACTAATCCTAACCCTAACCCTAAACCTAAGCCTAAGCCTAACCCAAAGCATAAAACCCTAACCCTACCCCAAACCCTAAACTACAGCTATCCCTAACCTCTTATCCCAAACCATAAACCTAACCCTAATCATAACCCTAACCCTAATCCTAACCCCAAACTTAACCTTGTCTAATCCTAACCCTAAATCCATAGCAAACCCTAATCCTAACCCAAACCCTAATCCCTAATCCAAAGCCTAACACTAAACCTAATCCTAACCCTAACCCTAAACCTAAGCCTAAACCTAACATTAAGCTTAAATCTAAACCTAACCGTAACCCTTACCCTAACCCTAAGGGTAAACCTAAAACTAACGCTATCCCTAACTCTAACCCTAACACTAACCCTAACACCAAAACCTAACCCTAACACTAATCCTAAACCTCACCCTCACCCTAAAACTAAGCTTAAGCCTAACCTTAACCCTAAATCAAACCCAAATCCTGAACCTAGGCTTAACCCTAAAACTAACCCTATACATAATGCTAAATTTAACCATAAGCTTAAAGCTAACCATAATACTAACCCTAACCATAACCTGAAGCCTAACTCTAACCCTGTCCTTAACACCTAACCCCTAACCCTAACCCAAAATCTAATCTTAACACTAACTCTGTACCAAATCCCTAACCATATCCCAACACTAACCATAAACCTAATCGTAACCCTAACCCTAACTTCTAACCCTAACCCTAACCCTAACCCTAAACATAAACCTAACACTAACCCTAACCCTTACCCTAAGCCTAAACCTAACCTCTGACTCTAACACCTAACACTAACAAAAAAACACTAACCCTAACACTAACCTTAAGAGTAACCCCTATCCCTAACCATAAACCTAACCCTATCACTAAGCCTAAATCCTAGCACTAACATTAAACCAAACCTTAACCCTAACCCTATAACAAACCCTAACATTAAAGTCTAACCATAACCCTAACCCTAAACCTAAACCTCACCCTAACCCTAACACTAACCGTAACCCAAAGCCTAACACTAACCCGATCCATAACACCTAACCACTAACCTTAACACTAACTCTAACACTAACCCTAACCCTAACATTAAACCTAAACCAAACACTAACCCTAAACCCTAACTCTAACCATAAAAACCTAACACTAACACAAACCTATCCCTAAACCTAATCCTAACCCTAACCTCAAACTCTAACACTAACTTTAACCCTGAAGATAAATCTAACACAAACCTAACCCCAAACCTAAACTTGTCTTACCCTAACACTAACCCTAACCTGATCCCAAAACCTAACCCTAAACCTAAACCTAAATCTAAACCTAACACTAACCCTAACCTCTAAACCGAACCCTAACCCTAACCCTAAACTGAAACCTAAACCTAACCCTAACCCTAACACTAACCCTAACCCTAAACTCTAACCCTAACCCTAACACCACTCTAACCCTAAAACTCAACCTAACACTAACCTTAACACTAAAACTAACACTAATCCTAAACCTAATCCTAACACCTAACACCTAACCCTAAACCTAATTCTAACACTAACCGTAACCATAACCTTAAACCTAACGCTAAATCTAACCCTAACCCTAAACCTATTCATAACCCTAAGCCTAAATGTAACCCGAAGCCTAACACTAACACTATCCCTTACACCTAACTCGTAATCCTAACCCTAAACCTAATGCTAAACCTAAAACTAACCCTAAACCTAACCCTAACCCTACACCTAATCATAACCCTAACACAACCCTAAACTTAATGCTAACCTAACATTAATCCTAACCGTAAAACTAACACTAACGCTATCCCTAATTTCTAACCTTAACCCTAACACTAAACATAAACCTAACACCAACGTTAACCCTAAACTCTAACCCTAACTCTAATCCTAACCTCTCACTCTTACCCCTAACCCTAACACAAACATTAAAACTAACCCTAACCATAACCATAACCCCTAACTCTAACACTAACACTAATGCTGAAATCTAACCATAAACCTAAACAACACCCTAACACTAATGCTAACCCCTAAACATCACCTTAACAGTAACGCTAACCCTAAACCTAACCATAACCATAAACCTAACATTAACCCAAATACTAAACATAAAGCTAAACCTAACCCTAACGCTAAACCTAAATCTAACCTCTAACCCTAACCCAAAGCCTAACCCTAACACTAACCCTAACCCTAAAACTAAAACCAGCCCTAACCCTAACATCCCCAAACATAAACCTAACCCTAACCATAACCCTAAGCCTAAACCTAAGCCTAATAAAAACCCTAACCCTAAACCCTAACCCTAATGCTAGCCCTAACCCTAACACTAACCCTAACCCTAACCCAAACCATAAAATCCAAACAAAAACCCAAACCCTAACCATACCCCTAAGCCTAATCTCTAATCCCAAACCCTAACCCTAACCATAACGCTAACCCTAATCCTAACCCCAACTATAAACTTGTCTTAACCTACCCCTAACACTTACCGAAGCCTAATCCTAACCGCAAAACTAATCCCTAACCCTAAACCTAAACCTAACACTTAAGCTAATCCAAACTCTAACCCTAACCCTAAACCTAAGCCTAAACCAAACCTAACCATATCCCTAATCTCTAAACCTAACACTAACCCTAAACCTAAATCTAACCCTAACCCTAACACTACCCCTAACCCTAAACCCTAACTCTAACCATGATCCTAACCCTAACCCTAAAACTAATCCTAACACTAACCTTAACCCTAACCCTATCCCTAACTCGAAACCCCTAACCCTAAACCTAAACCTAACACTAAACCTAACCCTAAAAGTAAACCTAACCCTAAGCTCAACCCTAACCCTAAACCTATTCATAACCCTAAACTTAATGATAACCCGAAGCCTAACACTGACAGTATCCTTAAAACCTAACCCCTAACTATAAACCTAAACCTAACCCTAATCCTAACCATAACGCTAAAACTAAACCTAAAGCTAACGCTAACCCTAACACTAACCCTAAACCTCACCCTAACCCTAAACCTAATCATAACACTAACCCTAACCCTAACCCTAACACAAACCCTAACACTAACCCCAACCCTAAACCCTAACCCAGAAACCTAACCCTAACCTAACCCTAACCCTAACACTAAACCTATACATAACCTTAAACCTAATGCTAAACCTAAGCCTAACCCTTAACCTATACATAACCCTAACGCTAAACGTAACCCGAAGCCAAACCATAACCTTATCGCTAACGCCTAATCCATAACCATAAGCCTAATCCTAATGCTAAACCTAAAACTAACCCTAAATCTAACCCTAAACCAAACCCTAAATCTAATCATAACCCTAAGCCAAACATAAACCTAACGCTAACCTAACTCTAACCCTAACCCTAAAAATAATCCTAACAATAACACTAACCCTAATACTAACTTTTAACCTAACCCTAACCCTAAACATAAACCTAACACTAACCCTGACCCTAAACTCTAAACCAAACCCGAACCCTAACCCTCACCTAAAACACCCCTAACCCTATCCCAAACATTAACCCTAACAATAACCCTAACCCCTAACACTAATCCGAACACTAACCCTAACCGTGACCCCTAACCCTAACCCGAACCCTCACCCTAAAAAGAACCCTAACCCATAAACCTAAACCTAAACATAATGCTACCCAAAACCTAAACCTAAACCTAACCCTAACCCAAATCCTAAACCTAACATGAAACCTAACCCTAACCCTAAACATAACAGTAAATTTAACTTATAACCCCAACCCAAAAACTAAACCTAATCCTAACACTAACACTAAACTCAACCCTAACACTAACCCTAACCCTAACACCTAACCATAAATCTAACCAGAACTGTAACCTTAACACTCAACCTAAACCCTAACCCTAATCCAACTATAACCCTAAAACTAACACTAACACTAACCATAAAACTAACCCTAACCCTAACCCTAATCCTAACACCTAACCCCTAATCCTAACACTAATCCTAACACTAACCATAACCATAACCCTAAATCTAACGTTAACCTAACTTTAACCCTAAACCTATTCCTAACCCTAACCCTAACCATAACCCGAAGCCTAACACTAACCCTATCCCTAACACCTAAAGCATAATCCTAACAATAAACCTAACGCTAACCCTAAAACAAACCCTAAACCTAACCCTAAACCTAATCCTAAACCTAATCATAACCCTAACCCAACTCTAAACCTAATGCTAACCTAACGCTAACTCTAACCATATGCATAAACCTAACCCTAACACTAAACCTAATTCAAACTTCTAACGCAAACCCTAACACTAAACATAACGCTAACACTAACCCTAAGCCTAACCCTAACCCTACACTCTAACACTTAACCCTAACTGTAACACAAACATTAACCCTAAACTTAACCATAACCCTAACCCCTAACCCTAACCCTAACAATAACACTAACCCTGACCAGTAAACATAATTGTAACCCTCACCAAAACACTAACCCTAACCCCTAACCCTAACCCTAATCCTATCCCTAACACTATCCCTAACCCTAAACGTAAGCATAACCCAAATCCTAAACTTAAAGCTCAACGTAAACCTAACCCTAACCCTAAATCTAACCTCTAACCCTACCCAAAAGCCTAAACCTAATCCTAAGCATAAGCCTAAAATTAAACCCAGCCGTAACCCTAACCCTAAACCTAACCCTAACCTAACCCTTACCCTAACCCTAACCCTAAGCCTGAACCTAAGCCTAACACTAACCCTAACCCTAAAACCTAACCCAAACCCTAACCCTAAGACTAACACTAACAATAGCTATAATCAAACCATAAAATCCTAACCCTAACCCAAACCCCAAACCTATTGTAAGACTAATCCATAATCCCAAACCTAACCCTAACCATAACACTAAACCTAATCCTAAAGTCCAACCCTAACCTTGTATTAACCGAACCCTAACTGAACCCTAACCCTAACCCTAAACCCTAACCCTTACCTTAACCCTAAAATTAACCCTAAACCTAACCCTAACTCTAAACCTCAACCTCAACCTCAACCTAACCCTAACCCTAACCATAACACTAATCCTAACCCTAAACCTGACCCTAAATGGTAACCCTAACCATAACCCTAACCCTAACCCTAACACTAACACTAAACGCTAACCCTAATCATTACCCTAACACTAACCCTAACTGTAACCCTAACCCTAACCCTAAACCTAACACTAAATCTAATGCAAACCCTAACCCTAACCCTAAAATAATTGTAGCCCTAACACAAACCATAACTCTAAGCCTAAACCTTACCCTAAAACTAACTCTAACCCTAACCCTAAACCTAACCCTAAACCTAACCCTTAAAGTAACCCTAATCCTAACCCTAACCCTAACACTAACCTCTAAACCTTACCCTAACACTAACCATAAAGCTAAACCTAAAATTAATCACTAACCTTAATACTAACCCTTACCCCATCCCTAACACTAACCCTTACCCAAAACCTGAACTTAACCTTTAACCCTAACACAAAGCGTAACCATAACCATAACCATAACCTCTAAGCCTAACCCTAACCCTAACCCTACCTCTAACCCTAAACCAAATGCTAGCCTCTAACCATAACGCTAACTCTAACCCTAGTCCTATAAACTAACACTAACACTAACACTAACACTAACACTAACACTAACACTAACACTAACACTAACCTAATCGTAACCCTAACCCTAACCATAACCGGAAGCCAAACCGTAACCCCAACCCTAACCCTAACCGTATAACTAACCCTAAACCCTAATCCTAAACCTAACACTATCCCTAACCCTAACCCTAACCCTAACCATAACACTAACCCTACCTCTATTCCTAACACCTAACCCATAATTCTAATATGAAACCGAACCCTAAAACTAACACTAAACCTAACCATAACCATAAGACTAACCCTAAACCTAATCGTAACCCTAAACCTAACCATAACCCGAAGCCTAAACTTAACCCTCACCCTAACACCTAACACCTAACCCTAACACTAACCCTAACCCTAAATGTAAACATAACCCTAAACCTACTCCGAACTATAACATCTATTCCTAACCCTAACCCTAAACCTAACTCTAACCCTAAACATAACCCTAACCGTAAAACTACACACCAAACTAACCCTAACCCTTACCGTATCCCTAACCCAAATCTAACACTAAGCCTAACCCTGAACCGAAGCATAAACCGTAACCCTAACCCAACACTAACTCTAACCCTAAAACAATCACTAACCTCTAACCATAACCCTCAACCTAACCCAACCCTATTCATAAACTCTAAGCCCAACACTAACCCTCACCCTAAACCTAAACCTAATCATAACCGTAACCCAACCGTAAACCTAATGCTAACCTAACCCTAATCCTAACCATAAACCTAACCCTAACACTAACGCTAACTTCTAACCCTAACCCTAAAACTAAACATAACCCTAACACTAACCCTAACACTAAATTCTAACCCTAATCCTAACCATAAAACTAAGCTCTAACTCTTACCCCTAACACTAATCAAAACATTAACCCTAACCCTAAACATAACCCTAAACCCTAATGCTAACCCCAACACTAACACTAACCCTGACTCCTAACCATAAAACTAACCCTCAGCCTAACACTAACCCTAACCCTAACCCCTAACCCTCACCTTAACCCTAATGCTAACCCTACCCCTAACACTAAACCTTACCCTAACCTAAATCCTAAACCTAAAGTTAAACCTACCCTAACCGTAATGCTAAAACTAACCCTAAATCTAAACTCTAACCCTAAGCCAAAGCCTAATCCTAACCCTAACTCTAACACTAAAACTAAAACCAGCCCGAACCATAACCATAACCCTAACCCTAAACCTAAACCTAACCCTAAACCTGACCCCTAACAATAAAACTAACCCTAACCCGAACCCTAGGCCAAAACCTAAGGCTAACACTAACCCTAACCCTAAAACTAACCCTAAACCTCACACAAACCATAAAACCCTAACCCTAAGCCAAACACTAACCCTACCCATAAACCTAACACCTAGTCCCAAACCCTAACCATAACCATAACCATAACCCTCAACCTAATCCTAACCCCTAGCGTAACCTTGTCTTAATCTAAACTTAACCCGAACCCTAACCATAACACTAATTCTAATCCCTAAACCTAACCCTAAACTTAAATCTAAACCTAAACCTAACCCTAACTCTAACCCTAACCCTTAACCTAAGCCTAAACCTAACCCTAACCTTAACACTAACCTCTAAATCTAACCCTAACCCTAAACCTAAACCTAACCCTAACAAAACACTAACCCTAACCCTAACCTTAAACGTTAACCCTAACCCTGATCCTAACCCTAACATAAAACTAACCCTAACACTAACCTTAACCCTAAACCTATCCCTAAATCCTAATCCATAACCCTAAACCTAAACCTAACACTAACCATAACCATAAACTTAACGCTAACCCAAACCCTAAACCTAAACCTATTCTTAACCCTAACACTAACCATCACCTAAAGCCTAACCCTAACATTATCCCTAAAACCTAACCCCTAACTCTAACAGTAAACCTAACCCTAAACCTAAACCTAATCCTAACCCTAATGCTAACCCTAAACCGAAACCTAATGCTAAACCTAACACTACCCCTAAACCTAACATTAACCCTAACCCTTAACCTAAACCTAACATTAACCGTAACCTTAACCCTACCACAAAACGTAACCCTAACCCTAACGCTAAACCCTAACCCCAAACCCTACACCTAATCCTAACACTAACCCTAACACTAAACCCTAACCCCAAAACCTACACCTAATCCTAACACTAACCCTCACACTAAACCTAAGGATTACCTTAAACCAAACGCTAACCTAACCCTAACCCTAAATCTATTCATAACCCTAACGCTAACCATAACCCGAAGCCTAACCCTAACCCTGTTTCTAACAACTAACCTGTAACCATAAACCTAATCCTAACGCTAACTGTAAAACAAACCCTAAACCTAACCCTAACCTTAAATCTAATCATAACCCTAACCCAACACTAAATTTAATGTTAACCTAACTATAACCCTAACCCTAACCATAATCCTAAACATAACACTAACCCTAATCATAAATTCTAACCCAAACCCTAACCCTAAACATAAACCTAACACTAACCTTAACCCTAAAACCTAAACCTAACCCTAATACTTACCCTAACCTCTAACACTTACACCTAACACTAACCCAAATATTAATCCTAACACTAACAATAGCTCTAACCTCCAACACAATCCTAACACCAACACTAATCCTGACCCCTAATCCTAACCCTAACCCTCTCCAAAACGAAAACCCTAAACCCCTCACCCTAACCCTAATTCTAATGCTCACCCTAACCATAACACGAAACCTAACCCTAAACCAAATCCTAAACCTAATGCTAAACCTAAATTTAACCCTGAACCTAACCATAAATCTAACCTCTAACCCTAGCCCAAAGCCTAACATTAACCCTAAGACTAACCCTAAAACTAAAACCAGCCCTAAACCTAATGCTAACCCAAACACTAACCCTAACCCTAAACTTAACCCTAACATTAACCTTAACCTTAACCCTAACACTAAGCCATAACCATAAACCTAACCCTAACCCTACCCCTAAACCTAAGCCTAAAACTTAATCTAAACCCTAACCCTAATCCCAACCATAACCGTAACCATAACCCTAACCCAAACCATAAAACCCTAACACTAACCCTAACCACTAATCCCTAAACCTAACCCTAATCCTAACCATAACCCTAACCCTAATCCTAACCACAGCCCTAACCTTGTCTAACCATAACCGCAACTCTAACCCAAACCCCAACCCTAAACGTAACTATAATCGTGAACCCTAACACTAACCCTAAACCTAAAACGAAACCTAACCCTAACCCTAACCCTAAACCCAAGCCTAAATCTAAACCTAACCTCAAGCCTAATCTCTAAACGTAATCCTATGCGTAAGCCTAAACCTAACCCTTGCCCTAACACTAAACTAACCCTAACGCTAAACCTAACCCTAGCCCTAACCCTAACCCTACCTAACCATAACCAAAATCCTAAACCTAACACTAACCCTAACCCTTAACCCTTACCCTAACCCTAATACTAAACCTAACTTCTAACCCTAACACTAAACATAACTTTAAACCTCAATCTAACCCTAAACATAAAGATAACACTTACCCTAACCCTAAGCCTAACCCTATCCCTAAAGGCTAACCCTAACACTAACCCTAACCCTAACCGTAAACCTAACCCTAACCCTAACACTATCACTAAGACCAAACCCTAACGGTAACGCTAAACCTAACCCTAAATCTAACACTAAACCTAAGGCTAAACCTTAACCTAATTGTAACCCTAACCCTAACCGTAACCTGAAGCCTAACTTTAACCCTGTCCCTAACATCTAACCCCTAACACTAACGCTAACACTAACCCTAAACCTAACCTTAACCCTAACACTGACACTAACCATAACCGTAACCATAACCTTCACACTAAACCAACTTCTAACGCTAACAATAACCTTAACCCTAACCATAATAGTGACGTTAAACCCTAAGAGTAAAGCTAACACCATCCTTAACCATAACCATAACCATAAAACTAAACCTAACCCTAACCCTATCCCTAACACCTAACCCCTAACCCTAACGCTAATCCTAACCCTAAAATTAACACTAAATCTAACCCTAATGCAAAACCTAACCATAAGCCTAACCCTAACCCTAATCATAAACCTAACACTAACCATAACCCGAAGGCTAACCATAACCCTCTAACCAACATCTAAACCCTAACCCTAAACCTAACAGTAACCCTAACCCTAAACGTAACCATAACCCTAACCCTAAAACTAACCCTAACTTCTAATCCTAACCCTAACCCTAACCCTTACCCTAACCCTAACAATAACCCTAAACCTAACATTAATCCCCTACCTAACCCTAACCCTACTCTTTAAATTAGCCCTAACCCTGACTGTAAAATCTAACCCTAACCCTAACCCTATATCTAGCATAACCCTAACCCTAATCCTAAAACTAATGCTCTCCCTAAAGGTAACCCATACCTCTAACCCTAAACCTAACCCTAACCATAACAATAAACCTATCACTAACCGTAACTTTTAACACTCACCATAACCCTAAACCTATCCCTAACCCTAACCGTTAACCTAACACTATACATAACATCTAACCCTGACCCTAACCCTAACCCTAAAACTCAACCTAAACCTATCATTAACCATAACACTAACCGTAACCCTAACCCTAAACTTAACCCTAAACACTAACCCTAACCATAAACCTAACCCTAACCCTAAACCTAAGACTAACCCTATCCCTAACCCTAACCGTAACACTAACTCTAACCCTATCTCTAACACATAACACCTAACACCTAAACCTAACCCTAAGCTTAACTCTAAACCTAACGCTAAATCTAATCCTAATCCTAAAACCATCCCTAACCCTAACCCTAAAACTAACACTAAGCCTAAAACTAAAACTAAAACTAAACCTAACTGTAACACTAACCCTAAACCTAACCATAACCTAACTATAACCCTTACACTAAAACTAACCCTAACTCTCAACTCTAACCCTAACCCTAAACCTAAACCTAACTGTAACCTTGAAACCTAACCCTAACCCTACACTATCACTAACCCTAACCTTAAACCTAAACCTAACCCTAACACTAACTCTGACCCTAAGCTTCAAGCCTAACCATGACCCTAACGAAAACACTAACCCTAACCCTAACTCTAACCCTAACCCAAACTTAACACTAACCCTAACCCTAATCCTAAGTCTAACACTAACCCTAACCCAAAGCCTAAACCTAATGCTAAACTCTAACCCTAACACAAAACCTAACAATAACTGTAACCCTAACCCTAAATCTACACTCTAACCCTTATCCTAACCCTTAACCTATCCCTAAACATAAACCTATCACTAAATCTAACATTAATCCCTTACCCTAACCCTAAAACCTACCCCTTAAAATAACCCTAACCCTGACTGTAATACATAACCCTAATCTAACCCTAACTGTAAACCGAACCCTAACACTAACCCTAAGCCTAAACCAATCCCTGACGCTCACCCTAAACCTAACAATTAACATAACTTCTAACCCTAAAACTAACCCTAAACCTCAACCTAACCCTAACCCTAACCTTAACACTAACGATAACATTAAAAATAACACTAAACGCTAACCCTAACCATCACTCTAACCCTAAACCTAGCCCTAACCCATAAACCTATCCCTAACACCTAACCCCTAAACATAACCCTAACATTAATCCTAACACTAAATCTAACGCAAACCCTAACGCTAACCCTAAGCCTAACCCTAACCCAAACCGAAATGTAATGCTATCTCTAACCATAACTGTAACCATAAACCTAACCCTAACTCTAATTCTAACCCTAACCCTAACCCTAATACTAACCCTAACCTAACCCTAACACTACGCTCCAAACCTAACCCTAACCCTTACCATAACCCTAACCCTAAGGCTAACTACTAATCCTAATCCTAACCCTTGCCTTAACCCTAACCCTAACAATAACCCTAACACTAACCCTGAACCTTAGGTTTAACACTAACCCTAAACCTAACCTAAACATAACCTCGAAGCCTAACCCTAAACCTGTCTATCCCTAAAACAAAAACTAACCTCTAACCCTAATGCTAAACCTAAGCCTAAGCCTAACCCTAACCCTAACACTAATCCAAACCCAGCACTTAATCTAACGTAAACTCTAACCCTAAACCTAACCCTAACCTTAATCCTAGCTCAAGCCCTAACCTAATAGTAAACCTAAACCTAACCATAACCCTAAGCCTAAACCTGACTCTAACCCTAAATATAACCCTAACGCTAACCCAACACTAAAAGGAATGCTAAACTCTAACCACAACCCTAAGCCTAAAAACAACTGTAATGCTAAACAAACCCTAAACTAACACTAAATTCTAACCATAACACTAGCCCTAACTCTAACCTAACACAAACACTAAATTCTAAATTTAAACCTAACCCTAAACCTAACCCTAATATTAACCCTAACCCCATAACACTAAACCTAACTCTAAACCTATCCCTAACCCTAACCCTAAACCTAAACCTAACCCTAACCTTAACCCTAACCATAACCTTAATTCTAACCCTAAACCTAAAACTAACATTAACCCTAACCCTAAACTTCAGCATAACCTTAACTTTTAACCCTAACCATAAACATAACCCTATCACTAAACTTAAATACTAACCCTAACACTAAGCCTAACCCTAAACCTCAACCTAACACTAACCCTAACCATAATGACAAATGGTAATACTAACCCTAACACTAACCTTAACACTTAACGTTAACCTAAACCTAACCGTAACCCAAACCCGAAACATATCCCTAACACTTAATCCCGAATCCTAACCCTAAACCTAACCCAAAACCTAAAGCTAACTCTAACCCTAATCCTAAAACTAACACTAGTCCTTACACTAACCCTACCTAATAGTAACCCTAACCCTAAACGTAATCCGAAGCATAACCCAAACACTATCATTAATAACTAAACTCTAAACCTTACCATAACCATAACCATAACACTAACTCTAACCCTAATCCTAACCCTAATTGTGTCACTAACCCTAAAAATAAACCTAAACCTAACCCTAACTCTAACACTAACCCTAACCCTAAACCTAACCCTAACACTAACCCAACACTAAAAGGAATGCTAAACTCTAACCACAACCCTAAGCCTAAAAACAACCATAATGCTAACCAAACCCTAAACTAACACTAAATTCTAACCATAACACTAGCCCTAACTCTAAACCTAACACAAACACTAAATTCTAAATCTAAACCTAAACCTAAACCTAACCCTAACCCTAATATTAACCCTAACTCCATAACACTAAACCTAAATCTAAACCTATCCCTAACCCTAACCCTAAAGCTAAATCTAACCCTAACCTTAACCTTAACCATAACCTTAATTCTAACCCTAAACCTAAAACTAACATTAACCCTAACCCTAAACTTCAGCATAACCTTAACTTTTAACCCTAACCCTAACCATAACCCTATCACTAAACTTAAATACTAACCCTAACACTAAGCCTAACCCTAAACCTCAACCTAACACTAATCCTAACCATAATGACAAATGGTAATACTAACCCTAACACTAACCCGAACACTTAATGTTAACCTAAACCTAACCGTAACCCAAACCCGAAACATATCCCTAACACTTAACCCCGAATCCTAACCCTAAACCTAACCCAAAACCTAAAGCTAACTCTAACCCTAATCCTAAAACTAACACTAGTCCTTACACTAACCCTGCCTAATAGTAACCCTAACCCTAAACGTAATCCGAAGCTTAACCCAAACACTATCATTAATACCTAAACTCTAAACCTAACCCTAACCATAACCATAACACTAACTTAACCCTAATCCTAACCCTAATTGTGTTAGTTGTGTCACTAACCCTAAAAATAAACCTAAACCTAACCCTAACTCTAACCCTAACCCTAACCCTAAACCTAACCCTAACACTAACCCCAATCCTATCTGTAACACTAACCGTAACCCTAACACCAACCCTAACCCTAACCATAACCGTAACCCTAAACCTAACTGTAACTCTAACCCGAACACAAACAGTAAACCTAAATCTAACCCTAACCATAATTCTAAACCTAACTCTAACCCAAACCCCAATCCTATCTGTAACACTAACCATATCCCTAACACCAACCCTAACCCTAACCATAACCGTAACCCTAAACCTAACTGTAACTCTAACCCGAACACTAACAGTAACCCTAAATCTAACCCTAACCATAACTCTAAACTTATCTCTAACCCAAACCCTAATCCTAACTCTAACCCTAACCCTAACCCTAACCCTAACCGTAACACT
This sequence comes from Cavia porcellus, assembly GCF_034190915.1. Lineage (NCBI taxonomy): Eukaryota > Metazoa > Chordata > Mammalia > Rodentia > Caviidae > Cavia > Cavia porcellus. Next base: position 31,896,225 of record NW_026947517.1, on the reverse strand, counting down.
AACACTAACCCTCACCCTCACCCTAAGCCTAACACTAAACAAAAACCTAACACACAACACTAACCCTAAGGCTAAGCCTACCCCTAACATTAACCATAAACCCTAACCCTATCCCAACACTATCACTAACTCTAACACTAACCCTAACCATAAACCTAATCCTAACCCGAACCCTAACCCTAAGCTTCAACCCTAACCCTAACACTAAACTCTAACACTAACCATAACCCTAACCTTAACCTCTAAACCTAACCCTAACCCTCACCCTAACCCTAACCCTAAAACTAAATCTAACACACCATACTAACCCTAAGGCTAAAACTAACACTAACCTTAACCATGAACCCTAATGCTAAACCAACACTGTCACTAACTATAACGCTAACACTAACTCTAAACCTAATCCTAATCCTAACCCTAACCCTAACCCTAAGCTTCAACCCTAACACTAATGCTAACCGTAACACTAAACTCTAAGCATAACCCTAACCCTAACCTTAACCTTTAAACCTAACCCTAACCCTAACCCTAACCCTAACCCTAAAACTAAACATAAACCTAACAATAGCCCAAACGACAAACAATAATCCTAACCCTAACACTTACCCTAACCCTAACCTAAACCTAATCATAACACTAACCCTAACCCTATCCCTAACACCTAACACCTAACCCCTAAACATAACCCTAAACCTAACTCTAAACCTAACACTGACTCTAATCCTAATCCAAAAACTATCCCTGACCAAAACCCTAAAACTAACACAAACCCTATCCATAACATTAACACTAAACCGAACTGTAACACTAACCCTAACCCTAACCTAACCCTAACTATAACCCTAACCCTAAGAATAATCCTAACACTCAACTCTAACTCCAACCCTAAACCTAACCCTAACTGTAACCCTGAAACCTAAACCTAACTCAACATTATCACTAACCCTAACCTTAACCCTAAACCTAACCCTAACCCTAACACTGACCCTAAGCTTAAACACTAACCCTAAAACCTAACCCAAACCCTAACCCTAATGCTAACTCTTACCCTAACCCTAACTCTAACCCTAAGCCTAACACAAACCCTAACCCGAAGTCTAACCCTAACATTAAACTCTAACCCTAACCTAAAGCTTAAGAATAACCGTAACCCTAACCCTAAACCTATACTCTAACCCTAATCCTAACCCTTACCCTATCCTTAACATAACCCTAACACTAAATCTAACATTATTCCCTTGCCCTAACCCTACCCCTTAAACTAACCCTAACCCTGACTGTAATACCTAACACTAACCCTAACCCTAGCATAACCCTAAACCTAAATCTTACCATAAACCTAACCCTAACCCTAACCCTAAGCCTAAACCTATCCCTAGCCCTAACCCTAAACCTAGCACTTAAAATACCTTCTAATCCTAAGCCTAACCCTAACCCTAAACCTCAACTTAACCCTAACACTAACCTTAACACTAACCCTGAACTTAAGCTTGAACCCTAAACCTAACCCCAACCCTAACCATCACCTCTAAGCCTAACCCTAACCCTAACCCTAACTCTAACACTAAAAGGAATGCTAAACTCTAACCACAACCCTAAGCCTAACACTAACCCTAAAGCTAACCAAACCCTAAAACTAACACTAAATTCTGACTGTTACACTAGCCCTAACTCTAACCTTAACACTAACACTAACTTCTAAATCTAAACCCTAATGCTAACCCTCACCCTAAATTCTAATCCTAACCCTAACCCTAACTGTAAATCTAATGAAAACCCTAAACGTAACCCTAACCCTAACCGTACCAATAACCTAATTTTAACCCTAGCCATAAACATAACCCAAAGCCTAACAATAACCCTAACCCTAACATTAACCCTAACCCTAAATCTAACCATAACCCTAAACTCTAACCATAAAGCTAACCTTAACCCTAACACTAATCGTTACCCTAACAGTAACCCTAAACTCTAACCGTAATCCTAACCCTAACCTTAAACTCTAACCCTAACCCTAACACTAAACCTAAAGCTAACGCTAACCTCTAAACATAACCCTAACCTTAACTCTAACGCTAAAACCTTACCCCAAACCCTAACCCTAAGCCTAATCCTAACACTAACTCTAACCCTAACCCTCACCTTAACCCTAAACCTAAACCTAACACTAACCATATCCCTAACCTAAACCATCACCCTATCCCTATCACCTAACCCCTACCCCTAACACTAAACCTAACCCTAACCCTAAACTCCACTGTAAATCTAACCCAAATCCTAAACCCATCCCTAATATCTAAGCTTAAACCTAACTCTAACGCTAATGTAATCGTAACCTTACTCCTAACCGTAACCTGAAGCCTAACCATAACCCTAACCCTAACACTAACTCTAAACCCTAACCCAAATCTTAAAATTATCCATAACATTAACTCTAACCGTAAAATAACCATAACACTAACCCTAACACTAACTCTATCCCTAACACCTAACCACTAACCCTAACGCTAAAGCTTACCCTAAAACTAACACTAACAAAACCATAACCCTAACTCTTACCCTAAGCCTAGCCCTAAACCTAATCATAACCCTAATCCGAACCGTAACCTGAAGCCTAACCTTAACCTTCTCCCTAACACCTAAACCCTAATCTTAACTCTAACACTAAACCTAACCTTATACATAACCAAAACACTAACCCTAACTTCTAATCCTAACCCTAAACCTAAACCTAACTCTAACATTAATCCTAAACCTAACCCTAACCCTAAACCTCAACCCAACACTAACCCTAACTATAACACTAACTCTAAACCTAACACTAACCCTAAACGTTAACCCTTATCCATAACCTTAACCTTAGTTGTAACCCTAAACATAACCCTGACCATAACCCTAACCCTAACACCTCACACTTAAACCTAACCCTAACACTAACCATAACCCTAACACTAAATCTAACGCAAACCCTAACCCTAACAGTTACCTAATTGTCACCCTATCCAAACATAACCCTAAGTCTAAACCTAACTATAAACCTAACCCTAACCCTCACACCAACCCAAACCATAACCCTAACCCTAAACCTAAAACTAACCATTAACCCTAATCCTTACCCTTACCCTATCCCAACCCCCAAACCTAACCCTAAACCAAACCCTGAACCTAAGCTTTAACTCTAAGACTAAGCCTACCACTAGCAATCAACTCTAAGTCTAACCCTAACCCGAACCCTAACACTAAACGCAGCCCTAACCCTAAACCTAACCCTAACCCTAAACCTTACCTAACCCAGATCTAACATTAACCCTAATCCTAACACTAACCCCTAACCATAAACCTAACACAAACCGTAAACCTAACGCTAAAGCTACCCCTAAGACTAACACTAACTCAAAATCTAAACTCTAACCCTAACCCTAACCATAATCCTAACCGTAACCCAAAACATAAAACCCTAACCCTAACCCAAACCCTAATCTTACACCTAAACCTAAACCCTAATCCCAACCCCTAAACTGAACCCTAACCATAAACCTAACCCTAATCCTAACCCCAACCCTAACCTTGTCTAACAGTAACAGTAACCCTAACACGAACACTAACCCTATCCCAAATCCCTAATCCCCAACCCTAACACTAACACTAAACCTAAATCTAAACCTTACAATAACCTTAACCCTAAAACTAAACCAAAGCCTAAACCTAACCCGAACACTAACCCTAACATCTAAACCTAAACCTAAACCTAACCCTAAACCTAAACCTAAACCTAAACTTAACCCTAACCCTTACACTAACATTAACCCTAACCCTGAACCCTAAACCTAAATCTAACATCTAACCATAAACCAAAGCCTAAAACTAAACCGAAACCTAACCCTAAAACTAAACCCAGGCATAAAACTAAACCTAACCCAAACCGTAACACTAACCCTAACTCTAACATTAACCCTAAACCCTAACCCTAACACTAACCCTAACCCGAACCCTAACTGAAACCATAAAACCTTAACCCCAACCAAAACCCTCACCCTACCCCTAACCCTAACCCCTAATCCCAAACTCTAAACCTAACCCTAACCATAAACCTAATCCTAATCCTAACCCCAACCCTAACCTTGTCTAACACTAATCCTAACCTGAATCCTAGCTCTAATCCCTAATCCTAACCCTAACCCTAAATCTAACACTAAACCTAATCCTACCCCTAACCCTAAATCTAAGCTAAACCTAACCTTAACCCTAACCTTAACCCAAACCATAAAACCCTAACCCTAACCCGAATCCCTAATCCCAAAACCTAACCCAAACCTGAACCTTAAGCCTAAACCTAACCTTAATCCCTAATCCTAACCCTAACACTAAACCTAAACATAATCCTAAACATAACCCTAACCCAAAACCAAAGCCTAAACATAACCCTAAACCTAACCATAACCTCTAAAACTAAACCTCACCCTAAACCTAAACCTGAAAGTACCCCTAACACTAACCTTAACCCTAACACGTAACCCCTAATCCTAACCCTAATCCTAACACTAACCAAATCATAACCCTAAAGCTAATGCTAACCCTAGCACTAACCCTAAACCTATTAATAAACCTAACCCTAACCCTAACCCTAACCCTAACCCTAACTCTAAGCCTCACACGAATTCTATCCCTAACACCTAACTGGTAATCCTAACACTAAACCTAATGCTAACCCTAAAACTAACCCTAAACCTAATGCTAACCTAATCCAAACACTAATCCTAACCATAAACCTAAACCTAACACTAACCCTAACACTAACACTAACACTAACACTAAAAATAAACCTAAGACTAACCCTAACCCTAAACTATAACCCTAACCTTAACCCTAACCCTAACCTAACCCTAAATCTAAACCTAACCTTCAATGTAAAGCTAACCCTAAGCCTAAAGCTTACCCTAAACCTAACCTTAACCTCTAAACTAACCCTAACCCTAATATTAAACCTTAACTTAACCCTAAACCTAAACCTAACCCGAACCGTAACACTAACACTAAACCTAACCCTAACCCTAACACAACCATAACAATAAAACTAAAACTAACAGTAAACATAAACCTAACCCTAACCCTAACCCTAACACCTAACACCTAACCCTTAGCCTAATCAAAACACTAACTCTAAGCATAACCCTAAATCTAACGTTAACCTAACTATAAGCCTAAACTTTTCATAACCCTAACCCTAACCATAACCCAAAGCCTAACACTAACCCTATCGCTAACACCTAACACATAATCCTAACCCTAAACATAACCCTAAACCTAACCATAACCTCTAAAACTAAACCTCACCCTAAACCTAAACCTGAAAGTACCCCTAACAATAACCTTAACCCTAACACTAACCTTAACCCTAACACGTAACCCCTAATCCTAACCCTAATCCTAACACTAACCAAATCATAACCCTAAAGCTAATGCTAACCCTAGCACTAACCCTAAACCTATTAATAAACCTAACACTAACCCTAACCCTAAACCTAAACCTAAGCCTCACACGAATTCTATCCCTAACACCTAACTGGTAATCCTAACACTAAACCTAATGCTAACCCTAAAACTAACCCTAAACATAAACCTAACACTAACCCTAAACCTAATCATATCCCTAAAACAACCCTAAACCTAACGCTAACCTAATCCAAACCCTAATCCTAACCATAAACCTAAACCTAACACTAACCCTAACACTAACACTAACACTAAAAATAAACCTAAGACTAACCCTAACCCTAAACTATAACCCTAACCTTAACCCTAACCCTAACCTAACCCTAAATCTAAACCTAACCTTAAATGTAAAGCTAACCCTAAGCCTAAAGCTTACCCTAACCCTAACCTTAACCTCTAAACTAACCCTAACCCTAATATTAAACCTTAACCCTAAACCTAAACCTAACCCGAACCGTAACACTAACACTAAACCTAACCCTAACCCTAACACAACCATAACAATAAAACTAAAACTAACAGTAAACATAAACCTAACCCTAACCCTAACACCTAACACCTAACCCTTAGCCTAATCAAAACACTAACTCTAAGCATAACCCTAAATCTAACGTTAACCTAACTATAAGCCTAACCTTTTCATAACCCTAACCCTAACCATAACCCGAAGCCTAACACTAACCCTATCGCTAACACCTAACACATAATCCTAACCCTAAACCTAACCCTAAACCTAACACTAAACCCAAGTCTAAGCATAACCGAACACTAACCCTAACCTCTAAACCTAAACCGAACCCTAAACCTAAACCTAAACCTAAACTTAACCCTAACCCTAACGCTAACCCTAAACCCTAACCCTAAATCTAACCTCTAACACTAAACCAAAGCCTAAAAATAATCCTAAACCTAACCCTAACACTAAACCCAGGCATATCCCTAACCCTAACCCTAACCATAACATTAACCCTAACTCTAACATTAACCCTACATCCTAACCCTAAACCTAACCCGAACCCAAACCATAAAACCCTAACCCTATCCAAAACCCTACCCCTACCCCTAAACCTAACCCCTAATCCCAAACTCTAAACCTAACCCTAACCATAAACCTAATCCTAATCCTAACCCCAACCCTAACATTGTCTACACCTAACCCTAACCTGAACCTTAACACTAATCCCTAATCCTAACCCTAACCCTAAACCTAACACTAAACCTAATCCTAACCCTAAACCTAACCCTAAATCTAAACCTAAACTTAACCCTAATCTTAACCCAAACCACAAAACCCTAACCAAAGCCATAACCCAAACCCAAACCCTAACCACTAATCCCAAAACCTAACCCCAAACTGAGCCTTAAGCCTAAACCTAAACTTAATCCCTAATCCTTACCCTAACACTCAACCTAAACCTAAACATAATCCTAAACATAACGCTAACCCTAAACCTAAGCCTAAACATAACCCTAGCCCTAACCTTAACCTCTAAAACTAACCCTCACGCTAAACCTACCCCTGAAACTAACCCTAACAATAAAGCTGACCCTAACACCTAACCCCTAATCCTAACACTAATCCTAACACTAATCCTAAACATAACCCTAAAGCTAATGCAAACCCTAACACTAACCCTAAACCTATTAATAAACCTAACCCTAACCGTAACCCCAAAGCCTCACAGTAACCCGAACCCAAACACCTAACTGGTAAACCTAAACCTAAACCAAATGCAAACCCTAAAATTCAACCTAACCCTAAACTAACACTAAACCTAACACAAATCCTACCACTAAACTTACCCCTAAATGGAACCCGAAGTCTAACCCTATCCCTATCCCTATCACCTAATCCCTAACACTAACCCTAACCCTAACCTTAACCCTAACCCTAAACCTATCGCTAACCCTAACCAAATCCTAACACTAACCCTAACCCTTATTCTAATTGTAACCCTTATGATAACCCTAACCGTAACACTAACCCTAACCCTAACACTGACGCTAAAACTAAACCTAAACTTAACACTAACCCTAACCTAAATCCTAACAGTAACCCTAACACTAACACAAAACTCTAACACTAAAGACAACCCAAAAGATAACTCGAACCCTAAACACTAAACTTTAAATCTAACCCTAAAGCTTACACTATCCCTAACACTAAGCCTACGCTAAAGCTAAACCTAAACCTAATCCTAACACAAATACTAATGCTAACCCTAACACTAAAAATTAACATTAAACCTAACCCTAATAAGAACCCTAAAATGAAGCTTTAACCTTAACATTAATCCTAACACTAAAATCTAAGCCTAAACCTAACTCTTATGTAACCCTAACGCAAACCTAAACGTTACCCTAACCTCTAAACATAATGCTAACCCTAAACCTAACACTAATTCTAACTCTAACCCTAACACTAAAATCTAAACCTAAACCTAACCCTAAAAATAACCCAACCCTAACCCTAAACCCTAACCTTTAACCCTAATCCTGAACCTTACACTATCCCTAACTCTAAACCTAACACTAAACCTAACACTAATTGTAACCCTAATCCTAATGCTAACCCTAAAATTAACTCTAACAATAAACTCTAACCATAACCGTAACCGTAAACCTAACACTAAAATGAAGCTTTAACCCTAATCCTAACCCTAGCCTCCAAGCCTAACCCTAGCCTTACTGCTAACATTAAAACTAACCATAACACTAAACTTAATGCTAACCTTAAAACATAACTGTAACCCTACCCTAAACAATAGCACTAAGGCTAACCCTCACCCTAACCCTAAAACTAACCCTAAACCCTAAACTTTAAACCTAATCCTGAACCTTACCCTATTCTTAACACTAACCCTAACACTAAACCTAAACCTAACCCTAATCATAACCCTAACCCTAACCCTAACCCTAACCTCTAAACATAACCCGAATCCATTTAATAACACTAGCACTAAGTCTAACCCTAAACCGTAACACTACCCCTAAAACTAACCCTAACCCTAACACTAACCCTAGCCCTAACTCTAAACCTAATCATAATCCTAACACTAAACGTAACCCTTAGCCTAACTCTGTCTCCCTAAAACGTTACCCATAACCCTAACCGTAACACTAACTCTAAAACTAACCCTACCCCTAACACTGATGCTAAAACTAAATCTAAACCTAACATAAATGGTAACACTAACCCTAACCCTAAAACTAACCCTAATGCTAAACTCTAACACTAAACCTTAACCTAAAGATAACCCTAAACCTATACCTAACCCTAACCGTAACCCAAACAGTAACACTAGCACTAAACTTAAATTCCAACCCTATCTCTAAGATTAACCCTAACACTAACCCTAACCCTAAACTAACACTAACCCTAACAGAAATCCTAACACTAACCTTATCCCTAAACGTAACCTGAAGTCTAACCCTATCCCTATCCCTATCACCTAACCCCTAACACTAACACTAACACTAACCTTAACCCTAACCCTAAACCTAACGCTAACCCTAACCAAATCCTAACACTAACCCTAACCCTAACCCGAATTCTAACCTTATGATAACCCCAAACGTAACACTAACCTTAACACTAACCCTAAACATAACACTGACGCTAACACTAAACCTAAACCTAACACTAACCCTAACCTAAAACCCAACACTAACACTAAGCCTAACACAAAACTCTAGCACTAAAGACAACCCTAAAGATAACCCGAACCCTAAACCCTAAACTTCAAATCTAACCCTAACGCATACAGTATCCCTAAAACAAAGCTTACCCTAAAGCTAAACCTAACCTTAATCCTAACACTAATAGTAATGCTAACCCTAACACTAAACAATCACCTTAGCACTAACCCTACCAAGAACCCTAAATGGAAGCTTTAACCTTAACACTAATCCTAACACTAAACTCTAAGCCTAAAACTAACACTTATGTAACCCTAACGCAAAGCTAAATGTAACCATAACCTCTAAATGTAATGCTAACATTAACCCTAACCCTAACACTAACTTTAATTCTAACCCTAACACTAATATCTAAACCTAAACATAACCCTAAAAATAACACAACCCTAAACTTTAACCCTAATCCTGAACCTTACACTCTCCCTAACTCTAAACCTAACACTAAACCTAACCCTAATTGTAACCCTAATCCTAATGCTAACCCTAAAACTAACTCTAACACTAAACTCTAACCATAACCATAACCGTAAACCTAACACTAAAATGAAGCTTTAAACCTAATCCTAACCCTAGCCTCTAAGCCTAACCCTAGACCTAACCCTAACCTTAAAACTAAACATAACACTAAACTTAATGCAAACCTTTAAACATAACTGTAACCCTACCCTTAACAATAGCACTAAGACTAACCCTAACCCCAACCCTAAAACTAACCCTAAACCCTAAACTTTAACCCTAATCCTGAACCTTACTATATTCTTAACACTAACCCTAACCATAAACCTAAACCTAACCCTAACCCTATCCCTAACCCTAATCCTAACCGTAATCCTAATGCTAACACTATATCTAACCCTAACACTAAAATCTAACCATAAACATAACCCTAACCCTAACCCTAACCTCTAAACATAACTCTATCCATTAAAAACACTAGCACTAAGTCTAACCCTAAACCATAACACTACCCCTAAAACTAACCTTAACCCTAACACTAACCCTAGCCCTAACTCTAAACCTAATCATAATCCTAACCCTAAACGTAACCCTTAGCCTAACCATAACTGTCTCCCTAAAATCTTACCCATAACCATAACCGTAACACTAACTCTAACACTAACCCTACCCCTAACACTGATGCTAAACCTAAATCTAAACCTAACATAAATGGTAACACTAACCCTATCCCTAAAACTAGCCCTAACGCTAAAATCTAACCCTAAACCTTAACCTAAAGATAACCCTAAACCTATACCTAACCCTAACTGTAACACTAACTGTAACACTAACATTAACCTTAAATTCCAACCCTATCTCTAAGATTAACCCTAACACTAACCCTAACCCTAAACTAACACTAACCCTAAAACAAATCCTAACACTAACCTTTTCCTTAAATGTAACCTGAAGTCTAACCTTATCCCTATCTCTATCACCTAACCCCTAACGCTAACACTAACACTAACCCTAACCATAACACTGATGCTAACACTAAAGCTAAACCTAACACTAACCCTAACCTAAATCACAACACTAACGCTAACCCTAACACAAAACTCTAACACTAAAGACAACCCTAAAGATAACCTTAGCACTAACCCTAACAAGAACCCTAAATGGAAGCTTTAACCTTAACACTAATCCTAACACTAAACTCTAAGCCTAAACCTAATACTTATGTAACCATAACGCAAAGCTAAACATAACCGTAACCTCTAAACGTAATGCTAACATTAACCCTAAACCTAACACTAACTCTACCTCTAACCCAGCACTAAAATCTAAACCTTCACATAACCCTAAAAATAACCCAACCCTAACCCTAAACCCTAAACTTTAACCCTAATCCTGAACCTTACACTATCCCTAACTCTAAATCTAACACTAAACCTAACCCTAATTGTAACCCTAATCCTAATGCTAACCCTAAAACTAACTCTAACACTAAACACTAACCATAACCGTAAAAGTAAACCTAACACTAAAATGAAGCTTTAAGCCTTAATCCTAACCCTAACTTCTAAGCCTAAACCTAGCCCTAATCCTAACCTTAAAACTAACCCTAACACTAAAATTAATGCTAACCATTAAACATAACTGTAACCCTACCCTTAACAATAGCACTAAGGCTAACCCTAAGCCTAACCCTAACCCTAACCCTAAAACTAACTCTAAACCCTAAACTTTAACCCTAATCCTGAACCTTACCCTATTCTTAACACTAACCCTAACACTAAACCTAAACCTAACCCTAACCCTAACCCTAATCCTAACCGTGATCCTAATGCTAACAGTATATCTAACCCTAACACTAAAATCTAACCGTAACCATAACACTAACCCTAACCGTAATCTCTAAACATAACAATAATCCATTACTAACACTAGCACTAAGTCTAAACCTAAACCCTAACACTACCCCTAAAACTAACCCTAACCTTAACACAAATCCTAGACCTAACTCTAAACCTAATCATAACCCTAACACTAAACATAACCCTTAGCCTAACCCTAACTCTCTCCCTAAAACCTTACCCATAACCCTAACCCTAACACTAATTCTAACACTAACACTACCCCTAACACTGATGCTAAACCTAAATCTAAACCTAAATCTAAACCTAACCTAAATCGTAACACTAACCCTATCCCTAACCCTAACCCTAAACTCTAACCCTAAACCTTTCCCTAAAGATAACCCTAAACTTATACCTAACCCTAACGGTAACCCTAACCGTAACACTAACACTAACCTTAAATTCCAACCCTATCTCCAAGATTAACCCTAACACTAACCCTAACACTAAACTAACACTAACCCTAACACTAATCCTAACACTAACATTACCCCTAAACGTAACCCGAAGTCTAACCCTATCCCTATCCATATCACCTAACCCCTAACACTAACACTAACCCTAACATTAACCCTAACCCTAAACCTAACGCTAACCTTAACCAAATGCTAACACTAACCCTAAACCTAACCCTAATTCTAAACCTAATGGTAACCCTAACCGTAACACTAACCCTAACACTAACCCTAACCCTAACCTTAACCATAACCCTAAACCTAACGCTAACCCTAACCTAATCTTAACACTAACCATAACCCTAAACCTAACGCTAACCTAACCTATCCTGACACTAACACTAAACCTAACCCTAATTCTAACCCTAATGCTAACCCTAACCGTAACACTAACCCAAACACTAACCCTAACCCTAACACTGACGCTAACACTAAACTTAAACCTAACACTAACCTTAAGCTAAATCTTAACAGTAACCCTAACCCTAACACAAAATTCTAACACTAAAGACAACCCTAAAGATAACCCGAACCCTAAACCCTAAACTTTAAATCTAACCCAAAAGTTTGCCTAACCCTAACACTAAACCTACCCTAAAGCTAAACCTAACCCTAATCCTAACAATAATACTAATGCTAACCCTAACACTAAACACTAACCTTAAACCTAACCCTAATAAGAACCCTAAAAGGAATCTTTAACCTTAACCCTAATGCTAACACTAAACTCTAAGCCTAAAGCTAACCCTTATATAACCCTAATGCAAAGCTAAATGTAACCCTAAGCTCTAAAGATAATGCTAACCCTAACCCTAACACTAACACTAACTCTAACTCTAAGCCTAACACTAAAATCTAAACCTAAACATAACCCTAAAAATATCCCAACCCTAAACCTAAATCCTAAACTTTAATCCTAATTCTGAACCTTACACTATCCCTAACTCTAAACCTAACATAAACCTAACCCTAATTGTAACCCTAATCCTAATGCTAACCCTAAAACTAACTCTAACATTAAACTCTAACCATAACCGTAACCGTAAACCTAACACTAAAATGAAGCATTAACCCTAATCCTAACCCTAACTATAAGCCTCACCATAAACCTAACCCTAACCTTAAATCTAACCCTAACACTAAAATTAATGCTAACCTTTAAACATAACTGTAACCCTACCCTTAAGAATAGCACTAAGACTAACCCTAACTCTAACCCTAAAACTAACACTAAACCCTAAACTTTAACCCTAATCCTGAACCTTACCCTATTCTTAACACTAACCCTAACACTAAACCTAAACCTAACCCTAAACCTAACCCTAATCCTAACCGTGATCCTAATGCTAACAGTATATCTAACCCTAACACTAAAATCTAACTGTAACCATAACACTAACTCTAACACTAATCTCTAAACATAACCATAATCCATTACTAACACTAGCACTAAGTCTAACCCTAAACCCTAACACTACCCCTAAAACTAACCCTAACCCTAACACTAATCCTAGCCCTAACCCTAAACCTAATCATAACCCTAACACTAAACATAACCCTTAGCCTAACCCTAACTCTCTCCCTAAAACCTTACCCATAACCCTAACCGTAACACTAATTCTAACACTAACCCTACCCCTAACACTGATGCTAAACCTAAATCTAAACCTAAATCTAAACCTAAACTAAATCATAACACTAACCCTATCCCTAACCCTAACCCTAAACTCTAACCCTAAACCTTACCCTAAAGATAACCCTAAACTTATACCTAACCCTAACTGTAACCCTAACCGTAACACTAACACTAACTTTAAATTCCAACCCTATCTCCAAGATTAACCCTAACACTAACCCTCACCCTTAAGTAACACTAACCGTAACATAAATCCTAACACTAACATTACCCCTAAACGTAACCCGAAGTCTAACCCTATTCCTATCCATATCACATAACCCCTAACACTAACCCTAACCCTAACCTTAACCCTAACCCTAAACCTAACGCTAAACTTAACCAAATGCTAACACTAACCCTAAACCTAACCCTAATTCTAACCCTAATGGTAACCCTAACCGTAAAACTAACCCTAACACTAACCCTAACCCTAACCTTAACCATAACCCTAAACCTAACGCTAACCCTAACTTAATCCTAACACTAACCATAACCCTAAACCTAACGCTAACCTAACCTATCCTGACACTAACACTAAACCTAACCCTAATTCTAACCCTAATGCTAACCCTAACCGTAACACTAACCCAAAAACTCACCCTAACCCTTACACTGACATTAACACTAAACCTAAACCTAACACTAACCCTAACCTAAATCCTAACCCTAACCCTAACCCTAATACAAACTCTAACACTAAAGAAAACCCTAAAGAAATCCCTAACGCTAAACACTAAACTTTAAATCTAACCCTAAAGCTTACCCTATCCCTAAAACTAAGCCTACCCTAAAGCTAAACCTAGCCCTAATCCTAACACTAATACTAATGCTAAACCTAACGCTAAACACTAACCTTAACCCTAACCCTAACAAGAACCGTAAGAGGAAGCTTTAACCTTAGCCCTAATGCTAACACTAAACTCTAAGCCTAAACCTAACCCTTATGTAACCCTAATGCAAAGCTAAATGTAACCCTAAGCTCTAAAGATAATGCTAACCCTAACCCTAACTCTAACACTAACTCTAACTCTAAGCCTAACACTAAAATCTAAACATAAACATAACCCTAAAAATAACCCAACCCTAACCCTAAACTCTAAACTTTAATCCTAATTCTGAACCTTACATTATCCCTAACTCTAAACCTAACACTAAACCTAACCCTAATTGTAACCCTAATCCTAACGCTAACCCTAAAACTAACTCTAACACTAAACTCTAACCATAACCGTAACTGTAAACCTAACACTAAAATGAAGCTTTAACCCTATTCCTAACCCTAACCTATAAGCCTAACCCTTACCCTAACCCTCACCTTAAAACTAACCATAACACTTAAATTAATGCTAACCTTTAAACATAACTGTAACCCTACCCTTAACAATAGCACTAAGGCTAACTCTAACCCTAACCCTAAAACTAACCCTAAAATCTAAACTTTAACCCTAATCCTGAACCTTACCCTATTCTTAACACTAACCCTAACCCTAAACCTAACCCTAACCCTAACCCTAATCCTAACCGTAATCCTAATGATAACACTATATCTAACCCTAACACTAAAATCTAACCGTAACCATAACCCTAACCCTAACCGTAACCTCTAAACATAACCCTATTCCATAACTAACAGTAGCACTAAGTCTAATCCTAAACCCTAACACTACCCCTAAAGTTAACCTAACCCTAACACTAACCCTAGCCCTAACTCTAAACCTAATCATAACCCTAACCCTAAATGTTACCCTTAGCCTAATCCTAACTGTCTGCCTAAAACCTAACCCCTAACCCTAACCCGACCCTAAACCTAAACCTAACCCTAACTGTAATCCTAACTGTATCCCTAACCCTAACGCCAACTGTAACTTCTAATCCTAACCCTAATCCTAAACCTAACCTATACCCAAAACCTAACCTCCAAACCTAAAACTAAATATAACCTCTAACCCTAACCCTGACCCTAACACTAACCATAATGCTAATGCATAACAGAAATCCCTAATCCTAACCCTTACCCTAAACCTAACTCCATCCCTTACCTAACCCTAACCATAACCCTAAACCTAACTTCTAACCCTAACCGTAACCCTAAAGATAACCCTAAATGTAACCCTAACTGTAATTGTAACACCTAACCCTTAACGCCTAATCCTAACCCTAAGGCTTACCCTACCCCTAAAACTAACAATAACGCTAACCTTAACCGTAAAGCTTACACTAAACCTAATTGTAACCCTAACGCTAAACATATCCTGAAGCCTAACCCTAACCCTATCTCTCACACCTAACCCATAAACCTAAAACCTCACCCTAACCCTCACCCTAAACTTAACGCTAACCATAACGCTAATATTAACCCTAACCCTAGCCCTAAACCTAAAATCTGAACCTAAACCTAACACTAACCCTAACCCAAATCCTAATGCTAACCCTAAAACTAACCTTACACCTAATGCTAACCCTAACCATAACCCTAACCCTTACCCTAAACCTAACCTAATTGTAACCCTAATCCTAACCACAACCCAAAGCCTAACCCTAACCCTATCCCTAACACCTCACCCCTAAACCTAAAGCAAACCCGAACCCTAAACCTAAACATAACCCTAACTGTAAACTTAACCCTAACACTTACCCTAACCATAACCCTAACCCTAAAACTAACTCTAACACTCACCTAAACCCTAACACTAACCCTACCCTATCCTAACCCTAAAACTAAACTCTAACCCTAAACCTAACCCTAACAATAAACCTAAAACTTTAACCCTAATCCTAAAACTTACACTATACCTAATCCTTACCCTAACCCTAAACATAATCCTAACCGTAATCGTAATGCTAACCCTAACACTAACCCTAACCCTAACACTAAACTCTAAGCATAGCCCTAACCCTAACAATAACCCTAAAATGAACATTTAACCCTAAACCTAACCCTAATCCTAACTGTAACACTAACCCTAACACTAACTGTAATCCTAACACTGACACTAACCCTAAACCTAAACCTAACAAAAACCATAACCTATATTCCAACACTAACCCTATCCCTAACCCTAACACTAAACCCTAACCTAATCCTAACCCTAAAGATAACCGTAACCCTAACCCTAAACACGAACCTTTAAATCTAATCTTAGAGCGTACCCTATCTCTAACACTAAGCCTACCCTAAACCTAGGGCTGACAAATATTAATGCTAGCACTAACACTAACCCTAACCTAAACACTAACCATAACCCTAACCCAAACCGTAAACAGAACCCTAACAGGAAGCGTTAACTTTAATCCTAATGCTAACACTAACCTCTAAGCCGAACCATAACCCTTATTCTAAACCTAACGTTAACATCTAAACATAACACTAACCCTAACCCTAACCCTAACACTAACACTAACCCTAACACTAAACCCTAAACCTAAACGTAACCCAAAATATAACCCAACCGTGACCTTTAGCCCAAACCCTGAACCTTACTCTATACCTAACCCTAAGCCTAACACTAAACCTAACCTTAATCCTAAACCTAATCCTAATGCTAACCCTAAAACTAAACCTAACACTAAACTCTAACCATAACCCTAACCCTAATCCTAAACCTAACTAAGATTTAACACTAACCCTAACCCTAACCCTAACATCTAGCCCTAACCCTAACCCTAAACCTAACCTTAACCCTAACACTAACACTAAACTTAACGCTGACCTCTAAACATAACTGTAACCCTATCCTTTATAATAGCACTAAGGCTAACCCTAAACCCTAACCCTACCCCTAACACTAACCCTAACCCGAAACCCTAACCTTTAACACTAATCCTGAATCTTACACTATTCCTAATCCTAAACCTAACCCTAATCCTAAGGCTAACCCTAAATCTAACTCTAACACTAAACCCTAAACATAACACTAACCCTAAACCTAACCTCCAAACATAACCCCAATCCATCCCTAACACTAGCACTACGGCTAACACTAAACCCTAAACCTACCCCTAAAACTAACCCGAACCCTAAACCTAACCCTAACTCTAACTCTAAACCTAATCATAATCCTAACCCTGAAAGTAACCCTTAGCCTAATCCTAACCATCTCCTTAAAAACTAACCCCTAACCCTAACTTTAAACCTAACCCTAACCCTAACTGTATCCCTAAACCTAAACCTAACTGTAACTTCTTATCCTAACCCTAAACCTAACCCTAACCAAAACCCTAACACTAACCCTAACCTTTAACCCTAACCCTAACACTAACACTAACCCTAATGCTAACCCTAAACAAAACACTAACCTTACCCTAACACTAACATTAACACTAACACTGACGCTAACCCTAAACTTAAATCTATCTCTAACGCTAACCTGAATCCTAACACTAAACCTATTGCTAACCCTAACCCTAACATTGAACTCTAACACTAACCCTGACCCTAAAAATAACCCTACCTAACCCTAACCCTAACCCTAACAGTAAGTAACCCTAACCTTAACAATAATACTAACCTTAAATTACAATCCTAATAGTAATATTAACCCTAACGCTAATCATAACCCTAACCTAACGCTAACCCTAACTGGAAACCTCAACGTAACCCGAAGTCTAACACGATCCATATCCCTAACACCTAATCCCTAACACTTAACCTAAACCTAACCCTAAACATAACGCTAATCTAAAACCCATACCCTAACAGTAACCCTAAACATAACCCTAACCCTAACAATAACCCTAACCATAACAGGAACCCTAACACTAAACCCTAACTCTAACACTGACGCTAACACTAAACCTAAACCTAACTCTAAACCTAACCTAAATCCTAACACTAACCCTATCACTAATCCTAACCCTAACACTACACTCTAAACCTAACACTAAAGATAACCATAACCATAACCCTAAACACTAACCTTTAAATCTAATCCTAAAGCTTTCCCTATCCCTAACACTAAGCCTAACCTAAACCTAACCCTAAACCTAATCCTAAGCCTAATACTAATGCTAGCCCCAACACTAACCCTCACACTAAACTCTAACCATAAACCTAAACCTAACCCTAACCAGAACCCTAAAGGGAAGCTTTAGACTTAAACCTAATCCTAATACTAAGCTCTAAGCCTAACCCTAACCCTTACCTAACACTAACCTGAAGCTAAACCTAACGCTAACATCTAAACATAACGCTAACTCTAACCCTAACACTAACACTAACCCTAACACGAAACTCTAAACCTAAACGTAATCCTAAAAATAACACAACCCTAAACCTAAACCCTAACATTGAGCCCTAATCCTGAACCTTACGCTATCCTTAACCCTAAACCTAACACTAAACTTAACCCTAATCGTAACCCTAATCCTAATGCTAACCCTAAAACTAACCCTGACACTAAACTATAACTGTAAACCTAACCCTAACCCTAAAACTAAGCTTTAAGCCTAACCCTAACCCTAACATCTAAGCCTAACCCTAACCATAAACCTAACATTAACCCTAACCCCAACACTAAACTTAACCCTAACCTCTAAACATAACCGTAACCCTACCCTTAACAATAGCACTAAGGCTAACCCTAAACCCTAATCCTAACCCTAACACTAACCCTAACACCAACCCTAACCCTAACACTAACCCTAACCCTAAACCTAACTTCTAACCCTAACCATAACCCTAAACATAACACTAAACGTAACCCTAACTCTAATCGTAACACCTAACCTTTAAGCCTAACCCTAACCCTAAGGCTAACCCTACACTTAAAACTAACAATAACCTTAACCTTAACTATAAACCTAACACTAAACCTAATCGTAACACTAAACCTAAATGTATCACGAAGCCTAACCCTAACCCTACCCCTAACACCAAACACCTAACCCTAACCCTAACGCTAAACCTGACCCTAAACCTAATGCTAACCGTAACCCTAACTCTAACCCTAACCCTAAACCTAAAATCTGATCCTAACCCTAACACTAACCCTAACCAGAACCCTAACCCTAACCCTAAACTAACCCTACACCTAACACTAAACCTAACCCTAACCCTCACCCTAAACCCTAAACCTCAACTTAACCCTAACTCTAATGCTTATAATAAACCTAACTCTCACCGTAACACTAACCCTAACCATATCCCTAACATATAAACCCTAACCATAACCCTAATCCTAATCCTAACCCTATCCCTTAATAGTAACCCTAACCCTAAACCTAACCTTAATCCTAATGGTAAATGAACATTAACCCTAAGCCTAAACCTAACCATAAACCTAACCCTTATCCTAACCCTAACCTAATTGTAACCCTAACCCTAACTGTAACCCAAAGATGAACCATAACCCTCTCGCTAACATTAAACCCCTAAACCTAACACTAACCCTAATGCTAACCCTAATCTTACCCTAATACTAATACTAACCCAACACTAACAATAACACTAAACTGTAAGTGTCACCCTAACCCTCACCCTAACACTAAACCTAACCCTAAAAGAAAGCTTTAACCCTAACACTAACCTAACAATAACCTCTAAGCCTAAGGCTAACCCTAACCCTAAACTTAACACTAACATCTAAATATAACGCTGACCCTAAGCCCTAACACTAACACTAACACTAACACTAACCATAACTCTAACACTAACACTAAACTCTAAATCTAAACCTAACCCTAAATATAAACGTAACCTTAACCCTAAAACCTAAACCTTAATCCTAAACCTGAAAGTTACCATATCCCTAACACTAACACTAACCCTAACCATAACCCTAACCATATTCTTAACCATAATCCTAATGCTAACCCTAAAACTAAAGTTTAAAAACAACCATAACCCTAACAATAACCCTAATCTCTAAGACTAACCCTAACCCTAAACCTAAACTTAACCATAAACCTAAAACTAAACTTAACACTAACCTCTAAACAAAACCGTAACCCATCCCTAACACTAGAACTAAGGCTAACGCTAAACGCTAACCCTATCCTTACCACTAACCCTAACCCTAACTCTAACACTAACTCTAAACCTAATCATAACCCTAACTCTAAATGCAATCCTTAGCCAAATTCTAACCATTTCCCTAAAACCTAAACCCTAACAGTAACCCTAACCCTAACCCTAACTGTAACTACTTATCCAAACTCTAACCCTAACCCTAACCCTAAACCTAACCCTAACCCTAAACCTAACTTTAGCCCAAAACCTAACCTCTAAACCTAAACCTAAAAATAACCTCTAACCCTAACCCTTACCCTAACACTAACCCTAAGCCTAACTCCTTGCACAAATCCCCAATCCTAACACTAACCCTAAACCTAACTCCATCCCTAACCCTAACCCTAACCCTAACCCTAACCCTAAACCTAAAACTAAACCTAAACCTAACTTCTAACACTAACCATAACCCTAAACATAACCATAAACGTAACCCTAACTCTAATCGTAACACCTAACAATTAACGCCTAACCCTAACCCTAAGGCTAATCCTACCCCTAAAACTAACAATAACCCTAACCCAAAACCTAATCCTAACCCTAAACCTAACCCTAAACCTAACACTAACTCTAACACTAACGCTACCCCTAACACTGATGCTAAATTTAAATCTAAACCTAACTCTAAACCTAACCTAAATGGTAACACTAACCCTATCTATAACCCTAACCCTAACCCTAAACTCTAACACTAAACCTTACCCTAAAGATAACCCTAACCCTAAACCTAACACTAACTCTAACACTAACGCTACCCCTAACACTGATGCTAAACTTAAATCTAAACCTAACTCTAAACCTAACCTAAATGGTAACACTAACCCTATCCATAACCCTAACCCTAACCCTAAACTCTAACACTAAACCTTACCCTAAAGATAACCCTAAACCTATACCCAACCCTAACCGTAACCCTAACCATAACACTAACACTAACCTTAAATTCCAACCCTATCTCCAAAGCTAAACACAAAGCTAAACGTAAACCTAAGCTCTAAACATAATGCTAACCCTAACCCTAACACTAACTCTAACTCGAACAGTAACACTAAAATCAAAACCTAAACATAACCCAAAAAAAAAAACCCAACCCTAACCCTAAACCCTAACCTTTAATCCTAGTCCTGAAACTTATACTATCCCTAACTCTAAACCTAACACTAAACCTAAACGTAATTGTAACCCTAAACTAATGCTAACACTAAAACTAATCCTAACACTAAACCTAGCCCTAACTCTAAACCTAATCATAACCCTAACCCTTAAAAGTAACTCTTGGCCTAACCTTAACTGTCTCCCTAAAACCTAACCCCTAACCGTAACCCAACCCTAAACCTAACCCTAACTGTAACACTAACTCTAACACTAGCCCTACCTCTAACACTGATTTTAAACCTAAATCTAAACCTAACTCTAAACCTAACCTAAAGGGTAACACTAACCCTATCCCTAACCCTAACCCTAACCATAAACTCTAAACCTAAAACTTACACTAAAGATAACCCTAAACCTATACCTAACCCTAACCGTAACCCTAACCATAACACTAACACTAACGTTAAATTCCAACCCTATCTCCAAGATTAACCCTAACACTAACACTAAACCTAAACTAACACAAACCCTAACACAAATCCTAACACTAACCTTAACCCAAAACGTAACCCGAAGTCTAATCCTATCACTATCCCTATCACCTAACCCCTAACACTAACCCTAACCATAACCCCAAACCTAAAGCTAACGCTAACCCTAACCAAATCCTAACACTAACCCTAACCCTAACCCTAATTCTAACCCTAATGCTAACACTAACCGTAACACTAACCCTAACACTAACCCTAAACCTAACACTCACGCTAACACTAAACCTAAACCTAACACTAACCCTAACCTAAACCCTAACAGTAACCTTAACCCTAACAAAAAACTTTAACACTAAAGACAACCCTAAAGATAACCCGAACCCTAAACACTAAACTTTAAATCTAACCCTAAAATTTGCCTATCCCAAACACTAAGCTAACCCTAAAGCTAAACCTAACCCTAATGCTAACACTAATACTAATGCTTACCCTAACACTAAATACTAACCGTAACCAGAACTGTAACAAGAACCCTAAAAGAAAGCTTTAAACTTAACCCTAATGCTAACACTAAACTCTAAGCCTAAACCTAACACTTATGTAACACTAACGCAAAGCTAAACGTAACCCTATCCTCTAAACATAATGCTAACCCTAACCATAACCCTAACACTAACTCTAACTTTAACCCTAACACTAAAATTTAACCTAAACATAACCCTAAAAATAACACAACCTTAACCATAAACCCAAAACTTAAACCCTAATCCTGAACCTTACACTCTCCCTAACTCTAAACCTAACACTAAACCTAACCCTAATTGTAACCCTAATCCTAACGCTAACCCTAAAACTAACTCTAACACTAAACTCTAACCCTAACCCTAACCGTAAACCTAACACTAAAATGAAGCTTTAACCCTAATACTAACCCTAACCTATAAGCCTAACCCTAGCCCCAACCCTAACCTTAAAACTAACCCTAACACTAAACTTAATGCTAACTTTAAACATAACTGTAACCCTACCCTTAACAATAGCACTAAGGCTAACGCTAACCCTAACCCTAAAATTAACCCTAAACCCTAAACTTTAACCCTAATCCTGAACCTTACCCTATTCTTAACACTAACCCTAACCCTAAACCTAAACCTAACCCTAACCCTAACCCGAATGCTAACTGTAATCCTAATTCTAACACTATATCTAACACTAACAGTAAAATCTAACCGCAACCACAACCCTAACCCTAACTCTAACCTGTAAACATAACCCTAATCCATTACTAACACTAGCACTAAGTCTAACCCTAAACCCTAACACTGCCCCTAAAACTAACCCTAACCGTAACACTAACCCTAGCCCTAACCCTAAACCTAATCATAAACCTAACCCTAAACGTAACCCTTAACCTAACCCTGTCTCCCTAAAACCTTACCCTTAACCCTAACCCAACCCTAAACCTAACACTAACTCTAACACTAACACTACCCATAACACTGATGCTAAACCTAAATCTAAACCTAACTCTAAACCTAACCTAAATGGTAACACTATCCCTATCCCTAAACCTAACCCTAACCCTAAACTCTAACCCTAAACCTTACCCCAAAGATAACCCTTAACCTATACTTAACCCTAACCGTAACCCTAACCGTAACACTAACACTAAATTTAAATTCCAACCCTATCTCCAAGATTAACCCTAACAATAAACCTAACCCTAAACTAACACTAACCCTAACACAAATCCTAACACTAACCTTGAACCAAAACGGAACCCAAAGTCTAATCCTATCCCTATCACTATCACCTAACCCCTAACCCTAAATCTACGCCTATCCTTAACCTTAACCCTAAACCTCACGCTAACCCTAACCAAATCGTAACAGTAACCCTAACCCTAACCCTAATTCTAACCATAATGTTAACCCTAAGCATAACATTAACCCTAATCCTAACAGTGACACTAACACTAAACCTAAACCTAACACTAATCCTAACCCTAACACGAAACTCTAACACTAAAGACAACCCTAAAGATAACCCGAACCCTAAACATTAAACTTTAAATCTAACCATAAAGCTTACCCTATCCCTAAAACTAAGCCTACCCTAAAGCTAAACCTAACCCTAATCCTAACACAAATACTAATGATAAACCTTACACTAAACACTAACCTTAACCCTAACCCTAACAAGAACCCTAAAAGGAAGCTTTAACCTTAACCCTAATCCTAACACTAAACTCTAAGCCTAAACCTAACCCTTATGTAACCCTAATGCAAAGCTAAATGTAACCCTAAGCTCTAAAGATAATGCTAACCCTAACCCTAACCGTAACACTAACTCTAACTCTAACCCTAACACTAAAATCTAAACGTTAACATAACCCTAAAAATACCCAACCATAACCCTAAACCCTAACCCTTAACCTTAATCCTGAACCTTACACTATCCCTAACTCTAAACCTAACACTAAACCTAACCCTAATTGTAACCCTAATCCTAATGCTAACCCTAAAAGTAACTCCAACACTAAACTCTAACCATAACCGAAACCGTAAACCTAACACTAAAATGAAGCTTTAAACCTAATCGTAACCCTAACCTCCAAGCCTAACGCTACCTCTAACCATAACCTTAAAACTAACCCTAACACTAAACTTAATGCTAACCTTAAAACATAACTGTAACCCTACCCTTAACAATAGCACTAAGGCTAACCCTAACCCTAACCCTAAAACTAACTCTAAACCCTAAACTTTAACCCTAATCCTGAAACTTACACTAGTCTTAACACTAACCCTAACCCTAAACCTAAACCTAACCCTATCCCTAACCCTAATTCTAACCGTAATCCTAATGCTAACACTATATCTAACCCTAACACTAAAAACTAACCGTAACCATAACCCTAACCCCAACCCTTACCTCTAAACATAACCCTAATCCATTACTAACACTAGCAGTAAGTCTAACCCTTAACCTTAACACTACCCCTTAAACTAACCCTAACCCTAACACTAACCGTAGCTCTAACTCTAAACCTAATCATAACCCTAACCCTAAACTTATCCATTAGCCTAATGCTAACTGTCCAAATAAAACCTTACCCCTAACCCTAACCCAACCCTAAACTTAACCCTAACCCTAACACTAACTCTAACACTAACCCTACCCCTAACACTGATGCTAAACCTAAATCTAAACCTAACTCTAAACCTAACCTAAATGGTAACACTAACCCTATCCCTAACCCTAAACTCTAACCCTAAACTTTACCCTAAAAATAACCCTAAACTTATACCTAACCCTAACCATAACCCTAACTGTAACACTAACACTAATCTTAAATTCCAACCCTATCTCCATGATTAAGCCTAACACTAACACTAAACCTAAACTAACACTAACCGTAACACAAACCCTAACACTAACTTTAACCATAAACATAACCCGAAGTATGATCCTATAATTATCCATATCACCTAGCCATAACACTACTAACCCTAACCTTAACCCTAACCCTAAGCCTAACGCTAACCCTAACCAAATCCAAACACTAACCCTAACCCTAACGCTAATTCTAAACCTAATGCTAACCCTAACCGTAACACTAACCCAAACACTCACCCTAACCCTTACACTGACGCTAACACTAAACCTAAACCTAACACTAACCCTAACCTAAATCCTAACCCTAACCCTAACCCTAATACAAACTCTAACACTAAAGAAATCCCTAAAGATAACCCTAACCCTAAACACTAAACTTTAAATCTAACCCTAAAGCTTACCCTATCCCTAAAACTAAGCCTACCCTAAAGCTAAACCTAACCCTAATCCTAACACTAATACTAATGCTAAACCTTGCACTAAACACTAACGTTAACCCTAACCCTAACAAGAACCCTAAAAGGAAGCTTTAACCTTAACCCTAATGCTAACACTAAACTCTAAGCCTAAACCTAACCCTTATGTAACACTAATGCAAAGCTAAATGTAACACTAAGCTCTAAAGATAATGCTAACCCTAACCCTAACCCTAAAACTAACTCCAACTCTAACCCTAACACTAAAATCTAAACCTAAACATAACCCTAAAAATATCCCAACCCTAACCCTAAACCCTAACCTTTAACCCTAATCCTGAAACTTACACTATCCTTAACACTAAACCCAACACTAAACCTAAACGTAATTGTAACCCTAATCCTAATGCTAACCCTAAAACTAACCCTAACACTAAAACTAGCCGTAACTCTAAACCTAATCATAACGCTAACTCTAAACTTAACTCTTAGCCTAACCCTAACTGTCTCCCTAAAACCTAACCCCTAACCCTGACCCAACCCTAAACCTAACCCTAAATGTAACACTAATTCTAACACTAACACTACCTCTAACACTGATGTTAAACCTAAACCTAAACCTAACTCTAAAACTAACCTAAATGGTAACACTAACCCTATCCCTAACCCTAACCCTAAACTCTAACCCTAAAACTTACACTAAAGATAACCCTAAATCTATACCAAACCCTAACCATAACCCTAACCGTAACACTAACACTAACCTTAAATTCCAACCCTATCTCCAAGATTAACTCTAACACTAACACTAAACCTAAACTAACACAAACCCTAACACAAATCCTAACACTAACCTTAACCCGAAACGTAATCCGAAGTCTAATCCTATCACTATCCTTATCACCTAACCCCTAACACTAACCCTAACCCTAATCTTAACCCTAAATCTAAACCTAACGCTAACCCTAACCAAATCCTAACACTAACCCTAACCCTAACCCTAATTCTAACCCTAATGCTAACACTAACTGTAACACTAACCCTTGCACTAACCCTAACCCTAACACTCACGCTAACACTAAACTTAAACCTAACACTAACCCTAACTTAAATCCTAACAGTAACCCTAACCCTAACATAAAACTCTAACACTAAAGACAACCCTAAAGATAACCCGAACCCTAAACACTAAACTTTAAATCTAACCCTGAAGTTTGCCTATCTCTAACACTAAGCCTAAGCTAAAGCTAAACCTAACCCTAATGCTAACACTAATACTAATGCTAACCCTAACACTAAACACTAACCTTAACCATAACCCTAACAAGAACCCTAAAACAAAGCTTTAACCTTAAACCTAATCCTAATACTAAACTCTAAGCCTAAACCTAACCCTTATGTAACCCTAACGCAAAGCTAAACATAACCCTAACTTCTAAACATAATGCTAATCCTTACACTAACCCTAACTCTAACGCTAACACTAAAATCTAAACCTAAACATAACCATAAAAATAACACAACCCTAATCCTAAACCCTAAACATTAACCCTAATCTTGAACCTTACACTCTCCCTAACTCTAAACCTAACACTAAACCTAACCCTAATTGTAACATTAATCCTAATGCTAACCCTAAAACTAACTCTAACACTAAACTCTAAGCATAATCGTAACCATAAACCTAACACTAAATTGAAGCTTTAACCCTAATCCTAACCCTAACTTCTAAGCGTAACCCTAGCCCTAACCCTAACCTTAAAATTAACCCTAACACTAAACTTAATGCTAACTTTAAATATAACTGTAACCCTATCCTTAACAATAGCACTAAGGGTCACCCTAACCCTAACCCTAAAACTAACCCTAAACCCTAAACTTTAACCCTAATCCTGAACCTTACACTATTCTTAACACTAACCCTAAACCTAACCCTAAACCTAACCCTAACCCTAATGCTAACTGTAATCCTAATTCTAACACTAAATCTAACACTAACAGTAAAATCTAACCGCAACCACAACCCTAGCCCTAACTCTAACCTGTAAACATAACCCTAATCCATTACTAACACTAGCACTAAGTCTAACCCTAAACCCTAACACTACCCCTAAAACTAACCCTAACCCTAACACTAACCCTAGCCCTAACCCTAAACCTAATCATAACCCTAACCCTAAATGTAACCCTTAGCCTAACCCTAACAGTCTCCCTAAAACCTTACCCCTAACCCTAACACAACCCTAAACCTAACACTAACTCTAACACTAACCCTACCCCTAACACAGATGCTAAACCTAAATCTAAACCTAACTCTAAACCTAACCAAAATGGTAACACTATCCCTAACGCTAACCCTAACCCTAAAATCTAACCCTAAACCTTACCCTAAAGATAACCCTAAACCTATAGCTAACCCTAACCGTAAACCTAACTGTAACACTAACACTAAATTTAAATTCCATCCCTATCTCCAAGATTAACCATAACACTAACCCTAACCCTAAACTAACACTAACCCTAACACAAATCCTAACACTAACCTTAACCCGAAACTTAACCCAAAGGCTAATCCTATCCCTATCCCTATCCCTATCACCTAACCCTAACCCTAACCCTAACCCTATCCTTAACCTTAACCCTAACCCTAAACCTCACGCTAACCCTAACCAAATCCTAACACTAACCCTAACCCTAACCCTAATTCTAACCGTAATGGTAACCCTAACCGTAACACTAAACCTAATCCTAACACTGACGCTAACACTAAACCTAAACCTAACACTAACCCTAACCCTAACACGAAATTCTAACACTAAAGACAATCCTAAAGATAACCCTAACCCTAAACACTAAACTTTAAATCTAACCCTGAAGCTTACCCTATCCCTAAAACTAAGAATACCCTAAAGCTAAACCTAACCCTAATCCTAACACTAATACTAATGATAAACCTAACACTAAACACTAACCTTAACCCTAACCCTAACAAGAACCCTAAAAGGAAGCTTAAACCTTAACCCTAATACTAACACTAAACTCTAAGCCTAAACTTAACCCTTATGTAACCCTAATGCAAAGCTAAATGCAAACCCTAACCCTAACACTAACTCTAACTCTAACACTAAAATCTAAACCTTAACATAACCCTAAAAATAACTCAACCCTAACCCTAAACCCTAACCTATAACCCTAATCCTGAACCTTACACTATCCCTAACTCTAAACCTAACACTAAACCTAACCCTAATTGTAACCCTAATCCTAATGCTAACCCTAAAACTAACTCTAACACTGAACTCTAACCATAACCATAACCGTAAACCTAACACTAAAATGAAGCTTTAAACCTAATCCTAACCCTAACCTCCAAGCATAACACTACCCCTAACCCTAACCTTAAAACTAACCCTAACACTAAACTTAATGCTAACCTTAAAACATAACTGTAAACCTACCCTTAACAATAGCACTTAGGCTAACCCTAACCCTAACCCTAAAACTAACTCTAAACCCTAAACTTTAACCCTAATCCTGAACCTTACCCTATTCTTAACACTAACCCTAACCCTAAACCTAAACCTAACACTAATCCTAACCGTAATTCTAATGCTAACACTATATCTAACCCTAATACTAAAATCTAACTGTAACCATAACCCTAACCCTAACCCTTAACTCTAAACATAACCCTAATCCATTACTAACACTTGCACTAAGTCTAACCCTTAACCCTAACACTACCCCTTAAACTAACCCTAACCCTAACACTAACCCTAGCTCTAACTCTAAACCTAATCATAACCCTAACCGTAAACTTAACACTTAGCCTAATGCTAACTGTCACCCTAAAACATACCCCTAACCCTAACCCAAGCCTAAACTTAACCCTAACCTTAACACTAACTCTAACACTAGCCCTACCCCTAAAACTGATGCTAAACCTAAATCTAAACCTAACTCTAAACCTAACCTAAATGGTAACACTAACCCTATCCCTAACCCTAACCCTAACCCTATACCTTACCCTAAAAATAACTCTAAACGTATACCTAACCCTTACCGTAACCCTAACTGTAACACTAACTCTAATCTTAAATTCCAACCCTATCTCCAAGATTAACCCTAACACTAACCCTAAACCTAAACTAACACTAACCCTAACACAAATCCTAACACTAACTTTAACTCTAAACGTAACCCGAAGTCTAATCCCATCCCTATCCCTATCACCTAACCCCTAACACTAACCCTAATCGTAACCTTAACCCTAACCCTAAACCTAAACCTAACACTAAACCTAACCTAAAGCCTAACACTAATCCTATAACTAACCTTAACCATAACACTAAACTTTAACTTTAAAGATAACCCTAAAGGTAACCCTTAACACTATCCTTTAAGTCTAATCCTAAAGCTTACATTATCCCTAACACTAAGCCTACCCCAAATCTAAACCTAACCCTAAACCTAACCCTATTACTAATGCTAACCCTAACACTAACCCTAACACTAAACTCCAACTGTAATGCTAGCACTAACCCTAACCAGAACGCTTAAAGGAAGCTTTAATCTTAACCCTAATCCTAATAAAAACCTCTAAGAAAAACCCTAAACCATACGTAACCCTAACCCAAACCTAAACCTAATGCTAACATCTAAACATAAGGCTAACCCTAGCCCTAACTCTAACACTAACCCTAACTCTAACCATAACACTAAAATCTAAACCAAAACATCACCCTAAAAGTAACCCAACTGTAACACTAAACCCTATACTTTTACCCTAATCCTGAACCTTACACTATCACTAACCCTAAACCTACCACTAAACCTAACCCTAATCCTAACCCTAAACCTAATGCTAACCCTAATCCTACCCCTAACACTAAACTCTAACCGTAACAGTAACCATAAACCTAACCCTAAAATGAAGCTTTAACCCTAACCCTAACCCTAACCTCTAGGCGTAACGCTAACCCTAACCCTAACCTTAAACCTAACCCTAACACTAAACTTAATGCTAACCTCTAAACTTAACAGTTACCCTACCCTTAACAATAGCACTAAGGATAACCCTAAAACCTAACACTACCCCTAGCACTACCACTAACACTAACCCAAAGCCTAAACATAAACCCTAAACTTTAACTCTAATCCTGAACCTTACTCGTTCCCTAACACTAACACTAAACCTAACCATAACCCTAACCCTAACCCTACTCCTAACCATAATTCTAATGATAACTCTAAAACTAACCCTAACAGTAAACTCTAACCGTAACCTTACACTAACACTAACCCTAACCTCTAAGCCTAACCTTAACCCTAACCTTAACCCAAAAGCTAACAATAAACATAATGATAACCTCTAAACATTACCCTAACCTATCCCTAACACTAGCACTAAGGCTAACCCTAAACCCTAAGCCTACACCTAAGACTAACCCTAACCCCAAGCCTAACAATAACCCTAAATCTAACCCTAACTGTAAAACTAATCATAACCCTAACCCTAAACGTAACCTTTAGCCTAATCCTAACCGTCTCCCTAAAAAAAAAAAAAAAAAAAAAAAAAAAAAAAAAAAAAAAACTAACCCCTAACCCTAACCCTAACCTTAACCCTAACTCTAAACCTAGACATAATCCTAACTGTATCCCAAATGCTAGGGCTAACTGTAACTTCTTATCCTGACCCTAACCCTAACCCTAACCCAAAACCTAACCTCTAATCCTAACCCTAAATATAACCTCTAAACCTAACCCTGATCCTAACACTAACCCTAATCCTAACCCCTAACACAAAACTGTAATCCTAACCCTAACCCTAAACCTAACTCCATGCCTAACCCTAACGCTAACCCTAACCCTAACCCTAAACCTAAACCTTACTTCTAACCCTAACTGTAACCCTGAACATAACCCTAAATGTAACCCTAACTATAATCGTAACACCTAACACTTAATGCCTAAACCTAACCCTATGGCTAAACCTACCCCTAAGTCTAACCCTAACCCTAACACTAACCTTAAAACTAAATCTAAGCCTAATCCTAAACCCTAACCTTTAACTTTAATCCTGAAACTTACCCTATCCCTAACCCTAACCCTAACCCTGACCATAACACTAACCCGAATCCTAACCCCCAACACAAAACCCTAATGCTAATCCTAATCCTAAACCTAACTCCATCTCTAACACCAACCCTAACCCTAACATTAATCATAACTTTAACCCTAAACCTAACACTAAACCTAATGGTAAACCCAAACCTAAACGTATCCCGAAGCCTATACCTAACCCTGTCCCTAACACGGAACCCCTAACCCTAAACCTAACCCTAACCCAACCCTAAAACTAACGCTAACGGTAACCCTAACCCTAGCCCTAAACCTAAACCTAAAATCTGACATTAACACTAACACTAACCCTAAACCTAAAACTAACCGTACACCTAACGCTAACCCTAAACCTAACCTTAAACCTTAACCTAAGCATAACCTTAACACTAACCCTTAACCTAAACCTAACCTAATTGTAACACTAATCCTAACCATAATCCAAAGCCTAACCCTAACCTTAACCCTAACACCTAACCCCTAAACTTAAACCTAACCCGAACCCTAACCCTAAACATAACCCTAAACATAACCCTAACACTAGCACTTACCCAAACAATAAGCCTAACCCTATCCCTAACTCTAATCCTAACCTAAAACCTAACACTACCCCTAAACCTATTCCTAACCCTAACACTAAACTCTAACCCTATACCTAAGCCTAAAAATAACATGATTCAAATATATAAAAATATGTGATAATCATGATTCCCCATTATGTGGCCTTGAAGCCTTATAAAATTTTCACTTATTAATTAGAAAGGCTTTACTCTGGGCTTTTTGATATGGAAATATTTGAAGCTATAGTATATGAAGTTTTATCCAAATATTTTAAGGAAAAAGACAGACACTATGGTAACTACTATTCTTTAAAAAAATTATTTAGCTATTTCTTATGTTTATTTTAATTAAGGGAAAAACTTAAAAAATTAGGATATATAGTAGTAACTCTTTTTGATCTCCTGTTGACTTGTTTTGAAGTCCTGTAATACTCCCAAGATCTTGTTTTGACTGATTAGACTCTGTTCCATTCTGTGCGACAGTAGCAGGTTTGAAGGTATAGGCAACTAATTTGAAGGCAATGGGATTCACAAAGATGCCCATTCTGGTTTGACTATTGTCTCCTTTGGAAGTCCTGCAATGTTCACAATGCCTAAGTTTTATTGGTCTTGCTCTCCACTGTTTTGTCCAACTTTATAATATCTAATGAGATAGACAATTCCTTTTAAGGAAACAAGAGACAATGTTGATAACCATTGTTGATGACCTTGTACTCTGTTCTACATCATGTGCTATGTCTATCCTTGGTTTGGACTTACAGCTTTGTTTTGCCATATTTGACTTTATTATCTCCCCCCCAGGAGAGTAATGAGAACTGAGGAGTAATAAAATCCAAAATGTGTAAATTTTGTTATAAAAAAGAGAGGGAGGGAAAAAAAAAAGAGCTCTAACGGATATAACAACAAGTGTGTTTAGGGATGTTAAATAGCTGACTATATTAATGTTTTTGGATCATTGAACACAGCTGTTTGCAGTCTCTCCGTTTGAATGTCTACTTTGTATTCTTTGATACTGTGATTTGAGCAACTATTTCCAAGATGATATTATGTAATCTATTAACAGGTGATTTCTTACTGTTATGTTTATTTTTTTTTTGTAGTTCTGTATTATGTGTAACCTTACACTGCTTTGTCTTGTTTTGTGTTTTTCTCTTTTTCCTCTTAAATAAAAAAAAAAATAACCCTAACCCTAACAATAAACCCTAACCTTTAACCCTAATCCTAAACTTTACACTATCCCTAAGCCTAACCATAACTCTAACCCTAACCCTAATCCTAATTCTAATCCTAATACTAACACTTACACTAAACCTAACACTAAAATATAACCATAACCCTAACCCTAACAATAACCCTAAAACGAAGCTAAAACCATAACCATAACCATAACCGTAACCCTAACCTATAAGCCTAACCCTAACCCTAACCCTAATCCTAACCCTAATTCTAATGCTAACCCGAAAACTAACCCTAACACTAAACTCTAACCATAACCCTAACACTAAGCGTAACCCTAACCTCTAAGCCTAACACTAACCCTAACGCTAAACTTAACCCTAACAATAAACTTAATGCTAAGCTCTAAACATAACTCTAACCCATCCCTAACACTAGCACTAAGGCTAACCCTAAACTCTAAACCTACACCTAAAACTAACACTAACCCTAACCCTAACCCTAAACCTAAACCTAACCCTAACCCTAAACCTAAACCTAACTCTAAACCTAATCATAACCATAACCCTAAACGTAACCCTTCACCTAATCCTAACCATCTCCCTAAAACCTAACCCCTAACCCTAACCCTAAACGTAAT
The DNA here is from genome assembly GCF_034190915.1 of Cavia porcellus. Classification (NCBI taxonomy): domain Eukaryota; kingdom Metazoa; phylum Chordata; class Mammalia; order Rodentia; family Caviidae; genus Cavia; species Cavia porcellus. The sequence goes on along the minus strand of NW_026947517.1, from coordinate 31,861,640 downwards.
CCTAACTGTATCCCTAACCCTAATGCTAACTGTAACTTCTAATCTTAAGCCTAACCCTAAGCCTAACCCTAACCCAAAACCTAACCTCTAAACCTAACCCTAAATATAACCTCTAAACCTAATTTTGACCCGAACACTAACCCTAATCCTAACGCCTAAAACAAAACCCTAATCCTAAACCTAATCCTAACTCCATCCCTAACCCTAACCCTAAATTCGAACCCTATCCGTACCCTAAACATAACCCTAACTCTAATCGTAACACCTAACACTTAACGCCTAACCATAACTCTAAGGCTCAACCTACCCCCAAAATTAACAATAACCCTAACCTTAACCCTACACCTAAGATTAAATCTAATCCTAACCCTAACTCTAAAGGTATCCTGAAGCCTAACCATAACCTTATCCCTAACACCTAACCCATAACCCTAAAACCTAACCCTAACCCTAAACCTAACACTAACCATAACCCTAAACCTAACCCTAACCCTAAACCTAAAATGTGAACCTAACACTAACCCTAAGGTGAACAATAACCCTAACCCTAACCCTAAAACTAACCCTACACCTAATGCTAACAATAACCCTAACCCAAAACCTAACCCTAACGCTAACCTTAACCCTAACCCTTACCCTAAATCTAACCTAATCATAACACGAATCCTAACCATAACCCAAAGCCTAACACTAACTCTATCCCTAACACCTAACCCCTAAACCTTAACCTAACCCGAACCCTAAACCTTAACTTAACCCTAACCATAACCCTAACCCTAACACTTACCCTAACCATAACAATAACCCTAACAATAACTCTAACCTTAACCTAAACGCTAACACTAACCCTAACCTTAACCCTAACATTAAACTCTAACCCTAAACCTAACCCTAAAAATAACCATAACCCTAAACCCTAAACTTTAACCCGAATCCTAAACCTTACACTATCCCTATCCCTAAACCTAACCCTAAACCCTAACCCTGAACCTAACTCTAACCCTTACCCTAATCCTAATGCTAACCCTAACACTAAATTCTAACCATAACCCTAACCTTAACAATAACCCTAAAACGAAGCTTTAACCCTAATCCTAACCCTAAAGCTAACCCTAACTTTAACACTAACCCTAACACTAACCTTAACACTAACACTGTCACTAACACAAAACCTAAACCTAAAACTAACTCTAACCCAAACCTAAATACTAACACTAACCCTATCCCTAACCCTAACCCTAAAGATAATCCTAACCCTAAACATAAACACTAACCTTTAAATCTAATCTTAAAGCTTACCCTATCCCTAACACTAAGCCTACCCTAAACCTAAACCTAACCCTAAAACTAACCCTAATATTAGTGCTAACCCTAACACTTACCTAACACTAAACTCTAACCATAATCCTAACCCTTATCCTAACCAGAACCCTAAAATGAAGCTTTAACCTTAACCCTAATCCTAACACAAAACTCTAAGCCTAACCCTACCCCTTACCTTAAACCTAACGCTAACATCTAAACATAATGCTAACACTAACACTAACACCATCCCTAACACTAAACATAACCCTAAACCTAAACCTCACCCTAACCCAAATATGAATGTATCCCTAACACCTAAGCCCTAACCCTAACACGAACCCTAACCTTACCCCTAAAACTAACCCTAAACCTAAACGTAACCCTTAGCCTAATCTTAACACTCTCCCTAACAGCTAACACTGAACCATAATTCTAACCGTAACCATAACACTAACCCTAACCATAATCTTAACCCCTAACACAAAACCTAATCTTAAACCTAACACTAAAATTAACCCTAACCCAAAACCTAACCCTAACCCTAACCCTAACCCTAATTCTAACCCTAACCCTAACCCTAACTCTAACACTAACACTAAACCTAACTTCTAACTCTAAACCTAACACAAACCCAACATTAATCCTAATTCTAACCCTAACCCTAACTCTATCACTAACCCTAATACAAACCCTAACACTAACACTAATCCTAACCCTAACCCTAACCATAACCCTAAACCTAACCCTAACCCTAATCCTAACCCCTAACACAAAACCCTAATCCAAAACCTAACCCTACCCCTAACACTAACTCTAACCCTAACCCTAACACTAAAACCAACTCTAGCGCTAACCCTAACCCTAACCCTTAACACTAACACTAACACTAACATAATCCCTAACCCTAAACATAATATTAATTCTAACCCTCACACTAACCCGAATCTGAACACTATCCCTAACACCTAAGCCCTAACAGTACCCCCAACCATAACACTATCCCTAAAACTAACCTTAACACTAACCCTATCCCTAACCATAAAACCTAACCCTAACATTAAGACTATCACTAATCCTAACCGTAATCATAAACCTAACCCTAACACTAACGCTAACACTATACCTATCCCTAACATCTAACCCCTAACCTTAACATTAACCCTAACACTACCCCTAAAACTAACACTAACCCTAACTCTAAACCTAATCATAACCATAACCCTAAACATAAGCCGAAGCCTAATACTAACACTGTCCCTAACACCAAAGCCCTAAATCTAACCCTAACCATAACCCTAACTCTAACACAATCACTAACCCTAATACAAACCCTAACACTAACACTAATCCTAACCGTAATCCTAAACCTACCCCTAACACTATCCATTAACTCTAAACCTAAACCTAAACCTAACCCTAAATCTAACGCTAAACCCAACCTAACCCTAAACCTAACCCTAAACCTCACCTTAATCCTAACCCTTACCCTAACACTAAACTGTACTCCTAAGCTTAACCATAACCAGAAGCCTAACCCTAATGCTATCTCTAACACGAAACCCTAAAGCTAACACTAACCCTGAACCTAAACCTAAACCTAAACCTAGCACTAACCGTAACTCTAACCCCAACACTAACTCTGACCTTAACCCTAACCCTATCACTAACCCTAATACAAACCCCAACACTAACACTAACCCTAACCCTAACACTAACCCTAACCCTAACACTATACATTAACTCTAAACCTAAACCTAAACCTAATCCTAAATCTAACGCTAAACCCATCCCTAACCCTAACACTAACCCTAAACCTAAACCTCACCATAACCCTAACCCTCACACTAAAACTAAACTAAACGTACCACTAAGCCTAACCGTAACCAGAACCCTAACCCTAATGCTATCTCTAACACCGAAACCCTAAACCTAACACTAACCCTAAACCTAAACCTAAATCTAGCACTAACCGTAACTCTAACCCTAACACTAACTCTAAACTTAACCCTAACCCTATCACTAACCCTAATACAAACCCTAACACTAACACTAATCCTAACCCTAACCCTAACCCTAACCCTAATTCTAATCCTAACCCCTAACACAAAACCCTAATCCAAAACCTAACCCTACCCCTAACACTAACTCTAACCCTAACCCTAACACTAAAACCAACTCTAGCGCTAACCCTAACCCTAACCCTTAACACTAACACTAACACTAACATAATCCCTAACCCTAAACATAATATTAATTCTAACCCTCACACTAACCCGAATCTGAACACTATCCCTAACACCTAAGCCCTAACAGTACCCCCAACCATAACACTATCCCTAAAACTAACCTTAACACTAACCCTATCCCTAACCATAAAACCTAACCCTAACATTAAGACTATCACTAATCCTAACCGTAATCATAAACCTAACCCTAACACTAACGCTAACACTATACCTATCCCTAACATCTAACCCCTAACCTTAACATTAACCCTAACACTACCCCTAAAACTAACACTAACCCTAACTCTAAACCTAATCATAACCATAACCCTAAACATAAGCCGAAGCCTAATACTAACACTGTCCCTAACACCAAAGCCCTAAATCTAACCCTAACCATAACCCTAACTCTAACACAATCACTAACCCTAATACAAACCCTAACACTAACACTAATCCTAACCGTAATCCTAAACCTACCCCTAACACTATCCATTAACTCTAAACCTAAACCTAAACCTAACCCTAAATCTAACACTAAACCCAACCTAACCCTAAACCTAACCCTAAACCTCACCTTAATCCTAACCCTTACCCTAACACTAAACTGTACTCCTAAGCTTAACCATAACCAGAAGCCTAACCCTAATGCTATCTCTAACACGAAACCCTAAAGCTAACACTAACCCTGAACCTAAACCTAAACCTAAACCTAGCACTAACCGTAACTCTAACCCCAACACTAACTCTGACCTTAACCCTAACCCTATCACTAACCCTAATACAAACCCCAACACTAACACTAACCCTAACCCTAACACTAACCCTAACCCTAACACTATACATTAACTCTAAACCTAAACCTAAACCTAATCCTAAATCTAACGCTAAACCCATCCCTAACCCTAACACTAACCCTAAACCTAAACCTCACCATAACCCTAACCCTCACACTAAAACTAAACTAAACGTACCACTAAGCCTAACCGTAACCAGAACCCTAACCCTAATGCTATCTCTAACACCGAAACCCTAAACCTAACACTAACCCTAAACCTAAACCTAAATCTAGCACTAACCGTAACTCTAACCCTAACACTAACTCTAAACTTAACCCTAACCCTATCACTAACCCTAATACAAACCCTAACACTAACACTAATCCTAACCCTAACCCTAACCCTAACCCTAATTCTAATCCTAACCCCTAACACAAAACTCTAATCCAAACCCTAACCCTACAACTAACACTAACTCTAACCCTAACACTAACACTAACACTAACGCCAACCCTAGCACTAACCCTAACCCTAAACCCCAACCCTAACACTAACATGATCCCTAACCCTAACCATAACATTAAACCTAACCCTCACCCTAACACGAATCCGAACACTATCCCTAAGCCCTAAGCCCTAACAGTAACCCTAACACTAACACTACAACAAAAACTAACACTAACACTAACACTAACCATCACCCCAATACTAACAGTAACCCTAATACTAAAACTAACAGTAAACTCTAACCGTAACCCTAACCATAACCCTAACCCTAACCTAACCCTAACATTAACCCTAACCCTAACCCTAATCCTAACCCTAATCCTAATGCTAACCCTAACACTAACCCTAACACTAAACTCTAACCATAACCGTAACCCTAACAATAACCCTAAAACGAAGCTTAAACCGTAACCCTAACTCTAACCCTAAACCTAACCCTAACTTGTAAGGCTAACCCTAAACCTAACACTAATCCTAATGCTAACCTTAAAACTAACACTAACACTAAACTCTAACCGTAACCCTAACCATAAACCTAACCCTAAACTCTAAGCCTAACCCTAACCCTAATCCTAACCCCTAACACAAAACCCTAATCCAAACCCTAAATCTCCCCCTAACACTAACCCTAACCCTAACCCTAACACAAACTCTAGCGCAATCCCTAACCCAAAACCCTAACCCTAACCATAACATCATCCCTAACCCTAACCATAATATTAATCCTAACCCTCAGTCTAACCCAAATCCGAACACTATCCCTAACACCTAAGACCTAACAGTACTCCTAACCCTAACATGACCCCTAAAACTAACCCTAACACTAACCCTGTCCTTAAGGCTAAACCCTAACCCTAACATTTAGACTATCCCTAACCCTAACCCTAATCATAAAATTAACCCTAACACTAACACTAACACTAAACCTAACCCTAACATCTAACCCCTAACCTTAACACTACTGCTAACACTACCCCTAAAACTAACCCTAACCCTAACTCTAAACCTAATCATAACCATAACCCTAAACGTAACCCGAAGCCTAACACTAACACTGTCCCTAACACCAAAGCCCTAACCCCAACACTAACTCTGACATTAACTCTAACCATATCACTAACCCTAATACAAACCTTAACACTAACACTAAGCCTAACACTAACCCTAACCAGAACTGTAACACTATCCCTTAACTCTAAACCTAAACCTAACCATAAATCTAATGCTAAACCCAACCCTAACCGAAAACCTCACCTTAAACCTAACCCTTACCCTAACACTAAACTAACCATACCCCTAAGCCTGACCGTAACCAGAAGCCAAAACCTAATGCTATCTCTAACACCGAAAACCTAAACCTAACATTAACCCTAAACGTAAACCTAAACCTAAACCTAGCACTAACCGTAACCCTAACCCTAACACTAACTCTATCCTTAACCCTAACCCTATCACTAACCCTAATACAAACCGTAAAACTAACACTAATCCTAACCCTACCACTAACCCTAATCCTAACCCTAACCCTATCCCTAACCCTAACCCTAATCCTAACCCCTAATACAAAACACTAATCCAAACCCTAACTCTACCCCTAACACTAACCTTAACCCTAACCCTAAAGCCACCCCTAGTGCTAACTCTAACCCTAAACCCTAATCCTAACACTAACATTATCCCTAAACCTAACCATAACATTAAACCTAACCGTCACCCTAACACAAATCCAAACACTATCCCTAACATCTAAGCCCTAACAGTAACTCTAACACTAACACTACCCCTAAAACTAAACCTAACACTAACCCTAACCCTAACCCTAACCATCACCACAATCCTAACACTAACCCTAACACTAAAACTAACACTAAACACTAACCGTAACCCAAACCCTAACCCTAACCCTAAACCTAACCCTAATCTTAACCTTAACCCTAAACCTAACCCTAACCATAACCCTAATCCTAACCCTAATCCTAATGCTAACCCTAACACTAAACATAACACTAAACTCTAACCATAACCCTAACCCTAACAATAATCCTAAAATGAAGCTAAACCATAACCCTAACTCTAACCCTCACCCTAATCCTAAGCTATAAGCCTAACCCTAACCCTCACCCTAATGCTAATAGTAATCCTAATGCTAACCTTTAAACTAACCCTAACACTAAACTCTAACCGTAACCCTAACCCTAACCCTAACCCTAACTTCAAAGCCTAAACCTAACCCTAACCCTAACCTTATCCATAACCCTAACAATAAACTTAATGCTAAACTCTAAACATAATCCTAACCCATCCCTAACACTAACACTAAGGCTAACCCCAAACCCTAACCCTATGCCTAAAACTAACGTTAACCCTAACCCTAACCTTAACCCTAACCCTAACCCTAACTCGAAACTTAATCATAACCATAACCCTAAATGAAACCCTTAGCCTAATGCTAACCATCTCCCTAAAACCTAACCCCTAACCCTAACCCTAACCCTAACCGTAATCCTAACTGTATCCCTAACCCTAATGCTAACTGTAACTTCCAATCCTAAATCTAACCCTAAACCTAACCCTAATCCAAACCCTAACATCTAACCCTAAACCTAAATATAACCTCTAATCCTAACACTGACCCGAACACTAACCCTAATCCTAACGCCTAACACAAAACCCTAATCCTAACCCTAAACCTAACTACATCCGTAACCCTACCCTAATCCTAAATTGGAACCCTAACCGTAACCCTAAACATAACCCTGAATGTAACCCTAACTCTAATCATAACACCTAACACTTAACACCTAACCCTAACTTTAAAGCTCACCCTACCCATAAAATTAACAATAACCCTAACCTTAACCCTATACCTAACACTAAATCTAATAGTAACCCTAACCCTAAACGTATCCTGAAGACTAACCCTAACCCTACCCCTAACACCTAACCCATAACCCTAAAACCTAACCCTGATGCTAACCCTAAACCTAACGCTAACCAAAACCCTAACCCTAACCCTAAACCTAAAATCTGAACCTAACACTAACACTAACCCTAACGTGAACCCTAACCCTAACCCTAAAACTAAACCTACACCTAACGCTAAACATAACCTAAACCCTAACCCAAAACCTAACCCTAACCCTAACCTTAACACTAACCCTTACCCTAAAACTAACCTAACCATAACCCTAATCCTAATCATAACCTAAAGCCTAAACCTAAGCCTATCCCTAACACCTAACCCCTAAACCTAAACCTAACCTGAACCCTAAACCTAAGCTTAACCCTAACCGTAACCCTAAACCTATTACTTACCCTAACCATAACCCTAACCCTAATACTAACTCTAACCCCTACCTAACCCTAACACTAACCCTAACCCTAACCCTAACACTAACACTAAACTCTAATCCTAAACCTAACCCTAATCATAACCCTAAACCTAACCCTAACCGAAACACTAACCCTAACACTAAACCTAACACTAACCCTAACACTGACAGTAACACTAAACCTAAACCTAACTCTAACCCAAACCTAAATCCTAACACTAACCCTATTCAAAAACCTAACCCTAACACTAAACTCTAAACCTAACCCTAACCCTAAAGATAACCTTAACCCTAAACATAAACACTAATCTTTAAATCTAATCTTTCAGCTTACCCTATGCCTAACACTAAGCCTACCCTAAACCTAACCCTAACCCTAATCCTAACCCAATACTAATGCTAACTCTAACAATAACCCTAACACTAAACTCTAACAGTAACCCTAACCCTAACCCTAACCAGAATCCAAAATAAAGTTTAACCTTAACCCTAACACTAACACTAACCTCTAAGCATAACCCTAACACTTACCTAACCCTAAACCGAAACTAAACATAACGCTAACATCTATACATAATGCTAACTCTACCCCTAATACTAACACTAACCCTAACTCTAACCCTAACACTAAACTCTAAACCTAAACGTAACCCTAAAAATAACCCAATCCTAACCCTAAACCCTAACATTTAAGCCTAATCCTGAACCTTACCCTATCCCTAACGCAAAACCTAACACAAAATCTAAACCTAATCCTAAACCTAAAACCTAAAGCTAACCCTAAAGCTAACCCTAACACTAAACTCTTACCATAACCATAACCCTAAACCTAACACTAAAATGGAAATTTAACACTAACCCTAACCCTAACATTTAAGCCTAACCCTAACCCTAACATTAACCCTAACCGTAACACTAAACTTAACACTAACCTCTAAACGTAACCGTAACCCGACCATTAACAATAGCACTAAGGCTAACCCTAAACCCTAAAGCTAACCCTAACACTAACCCTAAACCTAACCCTAAACCCTAATGTTTAACCCTAATCCTGAAAATTACCCTAACCCCAACCCTAACCCTAACACTAACCCTAATCCTAACCATAATCCTAATGCTAAATTGTAATCCAAACCCTAACTCTAACCCTAAACTTAACCCTAACTTTAACCCTAACCCTAAACCTAACCCTAACCCTAACCCTAACCCGACCATTAACAATAGCACTAAGGCTAACCCTAAACCCTAAAGCTAACCCTAACACTAACCCTAAACCTAACCCTAAACCCTAATGTTTAACCCTAATCCTGAAAATTACCCTAACCCCAACCCTAACCCTAACACTAACCCTAATCCTAACCATAATCCTAATGCTAAATTGTAATCCAAACCCTAACTCTAACCCTAAACTTAACCCTAACTTTAACCCTAACCCTAACCCTAAACCTAACCCTAACCCTAATCCTAACCCTAATCCTAATGCTAACCCTAACGCTAACCCTAACAGTAAACTCTTACCGTAACCCTAACCCTAACAATAACCCTAAAATGAAGCTTTAAACGTAACCCTAAATCTAACCCTAATCCTAACCCTAACCTATAAGCCTAACCCTAACCCTAAACCTAAACCTATCCCTATTTCTAATGCTAACCCTAAAACTAACCCTAACTCTAAACTCTAACCATAACCATAACCCTAACCCTAACCCTAAACTCTAAGCCTAACCCTAACCCTAACCTTAACCCTAACCCTAACACTAAACTTAAAGCTAAACTCTAAACATAACCCTAACCCATCCCTAACACTAGCACTAAGGCTAAAACTAAACCCTAACCCTACACATAAAACTAACACTAACCCTAACCCTAACACTAACCCTAACCCTAACACTAAACTTAAAGCTAAACTCTAAACATAACCCTAACACATCCCTAACACTAGCACTAAGGCTAACACTAAAGCCTAACCCTACACATAAAACTAACACTAACCCTAACCCTAACACTAACCCTAACCCTAACCCTAACCCTAACTCTAAACCTAATCATAACCATAACCCTAAACGTAACCCTTAGCCTAATGTTAACCATCTCCCTAAAACCTAACCCCTAACCCTAACCCTAACTGTAATCCTAACTGTATCCCTAACCCTAATGCTAACTGTAACTTCTAATCCTAAATCTAACCCTAAACCTAACCCTAACCCAAAACCTAACCTCTAACACTAACCCTAAATATAACCTCTAACCCTAACGCTGACCCGAACACTGACCCTAATCCTAACACCTAACACAAAACCCTAATGCTAACCCTAAATCTAACTCCATTCCTAACCCTAACCCTAATCCTAAATTAGAACCCTAACCATAACCCTAAACATAAACCTAAATGTAACATTAACTCTAATCGCAACACCGAAAACATAATGTCTAACCCTAACTCTAAGGCTCACCCTAAACCTAAAATTAAAATAACCCTAACCTTAACCCTACGCCTAAGACTAAATCTAATCATAACCCTAACCCTAAACGTATCCTGAAGCCTAACCATAAACCTATCCCTAACACCTAACCTATAACTCTAAAACCTAACTCTAACCCTCAACATAAACCTAAAGCTAACCATAACACTAACCCTAACCCTAAACCTAACCCTAACCAAAAACCTAAACCTAAAATCTGAACCTAACCCTAACACTAATCCTAAACTGAACCTTAATCTTAACATTAAAACTAACATTACAGCTAACGCTAACCCTAACCATAACCCAACCCTAAACCTCACCCTAACCTTAACCCTAACCCTTACACTAAACCTTACCTAATCATAACCCTGATCCTAACTATAACCCAAAGCCTAACCCTACCCTATTCCTAACACCTAACCCCTAAACCTAAACTTAACCCGAACCCAAACCCTAAACTTAACCCTAACCGTAACCCTAACCCTAAAACTTACCCTAACCATAACACTAACTCTAACCCTAACACTAACTCTAACCCTAACCTAAACCCTAACACTAACCCTAACCCTAACCCTAACACTAACACTAACACTAAACTCTAACCCTAAACCTAACCCTAAAAATAACCATAATCCTAACCCTAAAGCCTAAAACTTAACCCAAATCCTAAACCTTACACTATCCCTAACCCTAACACTAACTCTGAACCGAACCCTAATCCTAATGCTAACTCTAACACTAACCCTAACACTAAACTCTAACTGTAACCCTAACCCTAACAATAACCCTAAAACGAAGCTTTAACCCTAATCCTAACCCTAAAACTAACCCTAACCATAACACTAACCGTAACATTAACCCTAACCCTAACACTGACAATAACACTAAACCTAAACCTAACTCTAACCCAAACCTAAATCCTAACACTAACCCTATCCCTAACCCTAACACTATCACTAAACTCTAAACCTAACCCTAACCCTAAAGATCACCCTAACCATAAACATAAACACTAAACTTTAAATCTAATCTTAACGCTTACCCTATCCCTAACAATAAGCCTACCATAAACCTAACCCTAACCCTAATCCTAACCCTAATACTAATGCTAACTCTAACACTAACACTAACACTAAACTCTAACTCTAACCCTAACCCTAACCCTAAACCTAACCCTAACCAGAACCCTAAAAAGAAGCTTTAACCTTAACCCTAACCCTAACACTAACCTCTAAGCCTAACACTAACACTTAGCTAACCCTAACCCGAAGCTAAAGCTAACGGTAACATCTATACCTAATGCTAACCCTAACCCTAACACTAACACTAACCCTAACTCTAACCTTAACACTAATCTCTAAAGCTAAACGTAACCCTAAAAATAACCAAACCCTAAGGCTAAAACCTAAACTTAAACCCTAATCCTGAACCTTACCCTATCCCTAACCCTAAATCTAACACAAAACCTAACCCTAATCCTAACCCTAATCCTAAAGCTATCCCTAAAACTAACCCTAACACTAAACTCTAACTGTAACCGTATCTCTAAACCTAACACTAAAATGAAGATTTAACACTAACTCTAACCCTAACATCCAAGCCTAAACTAACCCTAACCCAATGCTTAAGCCTAACCCTAACACTAAACTTAATGATAACCTGTAAATGTGACCGTAAACGTACCCTGAAGAATAGCACTAAGACTAATCCTAAACACTAAACCTAACCCTAACACTAACCCTAAGTCTCACAGTAAAACCTAACCGTTAACCCTAATCCTGAAAATTACCCAATCCTTAACCCTAACCCTAACCCTAACCCTAACCCTAATCCTAACCAAAATCCTGATGCTAACCCTAAAACTAACCCTAACACTAAACTCTAATGGTAACCTTAACCCGAAACCTAACCCTAACCTTTAAGCCTAACCCTTACCCTAACCCCAACCTTAAACCTAACCCTAACACTAAACATAACAATAACCTCTAAACATAACCCAAACCCATCCCTAAAACTAGGAGTAAGGCTAACCCTAAACCATAACTCTACCCCTAAAACTAACCCTAACCGTAACCCTAAACCTAACCCTAACCGTAAGCCTAACAATAACCTTAATCCTAACTCTAAACCTAATCATAATCCTAACAGTAAAAGTAACCCTTGGCCTAATCCTAACCGTCTCCATAAAACCTAACCTCTAACACTAACACTAACCCTAACCCTAACCCTAACCCTAACACTAACCCTAACCCTAACCCTAACTGTAATCCTAGCTGTATCCCTAACCCTATCACTAACTGTAACTTCTTATCCTAACCCTAAACCTAAACCTAAACCTAACCGTAATCCAAAACCTAACTTCTAACCCTAAACCTAAATATAACCTCTAACCCTAACCCTGAACCTAACACTAACCGTAATCCTAACTCCTAAATAAAACCCTAATCCTAACCCTAACGCTAACCTAACTCCATCTCTAACCCTAAACCTAAACCTAACTTCTAACCCTAAATGTAACCCTAAACAAAACCCCAACCATAACCCTAACTCTAATAATAACACCTAACCCTTAACACGTAACCTTAACCCTAAGGCTAACCCTACCCTTAAAACTAATGATAACCCTAACCTTAACCCTAACCCTAACACTAAACCTAATCGGAACCCTAACTCTAAATGTATCCTGAAGCCTAACCCTAACCCTATCACTAACACATAACCCATAACCCTAAAACCTAAACCTAACCCTAAACCTAAACCTAACACAAAACGTAAACCTAACCCTAACCCTAACCCTAAACCTAAATTCTGAACCAAGCCCTAACACTAACCCTAACCCGAACCCTAACCCTAACCCTAACCCTAAAACTAACCCTACACCTAACACTATCCCTAATCCTAACCCTAACCCGAAACCTAAGCCTAAGCTTAACCATAACTGTAACCCTAAACCTAACACTTACCCTAACCATAACCCTAACCCTAACCCTAACACTAACTCTAACCCTAACCTAAACACGAACACTAACCCTAACCCTAACACTAAACCCTAACCCTAAACCTAACCCTAAAAATAACCCTAACCCTAATCTAAAACCCTAAATTTAACCCTAATCCTAAAACTTACACTATCCGTAACCCTAGTCCTAACCCTAAACATAAACCTAACCCTTACCCTAACCTTAATCCTAATGCTCACCCTAACACTAACCCTAACACTAAACACTAACCTTAAACCTAAGCCTAAAAGTAACCCTAAGCCTAACCCTAAACAGTAACCTTTAAATCTAAACCTAAAGCTTACCCTATCCTTAACGCTAAGACTATGGTAAACCTAACACTAACCCTAACCCTAACCCTAACCCAAACCCTAACCTCTAACCCTAACCCTAACCCTAACCTCTAGCCCTAACACTAACCCTAACCCTAATCCCTAACAAAAAACACTAATCCTAACCCTAACCCTAACTCTAATCCTAACCCAAACACTAACCCTAAACCTAACCCTAAACCTATTGCTAACCTCAAACCATAATTGTAGCCCTTACTGTAACCGTAACACCAACCCTAACCCTAACCAAAACCCATAAACCTATCCCTAAAATGTAACCCCTAAACATAACCATAAACCTAAACCTAACCCTAACCATAAGCCTAACCATAACCCTACAACTAAATCTAATGCAAACCCTAACCCTAAGCCTAACCCTAACTCTAACCTAATTATAACCCTAAACCTAAACATAACCATAAACATAAGACTAATCATAACCATAAACCTAACTCTAACCCTAACACTAACCCTAACCCTCACACTAACCCTAACCCTAACCCTAAACTTAACCCTAACACTAAGGTCTAAACCTAACCCTAACCTTAACTGTAACCCTAACCCTAAAACTAACCACTAACCTTAATCCTAACCCTTAGCATATCCCTAACCTAATCCTACCCCTACCCATAACCCTCAACTAAGCTTTAACCATAACCATAACCCTAAGCATAACCATAACCTCTAAGCCTATCACTAACCCTAATGCTTACCCTAACTCTAACCCTAAACCAAAAGCTAACCTCTAACCATAACCCTAACCCTACCCCTAAGCTTAATCATAACCCTAAACTCTAACCGTAACTCTAAACTTAACCCTAACCATAAACCTGAACTTAAGCTTTAACCCTAACCCTAAAACAAACCCTAACCCTAACCATAACCTCTAAGCCTAACCCTAACCCTAATCCTAACTCTAAACCTAAACCAAATGCTAACGTTTAAGCTTAACCTTAACCCTAATCCTAACCCTAACACTAACGTTAACTAATTTCTAACCCGAACACTAACAATAACCCTAAACCTAAACAGAACCCTAACCCTATGCCTAAACACTAACGCTAAACCTAACACAATCCCTAACCCTAACGCTAACCCTAAACCGAACCATAAACCTAACACAAACTCTAACCCTATCACTAACACCTAACCCCTAAAACTAACTCTAACCCTAACCCTAACTCTAAAACTAACACTAAACCTAACCCTAACACTAACCCTAACCCTAAACCTAAACCTAATTGTAACCGTAACCCTAATCGTAACCCAAAGCCTAACCCTAACCCACTACCTAACACCTAACTCCCAACCATAACCTTAATCATAACCCTAACACTAAGCGTTATCCTAACCCTAACCCTAACACTAACGCTAACCATAAACCGAACCATAAGTGTAAATTCTAATCCTAAACCTAACCCTAACCCTAAACCTAAACCTAACCCTTACGCTAACACTAACCCTAAACACTAACCATAAAACTCAACCTAACCCTAACCTTTAAATTTAACACAAACCCTAACCCTAACCCTAACCATAATCCCAAATGTAACACTAACCTCTAACCATAACCATAACCCTAATTCTATCCATAACCGAAACACAAATCCTAACAATAACCCTAACCCATAACACTATCACTAACACCTAAACCTCACACTAACCATAAAATTAACCCTAACACTAATCTCTAACCCTAACCCTAACCATAACCATAACCCTAACCCTAAAACTAAACACTAGCCCTAATCCTAACCCCTAGCATATCCCTAACCGAACCCTACCCCTAATACTAACCATCAACCTAACCTTTAAACCTACAGGTTACCCTAACCATAACCATACACTCTAAGCATAACACTATCCCTAACACTAACCCTTACACTAACACTAAACCAAAAGCTAATCTCTAACCATAACCCTAACCCTAATCTTAATCCTAACCCTAAACTCTAACCGTAACCTTAACCTTAACCCTAAACGTAAACCTGAACTTAACCTTTAACCCTAACCCTAACCCTTACCATAACTTCTAAGCCTAACCCTACCACTAACACTAATTCTAAACCTAAACCAAATGCTAGCCTCTTACCATAACCCTATCCCTAAGCCTAGCACTAACACTAACATTAAAACTAACTTCTAATCCTAACACTAACCCTAACCCTAAAACTAAACCTAAACCTAAATCTAAACCTAAACCTAAACCGAAACCTAACCCTAACCCTAACTCTACCCCTAACCCTAACGCTAAGCTAATTGTAACCTTAACACTAACCATAACCCTAAGCCTAACCCTAAAAACTAACCCTAACTCTAAACCTAACTCAAACCATCACACTAACCCTAACACTAACACTAAAACTAACACTAACACTAACATCTAAACCTAACCCAAATCCTAACAATAACACTAACCCTAAAACTAACCACTAACCCTAATCCTAACCATTACCATATCCCTAACCATCATCATAAGCCTAACCCTAACACTGAAACTAAGCTTTAACTCTAACCCTAACCCTAACCCTAATCATAACTTCTAAGCTTAACACTATCCCTAACACTAACCATAACTCTAACCCTAAACCAAAAGCTAACCTATAACCTTAAGCCTAACCCTAACCATAACCCTAAACCTAATCCTTAACTCTAATGGTAACCCTAACTGTAACTCTAAACATAAACCTGAACCTAAGCTTTAACCCTAACCCTAACACTAACCCTAAACATAACCATAACCTCTAAGTCTAACCCTAACACTAAATCAAACCCTAACTCACACCCTAATACAAACGCTAACCTCTAACCAGAACCCTAAACCTAATGCTAACACTAAACCTATCTTCTAAACCTAACACTAACTCTAACCATTAAACTAAACCTAAGACTAAACAAAACCCTAACGCTAAACCATAAACCTAACCCCAATTCCACCCCTAACCCTAACCCTAGTCTTAAACTGAACCCTAAACCTAACCCTAACACTAACCATATCGCTAACACCAAACCCCGAACCCTAACCCTCATCCTAACTCCCTAACCCTAACACTAACCCTAATCCATCACCCTATCCCTAAAACCTAAACTCAAATCCTAACCTAACCCTAACCTGAACCCTAACACTAAATCTAACCCAAACCCTAAACCTAACCATAACCCTAACGCTAACCTAATGGTAACACAAAATCTAACCATAATCCTAAGCCTAACCCTAACCATAACCCTAACTCTAAAACTAACCTTAACCCTCACACTTAACCTAACACTAACTGTAACACTAACCTCTTAACCTAACCCTAACCCTAACCATAACACTAAATCTAACGCAAATCCTAACAATAACTCTAACCCTAAACCAAACACTAACCTCTAACCATAGCCCTAACACTAACTCTAACACTAAACCTAACTTTTAAGCCTAACACTAACCCTAACCCTAATCCAAAACCTAACTCTAACCCTAACCCTAAACCTAAAACTAAACCTAAACCGTAACCCTAACCCTAATACTATCTCTAACCCTAACCCTCACCCTAACCCTAACCCTAACCCTAACCCTAACCCTAACCCTAAACTGAACCATAATCCTAACCCTAAGCCAATCCCTAACAGCTAACCCCTAAGATTTACCCTAAACCTATCTCTAAAACTAACGCTAAACCTAACACTAACCCTAACCCTAACCCACAGCCTAAAACTAACCCAATCCCTAAAACATAACTCCTAACCCTAACCTTAATTATAACCCTAATACAACGCATAACCCTAACCCTAAACTTAATACTTACCCTAACACTAACCCTTACTCTAATTTTAACGCTAAAGCTAACCCTAACCTTTAACTATAACATAAATCCTAACGCTAACCCTAAACCTAAACCTAATGCTAACCTCTAACCATAACCGTAACCCTAACTCTAACCATAATAACCCTAAACCATAATGCTATCCCTAACACCTAACCCCTAAACCTAACCCTAACCCTAACCATAACCATAACCCTAACCCTAACCCTAACACTAAATCTAATGCAAACCCTAACCCTAACCCTAATCCCAATGCTAACCTAATTGTAACCCTAAACCTAACCCTAAGCATAACCATAAGACTAATCCTAACCATAACTTTACTCTAACCCTAACCCTAACCGTAACACTCACACTAACCCTAACCCTAACCCTAATAGTAATCTCTAAACCTAACCCTAAATTGAACAGTAACCCTAACACTAAAAGTAACCACTAACCTTAATCCTAACCCTTAGCATATCTCTAACCTAATCCTACCCCTAAACATAACCCTCAACTAAGCTTTAACCATAAACGTAACCCTAACCATAACCATAACCTCTAAGCCTAACACTAACCCTAACACTTACCCTAACTCTAAACCTAAACCAAAAGCTAACCTCTAACCATAATGTTAACCATACCCCTAAGCCTAATCATAACCCTAAACTCTAATCATAACCCTAACAATAAACCTGAACTTAAGCGTAAACCCTAACCGTAAAACTAACCCTAACCCTAACCATGACCTCTAAGCCTAACCCTAACTCTAACCCTAACTCTAAAACTAAACCAAATGTTAACCTCTAAGCATAAACTTAAACCTAACCCTAACCCTAATCCTAACACTAATGTTAACTAACTTCTAACCCGAACACTAACAATAATCCTAAACCTAAACTGAACATTAAACCTAAGCCTAAACACTAACGCTGACCCTAACACTATCCCTAACCCTAAACCTAAACCCTAAACGGAACCATAAACCTAACACAAACTCTAACCGTATCGCTAAAACCTAACTCTAACCCTAACCCTAACTCTAAAACTAACACTAAACCTAACCCTAACACTAACCCTAACTCTAACCCTAAACCTAATTGGAACCCTAACCCTAACCATAACCCAAAGTCTAACCCTAACCCACTCCCTAACACCTAACTCCTAACCATAACATTAATCATAACCCTAACACTAAGCGTAATCCTAACCCTAACACTAAACCTAACCATAAACTGAAACATAAGCTTAAATTCTAATCCTAAGCCTAACCCTAACCCTAAACATAACCCTTACCCTAACACTAAGCCTAAACACTAACCGTAAAACTAAACTTAACCCAAACCCTAAACCTAACCCTAACCATAATCCTTAATGTAATGCTAACCTCTAACCATAATGATAACCCTAACTCTATCCGTAACCCTAACCCAAATCCTAACAATAACCCTAACCCATAACACTATCGCTAACATGTAACCCCTAAACCTAACCCTAACCCTAACACTAACACTAAATCTAATGCAAACCCTAACCCTAAAAATAACGCTAACCTAATTGTAACCCTAACCCTAACAATAAGCCTAAGCCTAATGCTAAACATAACCCTAACTCTAACCGTAACCCTAACCCTCACACTAACCCTAACCCTAACCCTAACCCTAACCCTAACACTAACACTAACACTAACTTCTAAACCTACCGCTAAACCTAGCCGTAACCCTAAGCCTAAAACTTACCACTAACAATGAACCTAACCCTTAGCATATCCCTAAACGAACCCTACCACTAACCCTAACCCTCAACCTAAACTTTAACTCTAACCGTAACCCTAACCATCACCATAACCTCTAAGCCTAACACAAACCCTAACACAAGCCATAACTCTAACCCTAAAACAAAAGCTAACATCTAATCATAACCCTAATCCTAAACATAACACTAATCCAAAGCCTAAAATCTAACCGTAACCCTAACCTCAACCCTAACCATGAACCTGAACTTAAGCTTTAACCCTAAACCTAACCCTAACCCTAACCTATCCCTAACCCTGACCCTAAACCTAACACTAAACCTAACTTCTAACCCTAACCCTCACTGTAAACCTCAACCTAACCCTAACCCTAACCATAACACTCACCCAAACCCTAACCCTAAACCTAAACTCTAACCCTAAGCCTAAACCTAACACTAACCCTAACCCTAACAATAACACTAACCCTAACCCATAACACTATCCTTAAGACCTAACCCTAACCCTAAGGCTAACCTAATTGTAATCCTAACACTAACCATAACACTAAGCCTAACCCTAAACCTAACCCTAACTCTAAACGTAACCTTAACCCTCACACTTATCCTAAACCTCACCCTAACATTAACACTAACATCTAAACCTAACCCTAATGCTAACCATAACCCTAACCGTAAAACAAACCACTGTCCATAATCCTAACCCTTACCATGTCCCTTACCCTAACACTAATCCTGACCCTAACCCTGAATCTAAGCTTTAACAATAAATGTAACCATAACCATAACCCTAAACATAAAACTCAACCTAAGGCTTAACCCTAACTATAACATTAACCCTAAACTTAACCATAACGTCTAAACTTAACCCTAAACATAAACCTAACCTTAACTCTAACTCTAAAAGATAAGATAACCTCTAACCCTAATCCTAACCCTAACCCTAACACTAAACCTATCTTCCAAACCGAACACTAACACTAACCCTAAACATAAACATAAACCTAACACTAACCCTAAAACAAACCCTAACTATAACCCTACCACTATATCTAACTCTAAGCCTAACCCTAAACTGAACCCTAATTCTAACCCTAACCCTAAAACTATCGCTAACAACTAACCCCTAACCCTAACCCTAACTCTAAAACTAACCCTAAAAGTAAACCTAACCCTAACACTAACCCTTACCCTAATACTAACGCTAAACCTAATCATAACCCTAACCCTAACTGAAACCCAAAGCCTAAACCTTACCCTCTCCCTAACACCTAACTACTAACCCTAACCTTAATAATAACCGTAACACTAAGCGTAACCCTAATCCTAACCCTAACGCTAACCCTAACACGAAAGCGAACTATAACCCTAAACTTTAACCCTAAAACTAACCCTAACCGTAAACCTAACACTTAGCCTAACACTAACCCTAAACTCTAATCATAACACTAAACATAACCATAAGCTTTAACTCTAACCCAAACCCTAAATATCACTAACCTCTAACCATAACCTTAACCCTAACTCTAACCGAAAAACTAAACCTAACACTAAACCTAACACTAATCCTAACCCATAACTCTATCCCTAACACCTAACCCCTAAACCTAACACTAACCCTAACCCTAACTCTAAACCTAACACTAAATTTAACACAAACCCTAACCCTAACCCTAATGAAAACTTAATTGTAACCCTAAACCTAACCATAACACTAAGCCTAACCCTAAAAATATCCCTAAATTTAACCATAAAATTCACCCTCACACTAACCGTAACCGTAACCTTAAAACTAACCTCTAAAACTAACGCTAACCATAACATTAACCCTAACCCTAACTCTAACCCTAACACTAAAGCTAATCCTAAACTCTAACCTTAACCATAACAGTAACCCAAAACATATACCTGAACCTAAGCTTTAAACCTAACCCAAACCATAAGCATAACCTCTAAGCCTAACCCTAACACTAAACCTAAACCTAACTCAAACGCTAAACCAAAAGCTCAACTCTAAACATAACCGTAACCCTAACCCTAATGCTAACACTAAACCTAGCTTCTAAACCTAAAACTAACCCTAATCCTAAACCTAAACCTAAACCTAAACATAACACTAACCATAAACCCAACACTATCCCTAAACCTAACCCTAACGCTAACCCTAAACCGAACCCTAAACATAACCCTAACCCGAACACAATCGCTAACACCTAACGCCTAAGCCTAAACATAACTCTAAAACTAACCCTATCCCTAAACCTAGCCCTAATCCTAACTCCAACTGTAATCCTAACCCTAAACTCTAACCCTAAACTTAACCTTAACCCTAACCATAAACCTGAACTAAAGCTTTAACCCTAACCCTAAGCCTAACCATAATGGCTAAGCCTAACACTAACCCTAACCCTAAACCTAACCCTAAACCTAAACCAAAAGCTAACCTCTAACCATAACCCTAACCCTAACCCTAACCTTAAACCAAACCATAAACTCTAACCGTAACCCTAAACTTAACCCTAACCATAAACCTGGACCTTAGCTTTAACCTTAACCCTAACCCTAACCATAAACTCTAAGCCTAACCCTAACCCTAAATATAACCCTATACCAAAGGCTAACCTCTAAGCATAAACCTAACCCTAAACCTAAACCTAACCCTAACACTAAATCTATATTCTAACCCTAACACAAACCCTAACCCTAACCCTAACCCTAAACCTTAGCCTAACCTTACCTTAAATGCTAACCCTAAACCTAACACTATCCCTAAACCAAACTCTAACCCTAAACCGAACCCTAAATCTAACCCTAACCCTAAACCTAAGGTTTAACCCTAAATCTAACCCAAACATAAAGCTAACCACTAACCATAACCCTAACCCTAACCCTAACCCTAAACTCTAACCATAACACTAACACTAATCCTAAACATATCTCTAATATCTAACCCTAAACCTAACATTAACCTTAACCCTAACCATAGCTCTAAAACTAAACTAAACGTAACTCTAACCCTAATGTAACCAAAGCCCAAACATAACCAAAACACTAAACCTAACCCTAACACTAACCCTAAACCCTAATCATTAAACTAACACTATCCATTATCCCAACCCTAAAGGTAAATTTAACCCTAACCATAACGCTAACCCTAACTCTATCCCTAACACCTAACCCCTAACCCTAACACTGAACATAACCCTAAAACTATCACCAAACTTAAGCATAACCGTAAGCCTAAGCCTAACCCGAAACTTAACCCTAACACTAACCCTAACTTTAACCCTCTCCCTAACACCTAACACCTAACCCAAACCCTAACACTAACCCTAACTTCTAATCCTAACCCTAATCCTAACAATAACCATAACCATAACATTAACCCAGACCTAACATCAATTCTTTAATCTAACCCTAAAACTACCCCTTAAACTATCACTAAGCCTGACTGTAATACCTAAACCTAACCCTAGCATAACCCTAGTACTAAAACGAAACCTAAACCTAACCCTAAACCATACATCCAACCCTAAACCTAACCCTAACGGTAAACGTAAACAAAACCCTATTGCTAACACCTAACCCCTAACCTTAAACCTAAACCTAACTCTAAAACTAACCCTAAACCAATCCGTAACAATGACCCTAAACCTAAGCCTAATCATAACCCTAACCATAATCCAAATCCTAACCCTAACCCTCTCCCTAACACCTAACTCCTAAAAATAACTTTAATCATAACCCTAATATTAAGGGTAACACTAACCCTAACCCTAACACTAACCCTAAATCTAAACAGAACCATAACATTAACTCTAACCTTAAACCTAACCCTAAACCTAAACCTAACCCTAACACTAAACATAACTCTTATAATAAAACTAACCCTAAACTCTAACCGTAACCCTAACCCTAATCCTAACCTTTAACTCTAACCCAAAACCTAAAACTAACCCTAACTCTAAGATGAAAGCTAACCTTTAACCATAACCGTAACCCTAAACCTAACCCTAACCCTAAACCTTACACTAACCCTTACACTAATCCTATCCCTAACACCTAACCCCTAAACCTAACCCTAACACAAACACTAACCCTACCACTAAATCTAATGCCAACTCTAACCCTAACCCAAACGGTAATGCTAACTTAATTGTAAACCTAACCCTAAATGTAAATCTAAGCCTAATCCTAACCCTAAACATAAGCCTAACCCTCACACTAACCCTAAACCTAATCCTAACCCTAACACTAACCTCTAAACCTAACCCTAACCCTAACACTAACCTTTAAACCTAACCCTAACCCTAACCGTAACCCTAACACTAAAATTAATCACTAACCCTAACACTGAACCTAAGCTTTAACCCTAACCCTAATCCTATCAATAATCTCTGAGCCTAACACTAACAATAATCCTAAATCTAACCCTAAATCAAATGCTAACCTCTAACCAAAACGCTAACCATACCCCTAAACTTAACCCTAACACTAAACCTAAATTCTAACCGTAACACTAACCCTAAACCTAAACCTAAACCTAACCCTAACCGTAACACTATCCCTAACCCTAAACCTAACCAAAAACCGAACCCTAAACTTAACCCTAACCCTAACCCTATCCCTAACACCTAATCCCTAATCTTAAACTTAACCCTAACTCTAAAACTAACGTTAAACCAAACACTAACCATAACCATAACACTAACCCTAAAACTAATCATGACCCTAACCCTAACCGTAACAAAAAGCCTAAACCTAACCCTCTCCCTAACACCTAATTCCTAACCCTAACCTTAATCATAACCCTAACATTAAGCATAACCACAACCCTAGCCCTAAGTCTAACTCTAACCCTAAACCTAACCATAACCCTAAACTCTAACCCTAAACCTAACCCTAACCCTAAACCTAACCCTTATCTTTACACTAACCCTAAACTCTAACCGTAACCCTAAACCTAACCTTTAACACTGACCCAAACCCTAACCCTAACCATTAACTCTCACCCAAACTGTAAACCTAAGCCTAACCCTAACCCTAAACTTACAGTTAAACTCTAACCATAACCCTAACCATAACCCTAACCATAAGCCTAACCCTATCCCTTACACTAACCCTTACACATAACCCTATCCCTAACACCTAACCCCTAAATCTAACCCTAACTCAAACCCTAACCCTAACACTAAATCTAATGCAAACTCTAACCCTAACCCTAATGATAACCTAATTGTAACCCTAACCCTAACCATAAACCCAAGCCTAACCCTAACCCTAACCCTATCTCTAACCGTAACCCTAACCCTCACACTAACCCTAAACCTAACCTTAACACTAATACTAACCTCTAAACCTAACCCTAACTCTCACCGTAACCCTAACCCTAATACAAACCACTAAACCTAATCCTAATCCTTAGCATATCCCTAAACCTAACCCTAACAATAGCCCTAACACTAACCCTAAATGTACACTTTAACTGTAACCCTAACCATAACCCTAATCATAACCTCTAAGGCTAACACTTACCCTAACCCTAACCCTAAGGCTAACACTAACCCTAACACATACCTCTAACCCTAAACCTAACCCTAACCCTAACACTAACCGTAACCATAACCCTAACCCTAACACTAACCCTAAACCTATCCCTATCCCTAACATCTAACCCTAACTCTAATCCTAACCCTAACTCAAACCTAATTGTAACTCTAACCCTAACCATAACCTGAAGACTACCCATAATCCTAACCCTAACTCTAACACTAACACTAACCCTATACTATAACCCTAAACCTAACACTATCCCTAACCCTAACTCTAACTGCAAACCTAACCCTAACCCTATCCCTAACGCCTAACCCCTAACCCTAAGGCTAAACCGAACCCTAAAAAAAACACTGAACCTAACCCTAACCCTAATCTTAACCGTAAACCTAACAATAAAACTAATTGTAACACTAACCCCAACTGTAACCCGAAGCCTAACCATAACCCTAATCCTAACACTAACCCTAAAACTAACAATACACCCTAACCCTAAAACTAAAACTGACCCTAAGCCTAACCCTAAAACTAACCCTAACACTAACCCAAATTTCTAACCATAACCTTATGCCTAACCCTAAAACTAACCCTAACCCTAACCCTAAACTCTAACCGTAACCCTAAACCCAACCCTAATCTTTAACTCTAACCCAAACCCTAACACTAACCCCAACACTAACCCTAAACCTAATGCTAATCTCTAACCATAACCGTAACCCTAACCTTAACCCTAACAACTAACAATAATCATAATCCTTAGCATATACCTTACATAACACAAAGCCTAAATGAACCTAAGCTTTAACCCTAACCCCAACCCTAAACCTAACCATAACCTCAAAGCCTAGCACTAACCCTAACACTAAGCCTAACTCTAACCGTAAAACAAAAGCTAATCTCTAAACATAACACTAACCCTAACTCTAAACTTAAACCTACTGCTAAATTCTAACCATAACCCTAACACTAAACGTAATCATGAACCTAAGCTTAACCATAATCCTAACCCTAACCCTAACCCTAAACATAACCTCTAAGTCTAACCCTAACCCTAACCCTAACTCCAACCCTAAACCAAATGCTAACCTCTAACCATAACCCTAACTCTAACTGTAAAATTAACCATAACCCTAACACTAAACCTAACTTCTAACCCTATCACTAAACCTAACACTAAACCTACCCCTAATCCTAAACACTAACCCTAAATATAACACTATCCCTAAACCTAACCCTAACCCTAAACTGAACCTTAAACCTAACCCTAACCTTAACCATATCGCTAGCAACTAACAGCTAAACCTAAACCTAACCCTAACTTTAAAACTAACCCTAAACCTAACACTAACTCTAACCCTAACCCTAACCCTAAACCGAATCATAACCCTAAAACTAACGTAACACAAAGCCTAACCCTAACACCTAACCAGTAACCCTAACCTTAATCATAACCCTAAGTGTAACCCTAACAATAACCCTAACAGTAGCCCTAACCCTAAACCAAACCATAATGTTAAACTCTAACCCGAAACCTAACCCTAACACAAAACCTAACACTTAACCTCACACAAACACAAAACTCTAACAGTAACCCTTACCCTAAACCTAAACTTTAACTCAAAACCAAACACTAACCCTAAACCTAAACCTAATGATAACCTGTAACCATAACTGTAACCCTAACCCTAACCTTAACTCTAACCCTAACCCTAAATAGTAATCCTAAACCTAACCATAACCCTAACCCTAAACCTAAACCTAACCTTAACCCTAATCCTTACCTAAACCTAACTATAACCATTACTCTATCCCTAACACCTAACCCCTAAAATTAACCTAACCCTAACCCAAAATTCTAACCCTAATCCTAACCTTTACCCTAACCCTAACACTAACCCTCACCTCGAACACTAAGCCTAACCCTAAACCTATCCCTAACCCTAACTGTAAACCTAACACTAAACCTAAATTCTAACCCTAACCCTATACTAAATGTAATCCTAACCAAAACCATAACCATAGGTCTAGCCATAACCCTAACACTAACCATATCCATAAGGTTAACGCTAACCCTAAACCTAAACCTAAGCTTTAATCCTAACCCAAACCATAACCCTAACCATAACTTCTAAGACTCACCCTAATCCTAACCCTAACCACAAACTGTATCACTAAACCTAACACTAACCTTTATTCATACCCTAACCCTAACCCTTACCCTAACACTCAACTTAACCCTAACCCTAAATCTAATACTAAACCTAAGCTTTAACCCTAACCTTGACCCTAAACTCTAACAGAAACACTAACCTTAACCCAAACCTATCCCTAAAAACTAACCATAAATCTAACCCTAACCCTAACCCTAGCCCTAACCCGAAGCCTAACCGTAACCCTAAACCTAACCCTAAACCTAACGCTAACCTTAAACCCTAACCATAAACGTAACACTATACCTAACCCTAACCCTAACCCTAACCGTAAACCTAACCCTAAACTTAACCATAACCCTAACCCTAACCCTATCACTAACACCTAACCCCTAACCCTAATGCTAAACCTAACACCAAAACTAACACTAAACATAACCCTAACCCGAAACCCTACCCTAAGCCTAACCCTAAACTTAATCGTAACAATAACCATAACCGTAACCCGAAGCCTAACCTTAACCCTCTCCCTAACACCTAACCCCTAAACCTAACCCTGACCCTAACCCTAAACGTAACCATATCACTAACACCACCTGTAACCCTAAATTCTAATCCTAACCCAAACCTTAACCCTAACCCAGACCTAACATTAATACATTAGCCTAACCCTAAGCTTATCCCTTAAACTGAACCTAAGCCTGACTCTAATACCTAAACCTAACCCTAACGTTAAACCTAGCATAACCCTAACACTAACCCTAAACCTAAACCTAAACCTCAACCTCAACCTAACCCTAACCATAACACTAACCCTAATCCTAACCCTAACCCTAAACACTCACCATAACCCTAACCATATCCCTAAGCCTAACCCTAACCTTAACCCTAACACTAACACTAATGCTAAACCTAATCCATAACCCTATCACTAACACCTAACCCCTAAAACTAACCCTGACCCTAACACTAACACTAACACTAACACTAAATCTAACGCAAACCCTAAACCTAAACCTAACCCTAACCCTAATGCCAACCTAATTGTAACCCTAAACCTAACCATAACCCTAAGCAAAAACCTAACCTTAACTCTAACTCAAACCCTAAGCCTCACACTAATATCAAACCTATCCATAACCCTAACACTAACCTCTAAAACTAACACTAACTCTAACCCTAACCCTAACCCTGAAACTAACCACTAACCCTAATCCTAAACCTTACACTATTCCTAACCCTTACCCTAAGACTAATCCTAACACTGAACCTAAGCTTTAACCCTAACCCTAACACTAAGCATAAGCTCTAAGCCAAACACTAACCCTAACACTAACCCAAAATCTAACACTAAAGGAAACGCTAACCTCTAATCATAACCTTAACCATAACCATAACCGTAACCCTAACACTAACAGTAACCCTGAACTGCAGCTTTTAAACTATCACTAACCGTAACCATAACCTCTAAGCATAACCCTAACTCTAACCCTAAACCAGACGCTAACCTCTAAACATAAACCTAACCTTAATCTTAACCATAACACTAACCCTAACACTAAACCTAAACGTAACACTAACCATAACCCTAACACTAACCCAAAACCCTAACTCTAAAGCTAACAGTATTCCTAAGCCTAACCATAACCATAAACCGAATTCTAACCCTAACATTAACTCTAATGCTTTCGCTAACACTTGTCCCTTAACGCTAACCCTAAACCTAACTGTAAAAGTAAGCCTAAACCTAACCCTAACACTAAACCTAACCCTAAAACTAACACAAACATCTAACAATAACCCTAACCCTAGCCCTAACCCGTAAACCTAACGCAAACACTAACCCTAACCCTAAATATAACCCTAAACTAACCCTAAACATAACCATAAGCATAACCCTATCCCTAAAACATAACTCCTGAACTTAACCCTAACACTAACTCTAACCCAAAACTCTAATCCTAACCCTAAACTTAACCCTAACCTGAAAACTAACCCTAACCCAAATTCTAACCCTAACCCTAACCATAACCATAACAACAACCCTATACATAACACCAAAACCCTAAACCTAACCATAAACCTAAATCTAATGCACACCCTAAACATAACCCTAACCCGAACATAATTTTAAACCTAACCCTAACCATAATCCTAAGCCTAAACCTAAACCTAACCCTAACTCTAACCTTAAACCTAACCCTAACACTAACCCTAACCCTAATCCTAAACTAACACTAACATGTAAACCTAACCATAGAACTAACCATAATCTTAACCCTAAAGCTAACCACTAACTCTAATCCTAACCTTTACCATATCCCTAACCCTAACCCTAAACCTAAATCTAACACTGAACATAAGCTTTAACCCTAAGCCTAAATCTAACCCTAACCATCACCTCTAAGCCTAACCCTAACCCTAATCTTAACCCTAACTCTAACCTAAAACGAATGCTAATCTCTAACTATAACCCTAACCCTAATGATAACCATAACACTAACTCTAACCCTAAACCTAACACTAAATTTTAACCATAACACTAACCCTAACCATAACCTTAACAGTAACACTAATCTCTAAACCTAACCCTAACCCTAAGCTTAACCCTAACAATAACCCTAACACTAAACCTAACATTAATCCCATACACTAACGCTAACCCTACCCCTTAAACTAACACTAACCCTGATGGTAATACCTAACCCCAACTCTAACCCTAACCCTAGCATAACCCAGCCCCAACAATAAAACTAACCGTAACCCTAACACTAATCCTAACCATAACCCTAACCCGTACCTGTAACCCTAACCCCAATTCTAACCCTAACCCTAAGCTTAACACTAACCATAACCTCTAACAGTAACCCCAACACTAAACCTATCCCTAACCCTAACCTTAAACTTAACACTAATCCTAACTTCTAACCCTAACACTAACCCTAAACCTAAACCTCATCCTAACCTTAACCCTAACCGTAACACTAACCTTAACCCGAATCCTAACCTTAAACCCTAAACCTAACCATAATCCTAACACTAACACTAACCCATAACCCTATACATAACGCCTAACACCTAACCCTAACCCTAACCCTAACCCTGACTAACGCAATCCCTAACGCAAACACTAAACCTAACATTAACCCTAACCCAATCCTAACCTAATTGTAAGCCTTACCCGAACTATAATCCTAAGCCTAACACTAGCCCTAACACTAACTCTAACCCTATCACTAACCCTAACACTAACCATAACCCTAAAACTAACATCCAGACCTAATCCAAATCCTAACCATAATCCTAACCCTAAAATTAACCAGTAACCCTAATCCTAACCCTTACCATATCCCTAACCCTAACACTAACCCTAACCATAAGCCTAGCCCTAACTCTAACACTAATTCTAACACTAACTTTAACCCTCACACTAACCCGAACCCTAAAACTAACAGTAACCTCTAAACCTAACCCTAACTCTAAATGTAACCCTAACCCTAAAACTAACCACTAACACTAATCCTAACCCTTACCCTATTCCTAACCCTAACACTAACCTTACCCCTACGCCTAAACCTAATCATAACCCTAACCCTAAACCGAATCCTAATCCTAACCCTAAACCTAACTCTTACACTAACACTAACACTAACACTAACACTAAATTCTAACCATAACCCTAAACCTAACCCTAACTTTAACCCAAACCATAACCTATCCTAACCCTAACCCTAACCCTAAAACTAACCCTAATCCACAACCCTATCCCTAACACTTAACCCCTAAACCTAACCCTAATCATAACACTAACACTAAATCTAATGCAAACTCTAACCCTAACCCTAACCCTAACGCTAACCTAATTGTAACCCTAACCCTAACCATAACCCCAAGCCTAACCCTAAACCTAACCCTAACTCTAAGCCTATCCTTAACCCTCAAATTTATCCTAAACCTAACCCTTAGCCTAACACTAACCTCTAAACCTATCCCAGACCCTAACCGTAACCCTAACCCTAAAACTAACCACTAACAGTAATCCCAACTCTTAGCGTATCCCTTATATAACACGAACCCTAACCCTAACCCTGAACCTAAGCTTTAACACTAACCCCAACCCTAAACCTAACCATAACCTCTAAGCCTAACACTAAACTTAACATTAAGACTAACTCTAACCCTAAACCGAAAGCTAACCTCTAACCATAAACCTAACCCTAACCCTAAACTTAAACATAACCCTCAACTAATCATAACCCTAACCTAACCAAAATCCGAAGCCTAACCATAACCCTAACCCTAGTCGTAACGCTAACCCTAAACCCTAACGCTAAAACTATCACTATCCCTAAGCCTAACCCTAACCGTCAACCTAACCCTAACCCTAACCCTAACCTTAACCCTGACCCTAACACCTAACCCCAAACCCTAACGTTAAATCTAACCCTAAAACTAACACTAACCCTATCCCTAACCCTAACCCTAACCATAACCTTAACCTTAACCCTAAGCCTAACTCTAAATATAATAGTAACCCTAACAGTAACCATAACCCGAAGCCTAACCTTAACCCTCTGCCTAACAACTAACCCCTAACCCTAAACATAGCACTACCCCTAACCCTAAAGTTAACCATAACCATAACCCTACTACTAACTCTAACTTCTAATCCTAACCCTAACCCTAACCATAAGCTTAACAATAACCCTAACCATAAAACTAACATTAAACCCTTATCCTAACCCAACATTACCCCTTAAACTAAAGCTAAACCTGTCTGTAATACCTAACCCTAAACCTAACTCTAGCCTTAGCATAACACTAACCCTAACACTTACCCTAACCGAAACGCTAATGCCAACCTTAACACGTACCTGTAACCCTAACCCTAAAAATAATCAAAACCTCTAACACTAACCCTAAACATATCTCTAAAACTAACTCTAAACCTAACTTGTAACCCCAACCTTAACCTAACCATAAACCTCAACCTAACCCTAACCATAACACTAAGCCTAACCCTAAAACCTAACCCTAACCATATCACTAACCCTAACACTAATACTAACCCTAAACCTAACCCTATCCCTAACACCTAACCCATAAACCTAACCCTAACGCTTATCCTAGCACAACATCTAACGCAAACCCTAACCCTTACCCTCAACCTAACCCTAACCCTAATAGTAATCTAAATATAATTCTAACACTAACCATAACGCTAAGCCTAACCCGAACCCTAACTAACTCTAAACCTAACCATAACCCTCACACTAACCCTAACCATAACCCTAAAACTAAAACTAACCCCTAAAGCTAACCCTAAAACTAATCACTAAACCTAATCCTAACCCTTACCCTATCCCTAACCCTTACCTTATCCCTAAAACTAACCCTGAACCTAAGCTTTTACCCTAACCCTAACCATAACCACTAAGCCCAAATCTAACCCTAACCTTAACACTAAATCTAACCCTAAACCAAATGCTAACCTCTAACCATAACCCTAACACTAACACCCTAACCCTAAACCTAACACTAACCCTAACCATAACCTAACCCTAAACTGTAACTGTAACACTAACCCTAACCCTAACACTAACACTAAGCCTAACACTAAACTTAAACCTAAACCTAAACCTAAACCTAACCCTAAACCTAAACCCTAACCCTAACACTATCCCTAACTTTAAACTTAACCCTAAACCGAACCTTAATCCTAACCTTAAACCTAACCCTATTAATAAAACCTAACCCCTACCCCTATGCCTAACCCTAACTCTAAAACTAACCCAAAACCTAATGTTAACCCTAAAACTTACCCTAACCCTAACCCTAAACCTAATCCATAACCTTAACCCTAACCATAACCCAAAGCCTAACCCTAACCCTAACCTTAATAATAACCCTAACTCTAAGCGTAACCATAACCCTAACCCTAACACTGACCGTAACCCTAAACCTTACCCTTACCCTAACACTAAAGCTAAACTCTAACTGTAACCCTAACCTAACCCTAACCTTTAACTCTAACCTAAACCCTAACCCTAACCTACACCCTAAACCTAACGCTAAACTCTAAACATAACCATAACCCTAACCTTAACTGTAAACCGTAAACTTAACCCTAACCCTCTCCGTAACACCTAACTCCTTACCATAACTTTAATCATAACCCTAATATTAAGTGTAACACTAACCATAAACCTAACACTAACCCTGACTCTAAACTAAACTATAACCCTAACTCTAACCCTAAACCTAACCCTATACCTAACCCTTACACTAACACTAACCCTAAACTTTAACCGTAACCCTAACCCTAACTTTAAATCTAACCCTAACCCTAACCATAACCCTAAGTCTAAGACCAATGCTAACCTTTAACCATAACCATAACCATAACCCTAACACTAACCCTAACCCTAACCTTTACACCAACCCTTACCCATAACTCTATCCCTAACACCTAACCTCTAAACCTAACCCTAACACAAACCCTCACACTAACACCTAATCTAAGGCCAATTCTAACCCTAACCCATAAGCCCAACCCTCACAATAATCCTAAACCTAACCCTCATTCTAACAATAACCTCTAAACCTAACCCTAACCCTAACCGTAACCCTAACCCTAAAATTAATCACTAACCCTAACACTGAACACAAGCTTTAGCCCTAACCCTAACCCTATTGATAACCTCTAAGACTAACACTAACTCTAACGATAACCCTAAATCTAACCGTAAATCAAATGCTAACCTCTAACCATAATGCTAACCGTAACCCTAACCATAACCTTAACACTAAACCTAACTTCTAACCGTAACACTAACCCTAACCCTAAACCTAACCCTAACCCTAACCCTAAAACTAACCCTAACCTTAAAGCCTAACCCTAACCCTAACACTATACCGAACCCTAACCCTAAACCGAACCCTAAACTTAACCCTAACCCTAACCCTATCCCTAACACCTACACCCTAAACTTAACCTTAATCCTAACTCTAAAACTAACCCTAAACCAAACACTAACTATAACCCTAACCCTAGCCCTAAACCTAATATTGACCCTAACCTTAACCATAACCCTAACCCTAACCCTAACCCTAACACTAACACTAACCCTAAGCCTAACCCTAACCCTAACACTAACCCTAACCCTAAACCTAAACCTAAGATTTAACCCTAACACTAACCCAAACCTAATGGTAACTGCTAACCCTAAACTTTTCCCTAATCCTAAAATCTAACTGTAACACTAACCCTAACCCTAAATCTGTCCCTAACATCTAACCCAAACTCTAACACTAACCATAAACCTAACACTTACCCTAACACTAACCCTAAACTCTAACCTTAACCCTAACTGTAACCCTGATCTTTAACTCTAACCCAAACCCTAAACCTAACACTAACCCTAACCCTAAACCTAATGCTAACCTCTAACCATAACTGTAACCCTAACCCGTAAACCTAATTCAAACCCTAACCCTACATTCTAATTCTAACCCTAAGCATAACCCTAATCATAAGCCTAAACCTAACCCTAAACTAACATTAACCTAACCATAACCCTTACCGGATCTCTAACACCTATCCCCTAAACCTAACCCTAACCCAAAATTCTAATCCTAATGCTAACCCTAACGCTAATGCTAACCCTAACACTAAAGCTAACCTCTAAAACTAACCCTAAACCTATCGCTAAGCATAATCCTAAACCTAACGCAAACCCTTAATTCTAACCCTAACCCTAAGTCTAACCTAAGTATAATCCTAAACCTAACCATAACCCTAAACCTAGCCCTAACCCTAACCCTATCCCTAAACCTAATGCTACCCCTAACGCTAAACCTAACTTTTAACCCTAACCCTAAACATAACCCTAAAAATAACATCTAATCCTCACCCTAACCCTAACTCTAACCACAAACACTATCACTAAACCTAATGGTAACCTCTAAACATAACGCTTACCCTAACCCTAACCCTAAACCTAACACTAAACCTAACTCTAAACCTAAAACTAACACTAAATCTAAGCTTTAACCCTAACCCTAACCCAAACCTAACGCTAAACGCTAACCCTAACACTAACCCTAAACCTAAACTCTAACCTTAACACTAACCCAACCCTAAACATATCCCTAACATCTAACCCTAACCCTAACCCTAAGCATAACCCTAACTCTAAACCTAACCTAAATGTAACTCTAAACCTAAACGTAAATAGAAGCCTAACCGTAAGCCTAAACCTAACCCTAACATTAACCCTAACCCTAAACTCTAACCATAAACCTAACACTATCCGTAACACAACACTCATGGTAAACCTAACACTAACCATAAAGCTAACCCTAATCCTATCCCTAACACCTAACCCCTAACCCTAAAACTGAACGTAACCCTAAAACTAACACTAAACCTAACCATAACACTAACCCTAAGCCTAACCCTGAACCTAATCATAACACTAACCCTGACCGTAACACGAAGCCTAACCTTAACCCTCTCCCTAACACCTAACCCCTAACCTTAACCTTAATCATAACCCTAACACTAAGCGTAACCCGAACCATAACCCTAACATTGAACCTAACCATAAACCTAAGCCTTACCCTAACACAAACACTAAACACTAACCGTAACACTAACCATAACCCTCACCTTTAACTCTAACCCAAACCCTAACCCTGACCCTAACCCTAACAATAAACCTAATGCTAACTTCTAACCATAACAGTAACCCTAACCCTAACATTAAACTGTAAACCTAACCCTAACCATAAATTCTAATCCTAACACTGACCGTAGCCCTAACCCGAACCCAAACCTAATTGTAACCATAACCATATGCCTAAACCTAACCCTAAATCTAACCTTACCCATAACCCTAACACTAACCCTAAGCCTAATCCTAACGCTAACACTAACTTATAAACCTAACCCTAGCACTAAACGTAATCCTAGCTCTAAACCAAACCACTAACCCTAATTCTAACCCTTACCCTAAACCTAACCCTAAACCTAACCCTGAAACTAAGATTTAACCCTAACACTAACCCTAACCCTAACACTATCGCTAACCCTAACCCTAACCCTAAACCAAACCCTAAACCTAACCCTAACGCTACCCTATCGTTAACACCTAACAACAAACCCTAACCCTAACCCTAACCCTAATCTTAATCATAACCCTAAGCATAAGCCTAACCCTAACCCTAACGCTAACCCTAACCCTACACTGAATCATAACCCTAAACTCTAACCCTAAACCTAACACTAATCCTAAAACTAACACTTACCCTTACACTAACCTTAAACTCTAACTATAACCCTAACACTAACAGTAACCTTTAACTCTAACCGAAACCCTAACCCTAAACCTAACACTAACCTCTAACCATAATCATAACCCTAACCCTAAACGTAACTATAACCATTACCCTATTCATAACACATACCCCTTAACCTAACCCTAACTCAAAATTCTAATTCTAACCCTAAACATAACCCTAACACTAAACCTAACCTCTAACACTAACCTTAACCCTAAACCGATCCCTAACCCTAAACCTAAAACAAAACCTAAACTCTAACCCTAACCATAACCCTAACATTAATCTAAATGTAATCCTAAACCTAACCACAACACTAAGCCTAGACCTAACCCTAAAACTAACCTTATCCCTAACCCTAACACTAACCCTAACCCTAAACCTCAGCTTTAAACTTAACCCTAACCATAACACTAACCATAGCTTCTAAGTCTCACCCTAAACCTAACCCTAAAAGTAACCACAAACTCTATCACTAAACCTAATGCTAACCTCTAAATATAACCCTAACTCTAACCCTAACCCAAACCCTAAACCTAACACTAACCCTAACCCTAACCCTAATCTTTAACCATAACCCTAACCCAAACCTAACGCTAACCACGAACCCTAACCCCAACCCTAACCCTAACTGTAAACCTAAACACTAATCATAACACTAGCTCATACCCTAAACCTATCCCTATCATCTAACCCTAACCCTAACCCTTACCCTAACCTAAACATAACTCTAACCCTAACTGTAACCCTCGGCCTAAACCCAACACTCTCCAAAATACCTAAACCTAACACCTATCCCCTAAGCCTAAACCCTAACCCTAACACTAACACTAACCATAACCCTAACAATAACCCTAAACACTAACCATAAACCTAACACTATCCCTAAACCCAACCCTAACCGTAAACCTAACCCGAACCCTAACCCTAACCCTATAACTAACACATAACCCCTAACCCTAATGCTGAACATAACCATAAAACTAACAGTAAACCTAACAGTAAACCTAACCCTAACCCTAACCCTAATGCTAACCCTAAACTTAATCATAACAATAACCCTAACCATAATCTGAAGAGTAGCCTTAACCCTCTCACTAACACCTAACCCCTAATCATAAATATCACCCTCACCCTAACCCTAACACTAACCATAACCCTAACCAGAACACTAATTTCTAATTTTAACCCTAACCCTAACTATAACCATAACAATAAACCTAACCCAGACCTAAAATTAATCCCTTACCCTAACTCTAACCCTACCCCTTAAACTAATGCTAAGCCTGATTGTAATACCTAAACCTAACCCTAACCCTAATCCTAACCCTTAAGTAACGCTAAGCCTGACTGTAATAACTAAACCTAACCCTAACCCTAACCCTAGCCTAACCCTAACCATAACACTAAACCTAACGCTAACCCTAACTCATACCTCTAACCCTAAACCTGACCCTAACTCTAAACCTAACCACAACCCTAACATTAATACTAACCCTAAACTCTAACACTAACCCTAAGCCTAAACTATCCCTAAGCCTAACCCTAAACCTAGCACTAAATCTAACTTCTAACCCTAACCCTAGCCCTAACCCTTAACCTCAACCTAACCCTAACCCTGACCATAACACTAACCCTAATCATAACCCTAACCCTAAACGCTAACACGAACCATAACCCTAACCCTAAATCGAAGCCTAACTCTAACACTAACCCTAATCCATAACCCTATCCCTAACACCTAAACATTAAAACTGACCCTAACCCTAATCCTAACCCTAACACTAAATCTAACACAAACCATAAACCTAACCCTAACCCTAAACCTAATGCTAACCTAATTGTAACCCTAAACCTAACTATAACCCTAAGCCTAACCATAACCCTAACCCTAAATCTTACACTAACCCTAACCCTCACACTAACCCTAACCCTAACCCTAAAACTAACAGTAACCTCTAAATCTAACCCTAAACCTAACAGTAACCCTAACCCTAAAACTAACCACTAACCCTAATCTTAACCCTAATGCTATTCCTAACCCTAACCCTAACCCTATCACTAACCTTAACACTTAACTTAAGATTTAACCCTAACCCAAACCCTAAACCTAACCATAACCTCTAAGCCTAACACTAACCCTAACACTAACCCTAAATCTAAACCTAAACCAAACGCTAACCTCTAGCCATAACCCTAACCGTAACCCTAACTCTAACCATAAATGTAACACTGAACATCAGCTTTAAAACTAACCCTAACTGTAAACATAACCATAACTTCTAAGCCTAACCCTACCCTAAAAATAACCCTAACTCTAACCCTAAAACAAACTCTAACCTCTAACCATAACCCTAACGCTAACCCTATTTTAACCCTAATGCTAACACTAAAATTAGCGTGTAACCCTAACACTAACCCTAACACTAAACCTAAACCTAACCCTAACCCTAACCCTAAGCCTAATCCTAACCCTAACCCTAAAACTAATCTAAAACCTACACTAACGGTAACACAAAGACTAACCATAAACCTCTCCGTAACATCTAACCCCTAAACCTAACCTTAATCATTACCCTAACACTAACCCTAACCCGAACCCTAACTTAACCCTAACCCTAATGCTAACCCTAATAGTAACCCTAATGCTAAACCTAACCATAACCCTAAACTCTAACCCTAAACCTAAACCAAACACTAAACCTAACCCTTACCCAAACACTAACCCTAAACTCTAACCATAACCCTAACCCAAACACTAACCTTTAACTCTAACCCTAACCCAAACCCTAACTCTAAACCTAAACCTAAACCTAAACCTAATGCTAACCTCTAACAATAACCCTAACACTTACCCTAACCCATAAACCTAATCCTAAACCTAACACTAAATTATAATCCTAACCCTAAACCTAACCCTAACCCTAACCCTAAAACTAACCCTAAACCTAACCATAACCATAAACCTATCCCTACACCTAACCCCTAAACCTAACCCTAACACTTCCCCTAACCCAAAATTCTAATCCTAACCTTAACCGTAACGCTAACCCTAACCCTAAAACTAACCCTAAGCCAAACACTAACCCTAACCATAACCATAAACTTAAGCCATTCCCTAACACCCAACTCCTAAACCTAACTGTAACCCTAACCCTAAAGCTAAATCTAACACAAAACCTAAACGTAACCCTAACCATAACTCTAACCCGAACCTAATTTTAACCCTAACACTAACCATAACCCTAAGTATAAACCTTACCCTAACTCTAACTCTAACCTTAACCCTAACCTTATCACTAAATCTAATCCTAATCCTAACACTGACACTAACCTCTAAACCTAACCCTAGCACTAAACATAATCCTAACCCTAAAGCTAACCACTAACCCTAATCCTAACCCTTACACTATCCCTAACCCTAAATCTAAACCAAACACTGAACCTAATATTTAACACTAAACCTAAACCTAACGCTAACCATCACCTCTAAGCCTAACCCTAACCATAACCCTACCCTAACTCTTACCCTAAACAGAATGCTAACCTCTGACCATAACCCTAACCCTAACCATAACCATAACACTAAACCTAACCCTAAATGTAACCCTAAACTGTAACCATAACACTAACCCAAGCCTAATCCTAACACTAACACTAACCTCTATCATTAACCCTAACCCTAATGCTAACCATAACTATAACCTTAACTCTAACATTAATCCCTTACCCTAACCCTAAACCTACCCCTTAAACTAACCCTAACCCAATCTGTAATACCTAACCCAAACCCTAATACTAAACCTAGCATAACCCAGCCCTAACCCTAATCATGACCCTAACCCTAACACTAACCCTAAATCTAAACCTAACCCGTACCTTTAACCCAAAGCTTAAATCTCACCCTAACCCTAACTCTAACCCTAACACTAACCCTTACCTCTAACACTAACCCTAACACTAAACCTATCCCTACCCTAACTCTAAACCTAAGACTAAACCTAACTTCTAAACTAACACTAACCCTAAACCTAAACCTCAACCTAACCCTTACCTTAACCATAACACTAGCCCTACCCTAACCAAAATGATAAACCTAACAATAACCCTAACCATTACCCTAACTCATAACCCTAAACCTCTAACCTAACTCCTAACCCTAACCCTAACTCTAACCCTAACACTAACTTAATTGTAACCCTAACCCTAACTATAATCCTAAGCTTAACCCTAACCCTAACTCTAACCCTAAAACTAAGACTAACATCTAGACATAAAGCTAAACCTAACTGTAATCCTACCCCTAAAATAAACCAGTTATCTAATCTTAACACTTACACTATCCCTAACCCTAACTATGAAACTGAGCTTTAACCCTAACCCTAACACTAAACATAACCAATGAGCTAACCCTAACCCTAACTTTTAACCATAACCCTACCCCTAACCCTAAACCTAAACCTAAACCTAACCCTAACTTAATTGTAACCCTAACCCTAACTATAATCCTAAGCCTAACCCTAACTCTAACCTTAAAACTAACACTAACATCTAGACATAAAGCTAAACCTAACTGTAATCCTAACCCTAAAATAAACCAGTAATCTAATGTTAACACTTACACTATCCCTAACCCTAACTCTAACCATGAACCTAAGTTTTAACCCTAACCCTAACACTAAACATAACCGCTCTGCTAACCCTAACCCTAACTTCTAACCCTATCCCTAACCCTAAACATAAACATAAACATAAACCTAACCTAACACTAACACTAACACTAACACTAACACTAACACTAACCTTAACATCTAACCCTAACCGTAACTCTAACCCAAACCATAATCCTAACCGCAACAATAATGGCTAACCCTAATAGTAACCCTGACTGTAACCCTAACCGTAAACATAACCCTTAAAGTAACCCTAACCCGAACTGTAATACTTAACCCTAACCCTAACCCTAAACCTAGCATAACCCTTACCCTAACCTGAACCCTAAACCTAATGCTAACCCTAACCCATATCTCTAAACATAACCCTAACCACAACACTAAACATAACCCAAAGCCTAACCGTAACCATATCCCTAACCCTAAACCTAACCCTAATCCTAACCCTAACCCTAACCCTAAACCTAAACCTAAACTTAAGTCTGAACCTAACTCTAACCCTAATGCAATCACTAACACTAACCCGAACCCTAACAATAACCCTAACCTCTAAACCTAGCCCTAACCCTAACTGTAACACAAACCCTAAAATAAGCTTTAACCCTAATCCTAGCACTAACCTAACCATAACATCTAAGCCTAACCCTAACCTTAAACATAACCCGAAATTCTAACACTAAACCTAACGCTAACATCTAACAATAAGCCTAAACCTAATCCTAAACCTAACGCTAACCCTAACCCTTACCCTAAACCCTAACCCTTACCCTAAACCCTAACCCTAACTCTGACACTATCCGTAACGCTAAAACTAACCATAAACCTTGCCCTAATCCTAACCCTAACCCTAACCCAAACCCTATCCCTAACACCTAAATCCTAAATCTAACCCTAAACCTAACCGTAAACTTAACTCTGACCCTAACACTAACCCTAACCCTAACCCTAAATCTAATCATAACCCTAACACAAAGTGTAACCCGAAGCCTAACAATAACCCTCTCCCTAACACCTAAACCCTAACCCTAAAACTAACACTAACCCTAACCTAACCAAAACCATAACCATAACCCTAACCTTACCACTAACCCTAATTTCTAATCCTAACCCTAACCCTAAAACTAACCCTAACCCTAACACTTACCTCTAACACTAACTGTAACCCTAAACCTATCGTAAACCTGTAAACATAACCCTAAAACTCACCCTAACTCTAACCCTAACCCGACCCCTTAAACTAACCATAACACTGATCATAATACCTATCCCTAACACTAACCCCAAAGCTACCATAACCCTAACCCTAACTCTAACCCTACCCCTAAACCTAAACCTAACCCATACCTCTAACCCTAAACCTAAACTTAACCCTAACCCTAACTCTAACCTTAACCACTAACCCTAACCCTAGCACTAAATTATACCTAAACCTAACACTAAACCTAACTTCTAACCCTAATGCTAACCCTAATCCTAACCATATATCTCAACCCAACCCTAAACCTAAACATAAACCTAAACCTAACCATTACCCAAAGCCTAGCCGTAACCCTATCCTAAACCCTAACACTAACCATAATCCTAACGCTAGGCCTAACCCTAACCCTAACCCTAACCCTAACCCTAACCCTAACTCTAAACCTAACCCTAATCCTAACACAAACACTAACGCTAAACCTAACACTAACACTAAACTCTAACCCTAACCCTAACCCTAACCGGAACCCTAACGATAAACCTAAGCTTTAACCCTAATCATAACCTCTAAGCCAAACCCTAACGCTAACCCCAAGCTCTAACCTCTAAACCTAACCCTAACACTAACCATAACCCTAAGCTTTAATCATAACCCTAACCCTAAACATAACCATAACCTCTAAGCCCAACTGTAACCCTAATTCTAATCCTAAACCTAACCCAAATGTAACCCTATCCATAACCCTAACCGTAACCCTAAGCCTAACCCTCAACCTACCACTGAACATTAACCATAACACAAAACATAACCCTATCCCTAGCCCTAACCTTAACCCTAAACCTAACACTATCCCTCA
Organism: Cavia porcellus; assembly: GCF_034190915.1. Classification (NCBI taxonomy): domain Eukaryota; kingdom Metazoa; phylum Chordata; class Mammalia; order Rodentia; family Caviidae; genus Cavia; species Cavia porcellus. The sequence continues at coordinate 31,818,381 of NW_026947517.1, read as the reverse complement.
CCCTAAACCTAACCATAAACCTAACTAACCCTAACACTAACGCTAACTCTATCCAAAACACATAACTCCTATCCCTAACCATAACCCTAGCCCTAACCCTAACTATAATCCTACCACTAACCCTAATTTCTAATCCTAACCCTAACCCTAAAACTAACCATAACACTAACACTTACCTCTAACACTAACTGTAACCCTAAACCTAACGCTAACCTGTAAACATAACCCTAAGCCTCACCCTAACTCTAACCCTAACCTGACCCCTTAAACTAACCATAACCCTGATCGTAATACCTAGTACTAACCCTAACCCCAAAACTACCATAACCCTAACCCTAACTTTAACCCTACCCCTAAACTTAACCCAAACCCATACCTCTAACCCTAAACCTAAACTTAACCCTAACCCTAACCCTAACTTAACCACTAACCCTAACCCTAACACTAAATTATACCTAAATCTAACCCTAAACCTAACACTAATCCTAACTTCTAACCCTAACGCTAACCCTAATCCTAAACCTACATCTCAACCCAACCCTAAACCTAAACATAACCCTAAACCTAAACATTACCCAAAGCCTAGCCATAAACCTATCCCAAACCCTAACACTAACCATAATCCTAACCCTAGGCCTAACCCTAACCCTAACCCTAACCCTAACTCTAAACCTAACCCTAATCCTAACACAAACACTAACGCTAAACCTAACACTAACACTAACCTCTAAACCTAACCCTAACCCTAAACGTAACCCTAACCATAAACCTAAGCTTTAACCCTAATCATAACCTCTAAGCCAAACCCTAACGCTAACCCCAAGCTCTAACCTCTAAACCTAACCCTAACCCTAAACATAACCCTAAGGTTTAATCGTAACCCTAACCCTAAACATAACCATAACCTCTAAGACTAACCATAACCCTAAATTTAATCCTAAACTTAACCCAAACGGTAACCCTATTCCTAACCCTAACCCTCACGCTAACCCTAAACCTAATTGTAAGCCAAAACCTAAACATAGCCTGAAGCCTAAACAAAACCCTCTCCCTAACGCCTAAAGCTTACCCTGACCCTAAACCTAACCCTAACTGTAACCATAATCTTAACCTTAAAACTTACCCTAAACCTAAATTCTATTCATAACCCTAAACCTAACACTAACCCTAAACCTAACCCTAAACCTAAACTATAACCCAACCCTAAACCTAACCCTCACTGCAACCATATCCCTAATACCTAACCCTTAAACCTAACACTAACTCTAACCCTAACAAAAAACTTAAATCTAATGCAAACACTAACCCTAACACTAACCCAAACCTAATCGTAACCCTAACCCTAACTGTAACCTGAAGCCTAACCCTAAAACTATTCCTAACGCCTAACCCCTAAACCTAACCCTAAACCTAAACCTAATCCTAATCCACACGCTAACCCTAACCGTAACACTAAACCTAATCCGAAACCTAATTCTAACTCTAATCTTAACCGTAAAACTAACACTAACCCTACCACTAACCAAATCCGTACTTCTAACCCTAATCCTAACCCTAACTGTAACCCTAACCCTAACCCTAATCCTAACACTAACCTAATCGTAACGGTAACACTAACCTTAACCCTAACCATAATCCTAACCCTAACACTAACCTAATGGTAACCGTAAACCTAACCATAACCCGAAGCCTAAGCGTAACCCCATAATAACCCTAACCTAACCCTAAACCTAACCCTAAACCTAAGCTTTAACCCTAACCATAAACCTAACCATAACTTCTAAGCCTAATCCGAACCCTAACCCTAACACTAAACCTAACTCTAACCTTAACCTAAACCCTAACCATAACCCTAATACTATCCCTAAACCTAACCCTAACCATAACACTATCACTAACACTTAACCCCTAACCCTAACCCTAAACCTAAACCTAAACCTAAATTTTAACTGTAACCCTAACCCTAACTTTAACCATAACCTCTAACCCTAACCTTAACCCTAACACTAACTCTAACTCTATAACTCACCGTAACCCTAACACTGAACCAACTTCTAACCCTAACCCTAAAACTAAACCAAAACCTAACCCAAACCCTAACCCTAAACCCTAACCGTAAACCTAACACTATTCCTAAAACTAAACCTCACTGTATACCTAAACCCTTACCCTAAACCTAACCCTAACACTAACCCTAACCATATCCCTATCCCTATCCCGAACACCTAACCCCAACCCAAACACTAAACCTAACACTAAAACTAACACAAAAACCTAACCCTAACCCTAGCCCTAACCCTAAGCCTAACCCTAAACCTAATCGTAACCCTAACGCTAACCATAACCCGAAGCCTAATCTTAACCCTCTCCCTAAAAACTAACCCCTAACCTTAAACCTAACACAAAAATTAAACTAACCGTAACCATAAGCCTAACCCTACCAATAACCCTAACATCTAATCCTAACCATGACACTAACCCTAAACCTAACAGTAATCATAACCATACCCCTAAACCTAACATTAATCCCTAACCTTAACCCTAACACTACACCTTAAACTAACCCTACACATTACTGTAATACCTAACCCTAACCCTAACCCAAACCCAAACCATAACCCTAACCCATACCTCTAAAACTAACCCTAAGACTAACCCTAACACTAACCCTAACCCTAACCATAAACACTAAGCCTAACCCTAACCCTAACCTACCCACAAACTCTAACACTGAACCTAACGCTAACCTCTAACCATAAGCCTAAACCTAATCCTAACCCTAAACCTAACCCTAACCATAAAGCCTAACCCAAACCCTAACTCTATCCATAACCCTAAACCTAACCATAAACCTAACCCTAACCCTAAACGTAATACTAACCCTAAACTTAACCATAACACTAATTCTATCCCTAACACTTAACCCATAACACTAACCTTACCCCTAATCCTAAAACTAAGCGTAAAGCTAACAATAACCCAAAATCTAACCCTAACCCTAATCTTATCCCTAACACTTAACCCCTAAACCCAACCCTAAAATTAAACCTAAAACTAACCATAAACCTAAACCCAACCCCAACCCTAAGACTAACCCAAACCCTAAACCTAATTGTAACCATAACACTAACTGTAACGCGAAGCCTAACCCTAACTCTCTCCCTAACACCTAACACCTAACACTAACCCTAACCCTAACTATAACCATAACCATAATCCTAACCCTACAACTAACATTAATTTCTAATCCTAACATTAACCCTAACCCTAAACCTATCCCTAAACCTAAACTTTAACATTAAACCTAACCCTAACACTCACCCTAACACTCACACTAGCACTAACCCAAAACTCTAACGCTAACACTAACCCTAACCCTAACTCTAACCTTTAACTCTAACACTAAAGCTTACTCTAACCGTAAACCTAAAGCTAACCTCTAACCACAACCCTAAAGCTAACACTACCCCTAACCCTAACCCTGACCCTAAACTCTAACTGTAACCAAAACCCTAACGCTACCCCTAACCCTAATTCTAAACTCTAACCCTAACCCTAACACTAACCCTAAACCTAATTGTAAACTTAACCCTAACGGTAACACAAAGCCTAACCCTAACACTCTTCCTAACACCTAATTCCGAACACTAACAATCTACCCTAACACTCTCACTAACCCCTAGGCCCTAACCCTAACCCTAAACCTAAACCTAAACCTAACCATAAACCTAACCGTAACCATAATCCTAAACACAACCCTAAGCCTAAAATCTAATCCTATTTCTAACCTGAACCCTAACCCTAACCATAATGCTAACCCTAACCCTAAACTCTAACACAAAACCCAACCCTAACCATAACACTAAACATAACCCTAACCCTAAACATAACACTAACACTAAACCTAACATTAATCAATAACCCAAACCCTAACACTACCCCTTAAACAAACACTAAACCTGATAGTAATAACAAACCCTAACCCTAACACTTCCATAACCCCAATGCTAAAGCTAACCCTGACCCTAAACCTAAACCTAAACCTAAAACCAAACCTAACGCTAACCTCTAACCATAACACTAAACCTAACACTAACCCTAACCTAAACTCTAACCCTAAAATCTAACCGTAACCAAAACACTAATGCTACCTGAAAGCCTAATTCTAAATTCTAACCTGAACCCTAACACTAACCCTAAACCTAAGTGTAACCTTAACCATAACCTTAACACAAAGTCTAACACTAACACTCTCCCTAACACCTAACACCTAACCCTACCCCTAACCCTAAACGTAATCCTAACCTTAACCCTAACTCTAACCCTAGCACTAACCCTACACAATAACCGTAACACAAACCCTAACTCTAAACCTAAGCCTTTGCCTGAAGCTAACTCTCACCCATACCTCTAACCCTAACCCTTTCACTAACACTAATCCTAACCCTAACCCTAACCCTAACCCTAACCCTAACTTCTAACACTAACCCTAACCCAAAACCTATCCCTAACAATAAAGCTAACATTAAACCTAAACCCTAACCCTAAACCACAATCTAAACCTAACCGTGACCCTAACCCTAACCCTAACCCTAAGCCTAACCCTAATTTTATCCTTAACCCTAACCTTAACCCTAAACCTAAAAAATCTAAACCTAACCCAAACCCGAACACTAACACGAACCCTAAACATAACCCTAACACTAACCTCTAAACCTAACCCTAACACTAACCATGACCCTAAACCTAAACCAAAGCTTTAACAATAACCCTAACACTAACCCTAACCATAACCTCTATGAATAACACTAACACTAACGCCAATGCTAAACTCTAAACCTAAACCTAACCCTAACACTAACAATAGCCCTAAACCTAAAACTAAGCCTAAACTCTAATCCTAACACTAACACTAATCCTAACTCTAACCCTAGCTACAAACCTAACACCAAACCTAACATTAATCCCTACCTCTAAACCTAACCCTACCAGTTCAACTAACACAAACACTGACGGTAATATGTAACCCTAACCCCAACCCTAAACCTAACATAACCCTAAACCTAACCCTAACCCTAACCCTATCCCATACCTCTAACACTTACCCTAACCCTAACCCTAAACCTAACTCTAACCATAAAACTAACCATAACCCTAACCTAACCCTAACCCTAAACCCAACACCAACCCATACCTGCAACCATGAACCTAACCTTAACCTACCCTAAACACTAAAACTAACTCTAAACCAACACTAAATTTCTAGCCCTAACACTAACCCTAATCCTAACACTAAAACTACCACTAAACCAAACTTCTAACCCTAACTTTAATCCTAATATTTAACACTAAACCTAACACTATCCCTAAACCTAACCCTAACCCAAAACCTAACACTATCCCTTACACTATCCCTAACACCTAACCGCTAACCGTAACCCTAACCATAACTCTAAAACTAACCCTAAATCTAAGGCTAACACTAAACCTAAGCCTAATCGTAACCCTAACACTAACCCTAACCAAAAGCCTAACCATAACACTCTTCCTAAAACCTAACCTCTAATACTCACCCTAATCATAACCCTAACCCTAACCCTAAACTCAACCTAATCCTAACACTAACCGTAACACTAACCTAAACTTAACCCTAAACTCTAATCTTAACCATTCCTTAACCCTAACACTAACCCTAAAACCTAACTCTAAACCTAACACTATCCCTAACCTTAGCCCTAGCCGTAAACCTAACCCTAAACCTAACCCTAACCATAAAACTAACCATAACCCTAACCTAACCCTAACCATAAACCTAACACTAACCCATACCTCCAACCATGAACCTAACCCTAACCCTAACCTTAACACTAAAACTAACTATAAACCACCACTAAATTGTAGCCCTAACACTAACCCTAATCCTAACACTAAAACTAACACTAAACCAAACTTCTAACCCTAACCTTAATCCTAATATTTAACACTAAACCTAACACTATCCCTTACACTATCCCTAACACCTAACCGCTAACCGTAACCCTAACCATAACTCTAAAACTAACCCTAAATCTAACGCTAACACTAAACCTAAACCTAATCGTAACCCTAAACCTAACCCTAACCAAAAGCCTAACCCTAACACTCCTCCTAAAACCTAACCTCTAATACTCACCCTAATCATAACCCTAACCCTAACCCTAAAACTCAACCTAACCCTAACACTAACCCTAACACTAACCTAACCATAACCCTAAGCTCTAACCTTAACCATTCCTTAACCCTAACACTAACCCTAAAACCTAACTCTAAACCTAACTCTATCCCTAACCTTAACCCTAGCCGTAAACCTAACCCTAAACCTAACCCTATCCCTAACATCTAAGACCTAACCCTAACGCTATACCTAACCCTAAAACTAACACTAACACTAACACTAACCCTAACCCTAAGCCTTACTCTAAAGCTAATCGTAACTCTAACGCTAACTGTAATCCGAAGCCTAATCTTTTTCCTCGTGCTAACCCCAAACCCTAACCCAAACCCTAACACTAACCCTAACCATAACTGTAACCATAATCTTAACCCTATCACTAACACTAAACTCTAAACCTAAACCTAACCCTAAACCTAACCATAACCCTAATGCTAAACCTAACATTAATCCCTTATACTAACCCTAACTCTACCCCTTAAAGTAACCCGAAGCCTGACTGTAATACCTAACACTAACCCTAACACTAACCCTATTGCTAACACCTAACCCCTAAACCTAACCCTAACCCTATCTATAAATCTAACCCTAATCCTAAACCTAAACCTAACCATAACCATAACCCTAAGCCTAAACCTAATTGTAACCCAAAACTTAACCATAAACAGAAGCCTAACTTTAAACCTCTCCCTAACACTTAATACCTAACTCTAACCCTAAACCTAGCCCTAACCCTAACCTTAAACGTAAACCTAAAACTAACCCTACAAACCATAATTTGTAATCCTAAACCTAACACTAACCCTAACCTTAACCCTAAACCTAACCCTAAAACTAAACTCTAACCCTAAACCTAGCCCTAACCCTAACATTAAATGTAACCTGAGACTAACACTACCCCAACCATAAATTGTAACCCTAAACCTAACCCTAACAATAAACTTAACCCTAAACCAAAACCTAAAACTAAACTCTAACCCTAAACTTAACTCTAAAACTATCCTTAGCCCTAAAACTTACCCTAAAACTAACCCTAACCCTAACCCTAATGCTAACTCTATCCCTAATACCTAACCCCTAACCCTAAGCCTATCCCGAAGCCTAACCATTACTCACTTCCCAACATTTAACACCTAAACCTAAACCTAACCCTACACCTAAATGTAACTGTAAACCTAACCAAAAACCTAATTCTAACCCTAAGTTCTAATCCTAAATCTAAAAATAACCCTAACCCTAAACGTAACCCTAACCCTAAAATTTAACCCTAAACCTAACCCTAACCCTAACACTAACCCTAAACCTAACCCTAATCCTAAACTCTAACCCTAACCCTAACACTAACCCTAACCTGAACCCGAAACATAAACCTAACTCTAAACCTAACATTAATCCCTAAGCCTAATCCCTTAAACTAACCCTAAGCCTATCCCTTAAACTAAACCTAACACTGACCGTAATACCTAACCAGAACCCTAACACTAAACCTACCATAACACTATCCCTAAACCTAAACCTACACCTAAAGCTAACCCTAACTCTTACTTCTAACCCTACGCTAACCCTGACCCTAACCACAACCTAAACTTAACACAAACCTTTATCACTAACCCTAACTATAAACCTACCATAACCCTAACCCTAACCCATACATCTAACACTAACCCTAACCCTAACCCTAAACTTAACACTAACCCTAAACCTAACCTAACCCTAACCCTAACTAACCATAGCACTACCCCTAACACTAACACTAAACCAAACTTCTAACCCTAACCTTAATCCTAACCTTTAACTCTAACCCTGACCATAACCCTAACCCTAAACCTAACGCTAAACTCTAACCATAAGCCTAACCCTGACCCTAACCTTAACGCTAACACTTAACACCTAAACCTAACCCTAAACCTAAACCTAAATTCTAAACCTAACACTACTCCTAACCCTAACCCTAACCCTAACCCTAAGCCTAAACCTAAAACTAACCCTAAACCTAACTCTAAACCTAACACTATCCCTAACCCTAACACTAACCCAAACCCTAACCAGAACAGGAACACTAAACTTAACACTAACATTAACCATAATCCTAACCCTAAACTTAACCACAAACCCTAACCCTAACACTGTCTCTAACACTAACCCTAACCATAAACATAACACTAACCCTAACACTATTCCTAACACCTAAGACCTAACCCTAACGCTAACCTTAACTCTAAAACTAACTCTAAATCTAACCCTAACCCTAACACAAAACCTAATCGTAACGCTAACACTAACCCTAAGCCAAAGCCTAACCCTAACCCTCTTCGTAACACCTAACTTCTAAATCCCACCCTAATCATAACCCTAACCCTAAACTTAACACTTACCCTAACATTAATGCTAACCCTAACCCTAACCCTAACCAAATGATAACCCTAAACTCTAACCCTAAACCTAACCCTAACTTTAACCCTAACACTAACCCTAAATGCTATTTCTAAACCTAACATTATTCCTAACCCTAACCCTAACTGTAAACCTAACCCTAACCCTAACCCTATCCCTAACACCTAACCCCTAAACCTATTGCTAAACCTAACACTAAAACTAACACTAAAATTAACCCTAACACTAACCCTAACCCTAAGCCTTACCCTAAGCTAATCGTAACCCTAACCCTAACCGTAATCCGAAGCCTAACCTTAAACCTCTCCCAAACACTAATGCCTAAACCTAACCCTAACAGTAACCATAACCCTAACCGTAACCATAATCCTAACCTTAGCACTAACAGTAACTTCTAATCCTAAACCTAACCCTAAGCCTAACAATAACCCTAACCCAAAACCTAACATTAATCACTTAACCTAACGCTATCTCTACCACTTAAAGTAACCCGAAGTCAGACTGTAATTTCTAACCCTAAACCTAACCCTGTCGCTGACACCTAACCCCTAACCCTAACCCTAACCCTAAACCTAACTCTAACCCTTAACATAACAATAAGCCTAAACCTAATCGTAACCCAAAACCTAACATTAACCAGAAACCTAACCTTAACATTCTCCCTAACAGCTAACACCTAACTCAAACCATAAACCTAGCCCTAACCCTAACCTTAAATTTAACACTAACCCTAACCCTACCCCAACCAAAAATTGTAATGCTAAACATAACCTTAACCCTAACCCTAACCTTAACCCTAAACCTAACCATAAACTCTAACCATAAACCTAACCCTAACCCTAACACTAACACTATCCCTAACCCTAAACCTTACGCTAAACCTAACCCTAATCCCAACCCTCAACCTAACGCTAAGTCTATCTCTAATACTAACCCCTAACCCTAACACTAACACTAAACCAAAGCCTAACCATAACCCTCTTTCTAACACTTAACACCTAAACCTAAACCTAACCCTTACTCTAACCGTAACCGTACCCCTAACCCTAAAACTAACTCTAACCCTAAATTCTAATTGTAATCTTAAAAATAACCCTACTTCTAATCGTAACCCTAACCCTAAAATTTAACCCTAAACCTAAACCTAACCCTAACACTAACCCTAAACCTAACCCTAATACTAAACTCTAACCCTAACCCTAACATTAATCCCTAACCATAACAATAACCCTACCCCTTCAATTAACCCTAACACAGTCCGCAATACCTAAACCGAACCCTAACCCTAAACCTACCATAACAATATCTCTAACCCTAACCCTACCCCTAAACCTAACCCTAACCATTATTTCTAACCCTACCCTAAAACTGACCCTAACAACACTAACTTTAACCCTAAACTCTAACACTAGCACTCACCGTAAAACTACCATAACCCTAAACCTAATACTAACCCTAACCCTAACCCATACCTCTAATACTAACCGTAACCCTAACCCTAACGCTAACCCTGTCGCTAACACCTAACCCCTAACCCTAACACTAACTATAATACGAACACTAACCTCTAAACTTAACCATAACATTAACCGAAATCCCAACCCTAAACTAAACCGCAAACCCTAACCCTAAACCTAACACTATCCATAACCTTAAACCTAACCCTAGACCTAACACTAACCCTAACACCTAACACCTAACCCTAACCCTAACTATAAATCTAAAACAAACCTTAAATCTAACCTTAACCCTAACTCTAAACCTAATTGTAGCCCTAACCCTAACCCTAACCCTAACACTATCCTTAACCCTACACCTTACCCTAAACGTAACCCTAACCCTAACAGTAACTCCATCCCTAATACCTAACTCCTAAACCTAACCCTAACCCTAACCCAAAGCCTAACCATAACCTTCTTCCTCATACTTAACACCTAAACCTTAACCTAAACCTAATCCTAACCCTAACCGTAACCATAATCCTAACACTCAACCTAGCTCTAACCCTAAATTCTAATACTAAGCCTAAAAATAACCCTAACCATAAACATAACCTAACTCTAAAATTTAACCCTAAACCTAACCCTAACCCTAACACTAACCTTAAACCTAACCCTAATCCTTAACTCTAACCCTAACCCTAACACTAACCATAACCCTAACACAAACCATAAACCTAACACTAAACCTAACATTAATCCCTAACCCTAACGCTAATCCTACGCCTTAAACGAACCCTAATGCTGAACATAATACCAAACCCGAACCCTAACCTTAAACCTACCATAACACTGTCCCTAACCCAAACCCTACACCTAAACCAAACCCTAAAGCTTACATCTAGCTCTACCCTAATCCTGAACCTAAACACAACACTAAACTTAACCCTAACCTCTAACACTAACCATAAGCCTAAAACTATCGTTAACACTAATGCTAAACCTAACACTAAACCTAAATTCTAACCTTAAACCTAACCCTAAGCCTAAATCTCAATCTAACACTAACCCTAACCATAACCCTAACCCTAACAATAACTGTAACTCAAAGCCTATCCGTAACACTATCCCTAACCCTAACCATAACCCTAATTCTAACCCAACCCTAACACTGACCCTAAACATTAACCCTAAACATAAAGCTAATCCTAACCCTAACCCTAACTCTGACCCTAAAACCTAACACTAACCTAACTGAAATGCTAAACCTAAACCTAGGCCTTACCCTAACCCAAACTGTAACCCTAATCCTAACATTAACCCTAACCCTAAATTCTAATTCTAAACCTAACCTTAACCCTAACCCTAACCCTAAACCTAACCCTAACCCTAAACTCTAACCATAAACAAACCCTAACACTAACACTAACCCTAAACCTAAAATTAACCCTAAAATCTAAACCTAACCCTAACAAGAACCCTAACCTAACCTTAACCATAAACCTAACACTTATCCTAACAATCATTCCTAACCCTAAGCATAATCCTACCCATTAATCTAACCATAACACTGACCGTAATATGTAACCCTAACAATAACCCTAAATCTAACATAATACTAATCCTAACCCTAACCCTTCCCCTAAACCTAACACTAAAACATACCTCTAACCCTAACCCTAGCCCTAGACCTAACCCAACCCTAAACATAACCCTAAAACTAAACATTACCCTACCCTAACACTAAGGCTAACCCATACATTTAAACCTACACCTAATCCTAACCTTAACCTTAACCCTAACCCTTTGCCTAAACCTAACACTAACCTCTAACCCTAACCCTAACATTAAACCTAACCCTAACCCTTACACTAAATGTAAACCTAACCCTAACCCTAAACCTAACGCTAACTCTAACCCTGATCCTAACCCTTACACTAACCCTAAACCTAACCCTAAACCTCAACCAAACCCTAACCCTAATCATAACATTAACCCTAACACTAACCCTAACCCTAAACCCTAAACCTAACCCTAAAACTAACTGTAAACTTAACCCTAAACCTAACCCTTACCCTAACCCTAACTCTAACACTATCCCTACCCCCAACCCTAACACTAAACATAACACTATCCCTAAGCCTCAACCTAACCGTAAACCTTACCCTAACCCTAACCCTAAAACTAACCCTAATGCTAAAACTTTCCCTAACACCTAACACGTAACCCTAACCTTAACTCAAAAAGAAACCCTAACCATAAACCTAAACCTAACCTGAAACCTAATCGTAACCCTATACCTGACTGTAACACTAAGGCTAAACATAACCATCTCCCATACACCTATCCCGTAACCCTAACACTAAACCTACCCCTAACCCTAACCATAACCATGTCATTAACACCTAACCCCTAACCCTAAGCCTAAACCTACCAGAAAACCTAACTCTGAAATTAATATTAACCCTAAACCTAACCCTAAACCTATACCTTATTGTAACACTAAAACTAACCATAACCCGAAGCCTAACCCTTACCTAACCCTAACCCTTACCTTAACGCAAAATCTAACCCTAAACCTAAACTAATCCTAACCTTAACCCTAATCATAACCCTAAACCCTAACCCCTAACCCTAACCATAACACTAACCCTAACCCTAAACCTAACCGTAATCATAACCCTAACACTACCACTAACCATAAATTCTAATCCTAACACTAACATTAACCCTAACACTAACCCTAAACTCTAACCCTAACCCTAACCCTAAACCTAAAGCTTACCTCAAACATAACCCTAAGCCTAACCCTAACCCAAACCTGAACCCTACCTCTTCAACTAACACTAACCCTGACAGTAATATCTAGCCCTAATGCTAACCCTAACCCTAACCCTTACCCTAACGCAAAATCTAACCCTAAACCTAAACTAATCCTAACCTTAACTCTAACATGATCCTAAAACCTAACCCCTAACCCTAACCATAACACTAACCCTAACCCTAAACCTAACAGTAATCATAAACCTAACACTACCACTAACCATAACTTCTAATCCTAACACTAACGTTAACCCTAACACTAACCCTAAACTCTAACCCTAACCCTAACCCTAAACCTAAAGCTTACCTCAAACATAACCCTAAGCCTAACCCTAACCCAAACCTGAACCCTACCTCTTCAACTAACACTAACCCTGACAGTAATATCTAGCCCTAACCCTAACCCTAACCCTAACTCTAACCCTACCATTAAAAGTAACCCTAACCCATACTTCTAACCCTAACCCTAACACTAACACTAAACTTTCCCTAATCCTAACACTAAAGCTAACTTCTGACCCTAAACCTAACCCTAACCCTAAACCTCAAACTAACACTAAACCTAACCATAACCCTAACCCTAACCCTAACCATAACCCAAAACCTAACGTTAGCCCTATCCCTTACCCTAACACTAACCCTAATCCTAAACCTACCACTAAACCTAACACTAACCCTAACCATAACAATAATCCTAACACTAATCCTAAACTTAACCTCAAACCCTAACCCAAACCCTAACACTAACATATCCTTAACCCTAACCCTAAAACTAACACTAAACCTAACTTTTAACCCTAAACCTAAACCTAACCCTAAGCATAAAACTAAACCTAACTCTAAAACTAACCCTAACCCTAACCCATACGTCTAACCCTAACACTAACCCTAAACTTAACCTATCGCTAAACCTAACACTAACCCTAACGCTAACTACAACCTTATCCCTAACACCTAACCCCTAAACCTAACCCTGACCCTAATCCTAAAACTAAACATAAATCTAATGCAAACGTTAAAACTAACCCTAACCTAATTGTAACCCTAAACCTAAACGTAACCCGAAGCCTAACACTAACCCTATCCCTAACACCTGACCCCTAAATCTAACAATAAACTTAACCCTAAACTTTATCCAAGCCCTAACCCTAACCCTAAATCTAATCCAACCCTAACCCTAACACAAAACTGAACCTAAGCCTAACCCTAACCCTAAACATTAACATAAACCTAACTCTAAAACTAACATTAATCCCTAACCCTAATCATAACCCTACTCCATAAACTAACACTAAAACTCACCGTAATATGTAAGCCTAACCCTAACCTTAACCTAACATAACACTAACACTAAACCAAACCCTACCCCCAAACCTTACCCTAATCCATCCCTCTAAACTTAAACCCTAAACATAACCCTAACCCTAACCCTAACCCTAACCCTCACCCTAACCCTAACCGTAACCTTAACCCTAACCCTAACCCTAACCCATACCTCTAACCATAAACCTAAACTTAAAGCTAACCATAACCTATTCACTAACACCTATCCCCTAACCCTAACCCTAACACTAATCCTAACACTAACCCTAACCCTAAATCTAAACCTAAGTTTTAACCCTAAACCTAACACTAACCTTAACCATAACCTCTAAGCCTAAACATAACCCTAAACCTAAACCCAAACTCTAACCCTAAACCTAACGCTAACATCTAACCATAAGCCTAACCCTAACCTTAACCTTAACTCTAACACTAAACCTACCCTAAATTCTATCCGTAACACTAAACCTAACCCTAAACCTAACCCTAATGTTAACCCTAACACTAACCCTAATATCTAACCCTAAACCTAACTGTAACTCTAGCCCTAACCCTAACCCTAACCCTAACCCTAAACCTAACCCTAACCCTAAAACCTAACCCTAAACCTAACACGATTACTAACCCTAACCCTAACTGTAAATCTAACCCTTACCCTAAACCTAATCCTTAAACTAACACTAACCCTATCCCTAACACCAAACCCCAACCATAATCATAAACCTAACCCTAAAACTAACACTAAAACTTACCCTAACCCTAAACCTAATTGTAACACTAATGCTAACCGTGACCTGAAGCCTAATCTTAATCCTCTCCATAAGACGTAACCCCTAACACTAACCCTAACTGTAACCATAAACCAAACCTTACCCCTTAACCTAACTTCTAATCCTAACCCTAACACTAAACCTAACCCTAACCCTAACCCTATCCCTAAACCTAATCATAACCCTAACACTAATCGTTAACCAAAGGCTAAACATAAGCCTCTCCCTAACACCTAACCCTAAAACCTAACCATAACACTAACCCTAAAACTAACCCTAACCCTAAGTGTAACTCTAACTCTAACCCTAACCCTAAACCTAAACCTAAGTTTTAACCCTAACCCTAACCCTAACATTAACCATAAATTCTAAGCCAAACACTAACCCTAACCCTAAACCCAACTCTAACACTAAACCTAACGCTAACCTCTAACCATAACACTAACCCTTAACTTAACAATAATCTCTAACAGTAACACTAAACCTAACCCTAATCCAAACACTAAACCTAACCATAAAATATAACCATAACTCTAATTCTAACACTAAAACTAAACCTAACCCTAACCCTAACACTAAACCAACTTCTAACCCTAACAGTAACCCTAAACCTAACCCTAAACTTAAGTTTTAACCCTAAGCCTAACCCTAACCTTAACTATAACATCTAGTACTAACCCTAACCCTAACCTTAACCATAACATCTAGTCCTAACCCTAACCCTAACCCTAAAAAAAACTCTAATCCTAAAACTAATGCTAATCTCTAACCATAATCCTAACTCTAACCTTAACCATAACCTCTAACCATAACACTAACCCTAACCCTAAACCTAACACTGACCCTAACCCTAACCCTAACTATAACCCTAACCCTAACACTAACACTAACACTAAAGTTCTTATAACCCTCACAGTAACCCTAACCCCAAACCAAAACCTAAACCTAACCCTAACCTTAACCCTAACCCTAACCCTAACACTAAACCTAAACCTAACCCTAAACCTAACTCTAAGCCTAACCTTAAACATAATCCTAACAGTACCTGTAACCCTAACTTCTAATCCTAACCCTAACGTTAATTGTAACCCTAACCCTAACACTAACTCTAACCCTAAACTCTAACCCTAACCCTAACCCTAAATCTAAACCTAATATCTAAACATAACCCTAAGCCTATCTCTAACCATAAACCGAACCCTACCACTTAAACTAACACTAATCCTGACCGTAATACCTAGCCCTAACGCTAACCCTAAACCTCCAATAACCCTAACCCCAACACTAACCCTACCCCTAAACCAAACCCTAACCTATACCTCTCACCCTAACACTAACCCTAACTCTAAGTCAAAGTGTAACCTTAAACTCTTACGCTAACCCTAACCTTAACAATAACCTGTCCCTAAAACTAACCCTAAACCTAACCCTAAAGCTAAATTCTAACCCTAACTCTAACCCTAAACCTCAACCTAACCTTAAACCTAACCAAAACCCGAAATCTAACCATAACCATTACACAAAGCCTAAACGTAGCCATATCCCTAACCGTAACACTAACTCTAATCCTAACCCTACCGCTAAACCTAACCCTAATCCATACCTCTAAGCCTAACCCTAACCCTAATTCTCACCTTAACCTCTAACCTTAACCCTAACCCTAACACTAATCTATTTCTAACCCTAACCCTAACCCTAAACCTAACCTTAACCCTAACTCTAAACCTAAACATAACCCTAAACTCTATCCGTAACCCTAACCCAAACTTTAACACTAACACTAAACCTAACCCTAACATTGAAAGCTAACCCTAACTCTTAACCCCAACACTAACACTAAACCAACTTCGAACCCTAAAACTAACCATAAACCTAAACCTAAACCTAAACCTAACCCTAACCTTAAACCAAACACTAAACCAACCCTAACCCTGAGCCTAACCCTAACCCTAAACCTAATCATAACACTAATGCTAACCATAACCTGTAGCCTAATCTTAATCATCTCCCTAACACCTAACACCTAAACCTAACCCTAACACTAATCCTAACCCTAACTGTAACCATAAACCTAGCCCTACCCCTAACCCTAACATCTAATCCTAACCCTAAACCTAACCCTAACCCAAACCATAACCATAACCACAACCCTAAACCTAATATTAATCTGTAACCCTAACTCTAACCCTACACCTATCTCTTAAACTAACACTAAACCTGACTGTAATACCTAACCCAACCTAACCCATACCTCTAACCCTTGCCCTAACCCTAAACCTAACCCATGCCTCTAACACTTACGCTAAACCTAACCCTAACGCTAACACCAAACTCTAACACTAAACCTAACACTAAATATTAAGCTTAACCCTAACCCTAATCCTAACCCTTACACTAACCCTAACCCTAACCATAAAACTAACCTTAACCTTAAAATTAACAGTAAAACTAACCCTAACCATAAAACTAAGCATAACCCTAAAACTAACTGTAAACCTAACCCTAACCCTCACCGTAACCTTACCCCTAAACCTAAACATAACCCTAATCCTTTCTCTAACACTAAACCTCTAACCCTATCCCTAAACCTAACCCTAAAACTAACAGGAAAATTAACCCTAACACTATCCCTAACCCTACCCCTAACCCTAAACCTAATGGTAACCCTAACACTAACTATAACCCGAAGCCTAACCCTAAGCCTCTCCCTAAAAACTAACCCCTAAACCTAACACTAACACTTACCCTAACACTAACCCTAACCCTTACCGTAACTCTAACCCTAACCCTAACCCTAACCCTAAACCTAAACCTAAACCTAAACCTAAACCTATGTTTTAACCCTAAACCTAACACTAACCTTAACCATAAAATCTAAGCCTAACCCTCCCAAACAAGAAACCAATAAGCCTAATCCTAACACTAACCCTAACCCTAACTGTAAACATAAACCTAACAGTACCGCTCACCCTAACTTCTAATCCTAACCCTAAACATAACCCTAACTCTAACCCTAACCATAATCATTACCCTAAACCTAACATTAATCGCTAACCCTAACCATGCCCCTTAAACTAGCCCTAAACCTGACTGTAATACCTAACCTTAACACTAACCCTAGCATAACCCAGCCCTAACCCTAACCATAACCCTAAACCTAACCCTAATCCCAACCTTAACCCTAACCCGTACCTTTAAACCTAAGCCTAACCCTAACCCTAAGACTGACCCTAAACTCTAACACTAACCCTAACCCTAAAGTTATCCCTACCCTAAACCTAAACCTATCACTAAAGCTAACTTCTAACTATAAAACTAACCCTAACCTTAAACCTCATCCTAACCCTAAACTTAACTATAACATTAACCCTAACACTAACCTAACACTTAACGCTAACCCTAAACATAACCCTTACCATAACCCTAACCCATAACCCTATATCTCACACCAAACCCCTAACCCTAACCATAACCCTAAACCTAACACTAAATCTAATGCAAACCCTAAACCTAATCCTAACCTCATTGTAACCCTAACCTTAACTATAAGCCAAGCCTAACCCTAACCCTAACCCGAACCCTAACCCTAACACTAACCGTAACTCTAAGCCTAACCCTAACACTAAAATCTAGACCTAACCCTAACCCTAACCTAACACTAACTCTAAAATTATCCAGTAACCCTAATCTTAACCCTTACCCTATCCCTAACATTAACACAAACCCAAAACTTGAACCAAAGTTTTAACCCTAATTGTAACACTAACCATAACTTCTAAGCCTAATGCTAACCCTAACTATAACCCTAAACAAAACGCTAACGGCCAACCACAACCTGAAACCTAACCATAACCCTAAACCGAACACTAACCCTAACACTAACCCTAACCATAAACCTAAGCTTTAACCCTAACCCTAATCAAAACCTAACGCTAACCTCTAACCATAACCCTAACCCTAAAACTAACCCTAAACTCTAACCAAAACACTAACACTAACCATAAAACTATCCCTAAAATCAAACCCTAAACCTAACCCTAACCCTAAAACTAAGCCTAACCTAATTGTAACACTAACCCTAACCATAATCCCAAGCCTTACCGTAACCTGAACCCTAACTGTAACACTAACCCTAAACCCTAAACCTAAAGCTAACACTATCTCTAAGCCTAACCCTAACCGTCAAACTAACCCTAACCCTAACACTAACACTAACCCTATCACTAACACCTAACCCATATCCCAAACGCTAACTCAAACCCTAAAACTAACACTAAAGCTAACCCTAACCCTAACCCTAAGCCTAACCCTAAACCTAACAGTAACACTAACACTAACCGTAATGTGAAGCCTAACCTTAACACTTCCTAACACCTAACCCCTAACACTAACCCAGCCCTAACCATAACCCTAACTCTAACCCTAACCCTAACACTTACACTAACCCTATCCTTAATCCTAAAACTAAAAAAACCCTAAAGCTAACCCTAAATCTAACCGTAACCCTAACCCTAAAACTAATAACTACCGTAATCCTAACCCTTACGCTTTCCCTAACCCAAACCCTAATACTAACCCTAACCCTAACCATAACCTCTAAGCCTAATCCTAACCTTAACCCTAATTCTAACCCTAAAACCAAATGCTAACCTCTAACCATAACCCTAAAACTAACCATAACCCTAAGCCTAGCCCTAACACTAACCCTAACCCTAAATCTAAACCTAACACTTTAACAAACTTCTAAAGCTAACACTAAAACTATCCCTAAACCTCAACATAAACATAATGCTAACCATAACACTAACCTTAACACTAACCGTAACCCTAAACGCTAACCCTTACCATAACCCTAACACTAAACTTAACCCTAACTCTAACCCTCACCTAATTGTATCCCTAACCCTAACCCTAACCTAATTGTAACGCTAACTCTAACCATAACCCTAACCCTAACCATAACCATAACACTAACCATAAACTCTATGCTTAACCCTAACCTTAACCTTCACCCTAAATCTAACCCAAAACCAAATGCTAACCTCTAACCATAACCCTAACCCTAAACCTAACACGAAAATTAACCCTAACCCTATCACTAACCCTAAAGCCAAACTTAAGCTTCAACACTAACCGTAAAACTAAACCTATCCCTAATATCTAACCCTAACCCTAACGCTAATCCTAACCCTAAACCAAACCTAACGCTCACCACTAACCATAATGCTAACCCTAAACCTAACCCTAAACTCAAACCGTAACACTAACCCTAACCCTAAAACTATCCCTAACATCAAACCCTAACCCAAACCCTAAACCTAACCCTAATCCTAAACTAATCATAAACCTAACACTAAACCTAACCCTCACCATAAACCTAGGCCTAACTGTAAACCTAACCCTTACCCTAACCCTAAAGCTAACACAATACCTAAACCTAACCATAACCGTAAACATAAACCTAGCCATACAATAACCCTAAAACTATCCATAAAACATAACCCCTAAACCAAACACTAAAGCTAAATGTAACTCTAAACCTAACCCTAAGATTAACCCTAAATCTAAACTTAACACTAACCCTAACCCTAACATCTAACGCTAATCGTAACACTAACCCTAACCATAACCTTAACTGTAACCATAATCTCTAACCATAACCCTGACCATAACATTAATCATAATCCTGACCTTAACCCTACCCCTTAAATTAACCCTAGGTCTGACTTTAATTGCTAAGACTAACTCTAACCCTAGCATAACGCTAAACCTAACCCTAATGCTAACGATAACCCTAACCCATATCTCTAAACATAACCCTAACCATAACCCTAACCATAACCAAAAACCTAACCGTAACCCTATCCCTAACCCTAAACCTAACCCTAATCTTAACCCTAACCCTAAACCTAAACCTAACTATTAACCTAATCCTAACCTTAACATTAAAACTAACACTAAACCATACCCTAACACTAACCTCTAAACCTAACCCTAACCCTAACAGTAAACCAAAACCTAAACCTAAGCTTTAACCTGTATCCTAATACTAACTCTAACAATAACATCTAAGCCAAACCCTAACTTTAACCCTAAATCCAAACTTTAACACTAAACCTAACTCTACCCTCTAACCATAAGCCTAAACCTAATCCTAAACATAACCCTAAACCTAAACCTTACCCTAAACCCTAAACCTAACACTAACTCTATCCGTAATGCTAAACCTAACCGTAAACCTAACCCTAACCATAACCATAACGATAACCCTTTGCCTAACACCTAACCCCCAACCCTAACCCAAAACATAACCCTAAACCTAAATGTAAACTTAACTCTGACCTTAATATTAACCCTAAAC
Source organism: Cavia porcellus (assembly GCF_034190915.1). Lineage (NCBI taxonomy): Eukaryota > Metazoa > Chordata > Mammalia > Rodentia > Caviidae > Cavia > Cavia porcellus. Next base: position 31,797,060 of record NW_026947517.1, on the reverse strand, counting down.
CTAACCCTAAACCTAAACCTAACTATAAACCTAACCCTAAACATAACCGTAAACCTAACACTGACCCTAACTCTAACCCTAACCCTAACCCTCACCTTAAATCTAATCGTAACCCTAAAACGTATCGTAACCCGAACCTTAATCATAACCCTCACCCTAACAACTAAACCCCTAACCCTAACACTAACACTAACCCTAACCCTAAACCGAACCGTAACCCTAAACGTAACCCTAAAAATAACCCTAAAATTAACCTCTAACCCTAACCCTAACACTAACGTATCCCTAACCCTAACCCTAAACCTAACACTAATCCTAACTTCTAACCCTAACCCTAAACTTAACCCTAAACCTAAACCTCAACCTAACCCAAACCCTAACCATAACCCAAAGCCTAACTGTAACCATGTCCCTACCCTAACACTATCCTAAATCCTAACCCTAAACTTAATGCTAAACCTAAACCTAAACCTAACTCTAAACATAACCCTAATCCTAACACAAACCCTAACCCTAAACCTAACACTAACACTAAACTCTAAGCCTAACCCTAATGAGAACCCTAACCATAAACCTAAGATTTAACCCTAACTATACCCTCTAAGCCTAACACTAACCCTAACACAAAACCCAAACTATAACCTCTAAACATAACCCTAAGCCTAAGCGTAACCCTAACCATAACCCTAAGTTTAACCCTATCACTAACGCTAACCCTAACCATAAACTCTAAGCCTAACACTAACTCTAAGTCAAACACTAACCCTAACCCTAACCCTAACACTATCCCTAACCCTAAGCCTAACCCTAACACTATTCATAACCCTAAACCTAACCACAATGCTAACACTAACAATAACACTATCCCTAACCCTAACACTATCCCTAAAACCTAACCCCTAACCCGAACACTAAACCTAACCCTGAAACTACCTGTAAACTTAATGCTAACATAACCCAAACACTAAAGCTAACTCTAAGCCTAAACCTAATCATAACCATAAACCTAACCATAAACCGAAGCCTAACCCTAACCCTTTCCCTAACACCTAACACGTAATGCTAAACCTAAACCTAGCCCTAATCCTAACCCTAACCAGAACCCTAACCCTAACCCTAACCCTAACCCTAAACTTAAACCTAAATTCTAATCATAAACATAGCCCTAACCCTAACCCTAAACCTATACCTAAACCTAAGCCTAATATCTAACCCTGAACCTAACACTAACACAAACCCTAAACCTAAGCCTAACACTAAACTCTAAACCAAACCCTAGCCCTAATCCGAAACCTAACCCTAAAACTAACCCTAACCCAAACCCTAACCCTAACATTAAACCTCAACCTAACCCTAACCCTAACAATAACCCCAACACTAAGCCTAACCTTAAACGCTAACCCTAACCCTAACCCTAAACCTATACCTAAACCTAAGGCTAATATCTAACCCTGAAACTAACCCTAACACTAACCCTAACCCTAACTCTAACCATTAAATGCTAACCCTAACCTAACCCTAACCCTATCCCTAACCCTAACCTTAACCCTAAACCTAACACTATCCCTAACCCTAAACGTAACCCTAAAACTACCACTAACACTAAAACTAACCCTAATCCTAACGCTAACTCTATCCCTAACACGTAACCCCTAACCATAAACCTAAACTTAACCCTAAGAATAACCCTAACCCTAACCCTAAACCTAATCATAACCCAAAACCTAACCATAACCCCAAGCCTAACCAAAACCCTCTCGCTAACACCTAAAGCTTAACCCTAACCCTAAACCTAACCCTAACCCTAACCGAAACCATAACCTTAACCCTAAACCTAACCCTAAACCTAAGTTCTAATCATAACCCTAAACCTAACACTAACCCTAAACCTAACCTTAAACCTAAACTCTAACCCTGACACTAACCCTAACCCTAACCCTAACACTAACCCTAACTGCAATCTTATCCCAAACACCTAACTCTTAAACCTAACCCCAACCCTAAAACTAACAATAAATCTAACACAAACCCTAACCCTAACACTAACCATAACCTAATCATAATTCTAACCCAAACACTAACCTAATCGTTACCGTAACCCTAACCATAACCCTAAGCCTAAGCCTAAGCGTAACTCTATCCCTAACCTTAACCCTAACCCTAAACCTAATCCTAAAGCTAAGCTTTAACCCTAACCCTTACCTTAAACATAACCTCTAAGCCTAACCCTAACCCTAACCCTAAACTAACCCTGACACTAACCGTAAATTACACCCTAAACCTAACCCTAATATTATCTCTAACCCTTACCCTAACTCTATCCCTAACACTATCATGAATACCTAACCCCAAACCCTAACCCCAAATCTAACACTAAAACTAAACCTAACCCTAACCCTAAACCTAAACCTAAGTTTTAACACTAAAACTAACACTAACCTTAATCATAACCTCTAAGACTAACCCTAACCCAAACCCTAAACACAAACTCTAACCCTAAAACTAATGCTAACTTCTAACCCTAACCTTAACCCTAAACTTAACCCTAAACTTAACCCTAACTCTAACATTAACCCTAACCATAAACTCTAAACATAACACTAACCCTAATCCTAACCTTAACCTTAGTCCTAACTTCTAACCCTACCCTAACTCTAACCCTAACCGTAACCGTAAGACTAAACCATCTTCTAACCCTAACTCTAACCCTAAACCTTAACCTAAACCTAAACCTAAACCTAAGCCTAACCCTAACCCTAAACCTAAGCCTAAACATTAAGCGTCAACCTAAAACTATTCCTGAACCTAAACCTAACCGTAAACCTAACCCTCAGAACAAACCTAACCCTAACCCTAACCCTAAAGCTATACCTATTGCTATCACCTAACCCCAAGCAAACCCTAAACCTAACCCTAAAATTAACACTAAACATAAACTTAACCACAAACCTAAGCCTAACCCTAAACTTAATCAAAACCCTAACGCTAACCGTAAACCAAAGACTAATCTTAACCTTCTCCCTAACAACTAATCCCTAACCCTAAACCTAAACCTAACCCTAAACATAACCGTAACCATAACCCTAACCCTACCACTAACCCTAACGTCTAATCCTAATCCTAACACTAACCCAAACCCTAACATTAACCATAACCATAACTGTAAACCTAACATTAATCCCTAACCCTAAACCTACTAATTAAAATAACCTTAAACCTGACTGTAATACCTAAACCTAACCCTAACCATAAACATAGCATAACCCTAAACCTAACACTAACCCTACCCAAAGCCATAACCCTAACCCATAACTGTAACCCTAACCCAAAGACTAAGCATAACACTAACCTAACCCTAACCTTAACCCTAACCATAAAACCTAAGCCTAACCTTAACCTTAACACTAACCCCAAACTCTAACACTAAACTTAACGTTTACCTCTAACCATAACCCTAACCCAAATCCTAACCCTAACCCTAACTCTAACCCTAAGCCTAAAGCCTAACCCTAACACTAACACTATCCATAACCCTAAACTTAACTGTAAACCTAACCCTAAACCTAACCTTAACCCTAAATCTAACCCTAACAATAACCCTAACCCTAACCCTAACCCTAACCCTAACTCTAACCCTAACTCTAACCATAAAACTAACCGTAAACCTAACCCTTACTCTAACACTAACCCTAATCTTATCCCTAACACTTAACCCTTAACCCTAACCCTAAACCTAACTCTAAAACTAACCTAAACCTAAACATAACACTAACCCTAACCGTAACCCTAATCCTAAACATAAACCTAACCCTAATTTCTAATCCTAATCCTAACCCTAACCCTAACCCTAAACCTAAAACTAAACCTAACCCTAAACCTAAACTCTAACCCAAAACCTAACCCTAACCTTAACACAAAACCTACCCTAACCCTAAACATTACACTAACCCTAAACCTAACATTAATCCCTAACCCTAACACTAACCCTACCACTTAAACAAACCCTAAACCTGACAGTAATACCTAAACCTAAGCCTAACAATATCATAACCCCAACCATAAAGCTAACCCTAACCCTAACCCTAAACCTAAACTCTAACCATAACCAAAACACTAACTCTACACCTAACCTTAATTCTAAACTCTAACCTTAACCCTAACACTAACCCTAAACCTAATTGTAACCTTAACACTAACCATAACAGGAAGCCGAACCCATAACACTCTCCCTAACACCTAAACCCTAACCCTAACCCTAACCCAAACCCTAATCATAACCTCTAAGGCTAACACTAACCCTAACCCTAACACTAACGCTAACTCTAACCCTAACACATACCTCTAACCCTAACCTTAACCCTAACCCTAACCCTAACACTAACCCTAACCTATAACACTAACCCTAACCTTAAACCTATCCCTGACCCTAACCCTAAACCTAACACTAAACCTAACTTGTAACCCTAACACTAACCCTAACCCTAAACTCTAACTGTAAAATTACCCAAACCCTAAACCTATCCCTAACATCTAAAACTAAATCTAACCCTAAACCTAACTCTAACCCTAAACCAAACCTAATCGTAACTGTAACCCGAATACTAACCATAATCTTTACCATAACGCTAACACTAACACTAACACTAAACCATGACCCTAAACCTAACACTATCCCTAACCGTAACCCTAACCGTAAACCTAACCTTAACTCTACCCTAACCCTAACCCTATCACTAACACCTAACCCCTAACCCTAAGGCTAAACCTAACAATAAAACTAACACTGAAGCTAACTCTAACGTTAATCCTAACCGTAAGACTAACACTAAACCTAATGGTAACCCTAACACTAACTGTAACCCGAAGCCTAACCATAACCCTAAACATAACCCTAACCCTAACACTAACACTAAACCCTAACCCTAAAACACACACTAACCCTAAGCCTAACCCTAAACCTAACCCTAACACTAACCCTAATTTCTAACCATAACCCTAAGGGTAACCCTAAACCTAAACCTAACCCTAACCCTTTACCTAACCCTAACTTCTTACCCTAACAGTAGCACTAACCCTGACCATAACCCTAAGTGTAACCATAATCTCTAACCCTAATCGTAACCCTAACCCTAACCATAACCATAACCCTAGCCCTAACCCTAACCCTAAACCTACCCCTAAGCCTAACCTTAATGCTAACCCCTAAACCTAAAACCTAACCTTAAACAATAACCCTAAGCCTAACCCCTAAACTTAAGCCCTAACACTAATCCTAATCGTAACCCTAATCCTAAACGTCAACCTAACCCTAACCCTAACCATGACACTATCCCTAAACCTAAGGCTAACACTAACCATAATTTTAACACTGAAACCTAAACCTAACCATAAAACTAACGCTAACCCTAACCCTAACTATAACCCTATCCCTAACACCTAACCCCTAATTCTACACGAAAGCCTAACCCTAAAACTAACCCTAAATCTAATGCAAACGCTACCAATAACCCTAACATTAACCCTTACCTCATCGTAACCCTAACCCTAACCATAACCCAAAGCTTAACCCTAACCCTATTCCTAATACCTAACCCCTAAACCTATCCGTATCCCTAACACTAATCGTAATCGACATCCTAAACCTAACCGAAAACCTAACCCTAACCATATCCCTAACCCTAAACTTAACACTAACTCTAACCCTAAACCTAAACCATAACCCTAACCCTAGCTCTATCCCTAACCTTAACCCTAACCCTAAATGCAACCATAAAACTAACCGTAACTCTAACACTATAGATAAAACTTAACCCCTAACCCTATGCCTAACCCTAACTCTAATACTAACCCTAAACCTAACCCTAAACCTAACCCTTACCCTAACTCTAAATCTAAAACTAATCGTAACCCTAACTGTAACCAAAACCCAAAGCCTAACCCTAACACTCTACCTAACACATAAACCCTAACCCTAATCTTAATCATAACCCTAACACCAAACGTAACCTTAACCATAACCCTAACACTGACCCTAAACCTAAACCTAATACTCACACTAAACTCTAACCATAACCCTAACCCTAACCCTAAGCTTTAACTCTAACCCAAACCCTAACCCTAACCTTAACCCTAAATTCTAATCCTAACCTTAACCTTAGCCCTAACCCAAACTCAAACCTAATTGTAACCCTAACCATAACCATAAGCAAAAAACTAACCCTAACCCTAACTCTAATCTTAACCCTAACCATAACACTAACCCTAAGCCTAATCCTAACACTAAACTCTAAACCTAACACTAGGACTAACCGTAATCCTAACCCTAAACCTAACCACTAACACTAATTCTAACCCTTACCCTATGGCTAACCCTAACTCTAACCCTAAACCTAACACTGAACATAAGCTTTAACCCTAACCCTAAACCTAACCCTAACCCAAACACTATCGCTAACCCTAACCCTAACCCTAAACTGAACGCTAACCCTAACCCTAACCCTATCGCTATCACCTAACCCCTAAACCTAACCCTAACCCTAACTCTAAAAGTAACCCTAAATCTAAACCTAACCCTAACCCTAAACCTCAATCGTAATCCTAACCGTAACCGTAACCCAAAGCCTAAACCTAACCCTCTCCGTAACACCTAATCCCTAACCCTAATCTTAATCATAACCCTAACACTAAGCGTAACCCTAAAGCTAACCCTAACACTAACCCTAATCCTAAACTGAATCATATCGCTAAACTCTAAACCTAAACCTAACATTAACCCTAAACCTAACACTTACCCTAACACTAACCCTAAATTCTAATCATAACCCTAACACTAAACATAACCTTTAAATCTAACCGAAAACTTAACCCTAACCCTAACCCAAACCTAAATGTAATCCTAACCCTAACCATAACCCTAAGCCTAGCCCTAACCCTAACACTAACCCTATCCCAAATGCTAACCCTAACCCTAAACCTATGTTTAAATCTAACACTAACCATAACACTAACCATAACTTCTAAGCCTCACCCTAACCATAACCACAAACTCTATCACTAAACCTAATGCTAACCTCTAACCATAACCCTAACCCTAACCCAAAGCCTAACCCTAAAACTAACACTAATCTTAACCCTAATCCCATGCCTAAGCTTTAACCATAACCCTAACCCAAACCTAACACTAACCACTAACCCTAACCCTAACCCTAACCCTGTTACCCTAAACTCTAACCATAACACTAACCCAAACCCTAAATCTATCCCAAACATCTACCCTAACCCTATCCCAAACACTATCCCTAACCTAAATGTAACTCAAACCATAACTGTAACCCTAAGCCTAAATCCAACACTCACTGTAACACCTAAACCTAACACCTAATCCCTAAACCTAACCATAACCCTAACCCTAACACTAAACCTAATCCTAACATTTATAATAATCCTAAACACTAACCCTAAAACTAACAGTATCACTAAACCCAACACTATCACTAAACCCAACCCTAACAATAAAGCTAACCCAAACCCTAACCCTAACACTATCACTAACACCTAACCCCTAATCCTAATGCTGAACATAGCCATAAAACTAACACTAAACCTACCCATAAAACTAACCCTAAAACAAAGGCTAAAACTAAACCTAATTGTAACACTAACCCTAATCGTAATGCGAAGCCTAACCTTAACCCTCTCCCTAACACCTAGACCCTAAACCTAACCCTAACCCTAACCCTAACCACAACCCTAATTTCTAATCCTAACCCTAACCCTAACCATAACCATAACAATAATCCTAACCCAGACAAACATTAATCCCTTACCATAACCCTAACCTTACCGCTCCAACTAACGCTAAGCCTGACTGTAATACCTAAACCTAACCTTAACACTAACCCTAGCCTAAACCTAAGCATAACACTAAACCTAACCCTAACCCTAATCATACCTCTAACCCTAAACCTAATACTAAACCTAAACCTAACCCAAACCCTAAGACAAACACTAACCCTAACCTCTAACACTAACCCTAAACTATCCCTAAACCTAAAACTAAACCTAGCACTAAACCTAACTTCTAACCCTAACCCTAACCCTAACCCTAGCCCTTAACCTCAACCTAACCATAACCCTAAACATAACATTAACCCTAACCCTAACCCTAAACGTTAACCTAAACCTAACCATAACCCTAACCATAACACTAACCAGAAGCCTAACTCTAACACTAACCCTAATCCATAACCCTATCCCTAACACCTAACCATTAAACCAGACCTTAACCCTAATTCTAACCCTAACACTAAATCTAACGCAAACTCTAAACCTAACCCTCATCCTAAACCTAACACTAACGCAATTGTAACCTTAACCCTAACTGTAACCCTAAGCCTAACCCGAAACCTAACCATAACTCTAACACTAACCTTAACCCTCACACTAATCCTAACACTTACCCTAAAACTAACAGTAACCTCTAAACCTAACCCTAACCCTAACTGTAACTTAACCCTAAAACTAACCACTGACCCTAATCCTAACCCTTTCGCTATTCCTAACCCTAACCCTAACTCTAACCGTAACCCTAAACCTAATCGTGAACCTAACCCTAACAGTAACCCAAAGCCTCAAACTAACCCTCTCTGTAACACCTAATCCCTAACCCTAACCTTAATCATAACCCTAACACTAAGCGTAACCCTAACTCTAATCCTAACCTGAACCCTAACCCTAAACCTAACCCTAACACTAAACCTAATGCTTACACTAACACTAACACAAACACTAACACTAACACTAACACTAAACTAATCAGAACCCTAAACCTAACACTAAACTTTAACTGTAACCCAAACCCTAACCCTAACCATAGCGCTAAACCTAACGCTAACCTCTAACCATAACCCTAAACATAAACCTAACCCTAACCCTAACCTTAACACTAACACTAACATTAACACTAACCCTAATCCATAACACTATGCCTAACATCAAACCCTTAAGCCTAACCCTAACCCTAACACTAAATCTAACGCCAGCCCTAAACCTATCCCTAACCCTAACGCTAACTTAAATGTAACCCTAACCCTAACCATAACCCTAAGCCTAACCCTAAACCTAACCCTAACTCTAAGCCTAACACTAACCCTCACACTTACCCTAAACCTAACCCTTACCCTAACACTAACCTCGAAACCTAACACTAACCGTAACCTTAAACCTAAAACTAACCACTAACACTAATTCTAATCCTTAGCATATCCTTTACATAACACTAAAACTAACCCTAACATGCAACCTAAGCTTTAACCCTAATCCCATCCCTCAACCTAACCATAACCTTTAAGCCGAACACTAAACCTAACACTAAGCCTAACTCTAACCCTAAACCAAAAGCTAACCTCTAATCATAAACCTAACCCTAACCCAAACCTTAAACATAACCCTAAACTAATAGTAAACCTAACCCTAACCATACTCCGAAGCTTAACCATAATCCACAACTAATTGTAACACTAACCCTAAACCCTCACCCTAAAGCTAACACTATCCCTAAGCCTAAATCTAACCGTCAACCTAATCCTAACTCTAATCCTAACTTTAACCCTGACTCTAACACGTAACCCCAAACCCTAACGCTAAATCTAAACCTAAAACTAACACTAACACAAAACCTAAACCTAACCCTAACCCTAAACCTAACTTTAAGCATAATACTAACCCTAACACTAACTGTAACCTGAAGCCTTAACTTAACCCTCTCCCTAACACTTTACACCTAACCCTAACCATAACACTACCCCTAACCCTAAACGTAACCATAACCCTAACCCTACCACTAACCCTAACTTCTAATCCTAACTCTAACCCTAACTGTAACCATAACGGTAACCCTCAAACTAACATTAATCCCTTACCCTAACCCTAACCTTAACACTTAAACTAAAGCTAACCCTGTCTGTAATACCTAACCCAAAACCTAACCCTAACCCTAGCATAAACCTAACCTCAACTCTAACCATTACCCTAACCTAAATGTAATCCTAACACTAACCCTAACCCTAAGCCTAGCCCTAATCCTTCCACTAACCCTATACATAACCCTAACGCTTACCCTAACACTAAAGCTAAGCTTTAAACCTAACCCTAACAATAACACTAACCATACCTTCTAAGCCTCACCCTAAACCTAACCCTAAGCCTAACCACAAACTCTATCACTAAACCTAATGCTAACCTCTAACCATAACCCTAACCCTAACCCAAACCCTAATTCTAACACTAACCCTAACTCTAAGCATAAGCCTAAACTTTAAACATAACCCTAACCCAAACCTAACGCTAACCACTAACCCTAACCCTAACCCTAACCCTAACACTAACTGTAACCCTAACTTTAACCATAAAACTAACCCAAACCCCAAACCTATCCCTAACATCTAACCCTAACCCTAACACTAACGCTATCCTAAACGTAACTCTAACCCTAACTGTAACCCTAAGCCTAAAGCCAGCCATCGCTGTAACACCTAAGCCTAACAACTACCCTCTAAACATAACCATAATCCTAACCCTAACACTAACCATAGCCCTCACAATAACCCTAAACACTAACCCTAAACCTAACAGTATCCCTAAACCCAACCCTAACCGTAAACCTAACCCTAAACCTATCCCTAACACCCAACCCCTAACCCTAACGCTGAACATAACCATAAAAATAACACTAAACCTAACCATAATCCTAACCCTAAAACAAAGGCTACCTTAAACCTAATTGTAACACTAACCCTAACTGGAATGAGAAGCCTAACCTTAACCCTCTCCCTAACACCTAACCCCTAAGCCTAACCATAACCGTAACCCTAACCACAACCGTAATTTCTAATCCTAACCCTAACCCTAACCCTAACCATAACCATAACAATAACCCTAACCCAGACCTAACATTAATCCCTTACCCTAACCCTAACCCTACCCATCCAACTAACGCTAAGCCTGACTCTAATACCTAAACCTAACCCTAACACTAACCCTAGCCTTAACCTAACCATAACACTAAACCTAACCATACCTCTAACCCTAAAGCTAATCCTAACCCTAAACCTAACCCCAACCCTAACACTAACACTAACCCTAACCTCTAACACTAACCCGAACCGTAAACTATCCCTAACCCTAAACCTAAACATAGCACTAAACCTAACTTCTAACCCTAACCCTAACCCTAACCCTAACCTAATCATAACACTAACCATAACACTAACCTGAAGCCTAATTATAACACTAACCCTAATCCATAACCCTATCACTAACACCTAACCATTACACCTGACCCTAACCCTAATCCTAACCCTAACACTAAATCTAACACAAACCATAAACCTAACCCTAATCCTAAAACTAATGCTAACGTAATTGTAACCCTAACCCTAACTATAACCCTAAGCCTAACCCTAACCCTAACCCTAACTGTAACCCTAAACCTAAAACTAAACACTGACCCTAATCCTAACCCTTACGCTATTCCAAACCCTAACCCTAACTCTAACCCTAACCTTAAACCTAATCGTGAACCTAACCCTAACCGTAACCCAAAGCCTAAAACTAACCCTCTCTGTAACACCTAATCCGTAACCCTAACCTTAATCATAACCCTAACACTAAGCGTAACCCTAACCCTAATCCTAAACCTAACCCTAAACTTTAACTCTAACCCAAACCCTAACCCTAACCTTAACCCCAACCCTAATGCTAAACCTAACGCTAACCTCTAAACATAACTGTAACCCTAACCCTAAACATAACCATAAAACTAGCCCTAACCCTAACCCTAACACTAACCCTAATCCATAACACTATGCCTAACACCTAATCCCTAAACCTAAGCCTAACCCTAATCCTAATCCTAACACTAAATCTAACGCAAACCCTAAACCTAACCCTAACCCTGATGCTAACCTAACTGTAACCCTAACCCTAACCATAACCCTAACCCTAACCCTACACCTAAACCTAACCCTAACTCTAAGCCTAACACTAACCCTCACACTTACCCTAAACCTAACCCTTATCCTAACACTAACCTCGAAACCTAACATTAACACTAACCATAACCCTAACCCTAAAACTAACAACTAACACTAATTCTAATCCTTAGCATATCCCTTACATAACACTAACAGTAACCCTAACACTGAACCTAAGCTTTAACCCTAATCCCAACCCTAAACCTAACCGTAACCTCTAAGCCTAGCACTAAACATAACACTAAGCCTAACTCTAACCCTAAACCAAAAGCTAACCTCTAACCATAAACCTGACCCTAACCCTAAACTTAAACATAACCTTGAACTAATCGTAACCCTAACCCTAACCATTCTCCGAAGCTTAACCATAATCCGCACTCTAATCGTAACACTAACTCTAAACCCTCACCCTAAAGCTAACACTATACCTAAGCCTAAACCTAAGAGTCAACCTAATACTAACACTAATCCTAACTTTAACCCTGACCCTAACACCTAAACCCAAACCCTAACACTAAATCTAAACCTAAAACTAACCCTAACCCTAAACCTAACATTAATCCCTTACCCTAATCCTAACCTTAACCCTTAAACTAAAGCTAACCCTGTCTGTAATACCTAACTCTGAAACTAACCCTTACCCTAGCATAAACCTAACCCTAACCCTAACCCTAACGCTAAACCAAAACCTAACTCATACCCCTAACCCTAAACCTCAACCTAACCCTAACCCTAACCATAACCCTAACCCTAACCCTAAGCCTAACCCTAATTGCAAACCCTAACCATAGCACAAACCCTAACACTAAACCTAACCCTAATCTTTAACCCTATCCCTAACACCTAACCCGAAAAACTAACCCTAATCCTTACCCTAGGACTACATCTAACCCAAACCCTAAACCTATCCCTCAACCTAACCCTAACCCAAATGCAATCTTATCCCTATCACCTAACACTTAAAACTAACACTAACCCTAACCCTATAACTAACCATAAATCTAATGCAAACACTAACCCTTACACTAACCCTAACTAATCTTAACCTTAACCCTAACCGTAACTTGAAGCCTAACCCGTAAATCTATCCCAAACAAGCAACCCCTAAACCTAAACCTAACCCTAACCCTAATCCTAATTCACACCCTAACCCTAACCTTAACCATAACCTAAACTCTAACCCTAACCCAAACACTAACCTAACCATAACCATAACCCTAACCATAACCCGAAGCCTAAGCGTAGCCCTATCCTAACCCTAACCCTAACCCTGACACTAAACCTAACCCTAAAGTTAACCTTTAACCCTAATCCTAACCCTAACCAGAACCTGTAAGCCTAACCCTAACCCTAACCCTAACACTAACCCTAAACCTAACCCTTACCGTAACACTATCACTAAAACCTAATCCCTAAACCTAACCCTAAAACTAACCCTAACCTAAAATTAACACTAAACTTAAACCTAAGTTTTATCCCTAACCCTAACCATAACCTTAACCATAACCTCTAAGCCTAACCATAACCTAACCCTACACACAAACTCTAACCCTAAACCTAAGGCTAACCTCTAACCATAACTCTAACCCTAACTTTAAACCTAACTCAAAACTAACTCTAATGATAAACTCAAACTGTAACACTAACCCTAACCCTAACCTTAGCCCTAACGTCTAAACCTAACCATAATTCTAACTCTAAACCTGAACCCTAACACTAACACTATACCAACTTCTAACCCAAACACTTACCCTTACCATAAACCCTAACACTAACCCTACCGTTAACCCTAACCCTAAACTCTAACTATAACCAAAACCCTAACACTATCCCTAACCCTAATTCTAAACTCTAACCCAAGCCCTAACAGTAACCCTAAACCTAATTGTAACCCTAACACTAATGGTAACACAAAGCCTAACTCTAAAAGTCTGCCTAACACCTAATCCCTAAAACTAACACCTACCATAACACACTCCCTAACACATAATCCCTAAACCTAACCCTAAACCTAAACCTAACACTAACCCTCAATTCTAATCCTAATCCTAACCCTAAACCTAACCCTGAACTCTAACTCAAAACCTAACCCTAACCGTAACACTAAACATAACCCTAACCCTAAACGTAACACTAACACTGAACCTAACATTAATCCCTAATCGAAACCCTAACACTACCCCTTAATCAAACCCTAAACCTGACAGTAATAACAAACCCTAACACTAACACTCCCATAAGCCCAACACTAAAGCTAACCCTAACCGTAACCCTAAACCTAAACCTAAAACTAAACCTAATGCTAACCTCTAACCATAACCCTAAACCTAACACAAACCCTAACCCTAACCCTAAATTCTAACCATAACAAAACACTAATGCTACCCCCAACCCTAATTCTAAATTCGAACCTTAACCCTAACCCTAAAACAAAACCTAATCATAACCTTAACACTAACCGGAACATGAAGCCTAACCCGAACACTCTCCCTAACACTTAACCACTAAACCTAACACTAAACCTAACCCTAACCCTAACCCTAACCCTAACCCTAACCCTAAACCCTAACTCTAACCCTAATATTAACCCTAAACTATAATCGTTACACTAACCCTAACACTAAACCTAAGCCTATGCCTAAACCTAACCCTCACAAATACATCTAACCCTAACCCTAACGCTAACACTAACGTTAACCCTAACCCTAACCTCTAACACCGAACCTAAGCCTAAACCTATCCCTAACTCTAACCCTGAACCTAACATTAAACCTAACTTCTAACCCTAACCCTAACCCTAACCCTAACACTAAATCTCAACCTAATCCTAATCCTAAACATAAACCTAACACTAACCATAACCACAAACCAAAGCCTAACCATGACCCTAACCCTAAACCCTAACCATAAGCCTAACCCTAATTCTATCCTTAACCCTAAGCCGAACTCTAAACCTCAACCTAAACCTAACCATAAAAATACCCCTAACACTAACCATAACCATAACCCAAAGCCTACCCATGACCCTAACCCTAACCCTAATGCTAAGCCTAACCCTAATTCTATCCTTAGTCCTAACACTAACCCTAAACGTAAACAAAATATAAACCTAACCCAATCCCTAACACTAACACTACCCCTAAGCATAACCTGAACACTAACCTCTAAACATAACCCTAACCCTAACCGTGACCCTAAAACTAAACCTAACCTTTAACCCTAATGCTAACACTAACCCTAACCATAACATCTAAGCCTAACCCTAACACTAACACTAACGCTAAACTCTAAACCTAAAACTAACCCTAACACTAACAATAACCCTAGACCTAACACTAACCCTAAAGTCTAACTTAACACTAACAATAACCCTAACCATAACCCTAGCCATAAACCTAACACTAAAACTAACATAAATCCCTACCCCTAATCCTAACACTACCCGTTAAACTAAAACTAACACTAACCATAATACGTAACTATAACCCTAAACCTAAACCTAACATAACCCTAAACCTAAGCATAGCCCTAACACTAAACCCATACCTCTAACACTAACACTAACCCTAAACCTAACCCTAACCCTAAACCTAACCCTAACTTCTAACACTAACCCTAACCCTAAACCTATCCCTAACAATAAAGCTAACATTAAACCTAAATTCTAACCCTAAACCTAACCCTAACCCTAACCTTAACACTAAACCTAACTATAAACCTAACCCTAACCTCTAGCCCTAACACTAACACTAAAACTAACACTAAACCAAACTTCTAACCCTAACCTTAATCCTAACCTTTAACTCTAACACTAAAACTATCCCTAACCCTAACCCTAACACTAAAACTAACACTAACCCTAACACTATCCCTAACACCTAACCCCTAACCCTAACCCTAATTCTAAAACTAACCCTAAATCTAACGATAACCCTAAACCTAAACCTAATCGTAACCCTAACCCTAACCCAAAGTCTAACCTAACCCTTTTCCCAACACCTAACCTCTAATCCTCACCCTAATCATAACTCTAACCCTATCCCTAACACTCGCCATAACCCTAACACTAACCCTAAAACTAACCTAACCATAACCCTGACTCTAATACTAAAGCTAACCCTATCCCTAAACTTAACCCTAACACAAACCCTAAACACTAACTCTAAACCTAACACTATCCCTAACACTAACCCTAAACGTAAAACTAACCCTAAATCTAACCCTGTCAATAAACCTAACCCTAACCCTAACCTAACACTAAACCTAACCCTAACACTAACCCTAACCCTACCCCTAACGCTACGCCTAACCCTAAACCTAATCATAACCCTAACGCTAACCATAACCCGAAGCCTAATCTTAACCCTCTTCCTAACAACTAATCCCTATCCCTAAACCTAACACTAAACCTAAACCTAAATGTAACCATTACCGTAACCCTACAACTAACCCAAACATCTAAACCTAACCCTAACACTAACCCTAACCCTAATGCTAACCATAACCATAATACTAAAACTAACATTAATCCCTAGCCCTAACCCTAACCCTACCCCTTAAACTAACCCTAAACCTGACGATAATACCTAATCCTAACACTAACCCTAACCATAGCATAACCCTAAACCTAACACTAACCCTAACCCTTACCATAAACCTAAACCATACCTATAACACTAACCCTAACACTAAACCTAACCTTAACCCTATCCCTAACCATAAACACTAAGCCTAACCCTAACACCAAACTCTAACTCTAAACCTAATTCAAACCTCTAACCATAACCATAAACCTAATCCTAACCCTAATCCTAAAGCCTAACCCTAACCCTAACCCTAATACCGTCTGTAGCGCTAAACATAACCGTAAACCTAACCCTAACCCTAACGGTAATGCTAACCCTAAGCTTAACCATAACAATAACCCTAATCCTTCCCCTAACACTTAACCCCAATCACTAACCCTAACTCTAAAACTAAACCTAATCGTAAACCTTACCCTAACCCTAACACTAACCCTAAACCTAATCCTATCCCTAACACTTCACCCCTAACCCTAACCCTAAACCTAACCCTAAAACTAACCATAAACCTAAACCTAACCCTAAACCTAACCCTTAACCTAATCATAACCATAACACTAACCATAACCTGAAGCCTAACAATAACACTCTCCCTAACACCTAACCCCTAATACTAACCCTAAAACTAACAATAACCCTAATGGTAACCATAACCGTAAACCTACCCCTAACAATAACTTCTATTCCTAACTTTAACCCTAACCCTAAACCTAACACTAACGCTAAACTTTAACCATAAGCCTAACCTTAACACTCACCATAACCCTCACGCTAGCAGTAACCCAAAACTCTAACGCTAACACTAACCCTCACCCTAACACAAACCGTTAACTCTAACCATAAACTTAACTCTAACCGTAAACCTAACGCTAACCTCTAACCATAACCCTAAACCTAACACTAGCCCTAACACTAACCCTAACCCCAAACTCTAACCGTAACTATAACCCTAACGCTACCCCTAACCCTAATTCTAAACTCTAACCATAACCCTCACATTAACCCTAAACCTTATTGTAACCCTACCACTAACGGTAACACAAAGCCTAACCCTAACACTCTCCCTAACACTAACACCTACTCTAACACTCTCCCTAAAACCTAATCCCTAACGCTAACCATAAACCTAAAACTAACCCTAACCGTAACGGTAACCCTAATCCTAAACATAACCCTAAACCTAAATTCTAATCCTAATCCTAAACCTAACCCTAACCCTAAATTCTAACCCAAAACCTAACCCTAACCGTAACACTAAACATAACCCTAAACCAAAACATAACACTAACCCTAAACTTAACATTAATCCCTAACCCAAACCCTAACACTACCCTTTAAACAAACCCTAAACCTGACAATAATAACAAACCCTAACCCTAACACTACCATAAGCCCAAATCTAAAGCTAACCCTAACCCTCACCCTAACCCTAAACCTAAAACAAAACCTAATGCTCACCTCTAACCATAACACTTAACCTAACACTAACGCTAACCCTAACCCTAACCCTAAACTCTAACCATAAACAAAACACTAACGCTACCTCCAACACTAATTCTAAGTTCAAACCCTAACCCTAACTAACCCTAAACCTGATCGTAACATTAACCCTAACCATAACATGAAGCCTAACTCTAACACACTCGCTAACACATAACCCCTAAACCTAAACCTAAACCTAACCCTAACCTTAACCCTAACTCTACCCCTAACACTAACTCTAAACTATAACCCTAACTCTAACCCTAAACCTAACCCTAACCCTAACCCTAAACCTAACCTTCAACCATAACTCTAAATCTAACCTAACCCTAATGGTAATGCTAACGCTAACACTAACCCTAAACTCTAACACTAACCCTAACCCTAAACCTATCCCTAACCCTAAACCTAACATTAAACCTAAATTCTAAACCTAACCCTAACCCTACACCTAAACCTAACCCTAAACCTCAACCTAAACCTAACCCTAACCATAACCCTAACACTAACCATAACCATAACCCAAAGCCTAACCATGACCCTAAACCTAACCCTAACCCTAAGGCTAACACTAATTCTATCCTTAACCCTAACACTAACCCTAAACCTACACAAAAATATAAACCAATCCCAAATTCTAACACTAACAGTAACCCTAAACATTACCCTAACACTAACCTCTAAACCTAACCCTAACCCTAACCATGACCCTAAACCTAAACCTAAGCTCTAACCCTAACCCTAACACTAACGCTAACCATAACATATAAGCCTAACCCTAACACTAACGCTAACTCTAAACTCTAAACCTAAACCAAACCCTAACAGTAACAATAACCCTAAACCTAAAACTAACACTAAACACTAACCCTAACACTAACACTAACCCTAACCCTAACCCTAGCCATAAACCTAACACTAAACCTAACCCTAACCCTAACCCTCAGCCTAACCTTAAACCTAATCATAACCCTAATGCAAACCGTAATGCGAAGCCTAATCCTAAGGCTCTCCCAAACACATAACCCCTAAGCCTAAACCTAACACTAACCCTAACTCTAACTGTAAAAATAAATCTAAGAGTACCCCTAACCCTAACATCTAATCCTAACCCTAACCCTAATCTTAACCCACACACTATCACTAACACTAACCCTAACCATAACCCTAACCCTGAACCTAAGCTTTAACCCTAAACCTAAAACTAAGCATAACCTCTAAGCCTAAACTTAACCCTAACTCTAACCTAAACCAAATGCTAACTGCCAACAATAACCCTAACCATAACCATAACCCTAAATCGAATACTATCCCTAATCCTAATCCTAACCCTAACCTTAAAACTAAGCTTTAACCCTAACCCTAATCTAAATCTAACACTAACCTCTAACCATAACCCTAACCCTAACACTAATCCTAAAATCTAACCGTAACACTAACACTAACCCTAAAACTATCCCTAACATTAAACCCTAAACCTAACCCTAACCCTAAACCTAACCCTAACCTAATCGTAACCCTCATCCTAACCATAGCCAGAAGCCTAACCATAACCGAACCCTAACCATAACACTAACCCTAAACCCTAACCCTAAAGCTAACACTATCCCTAAGCCTAACCCTAACCATCAAACTAACCCTAAAACTAACCCTAAACTTCACCCTATCCCTAACACCTAACCCCTAACACAAACGCTAAACCTAACCCTAAAATTAACAATAAAACTAACCCTAACCCTAACGCTAATCCTAAACCTAACCTTAAACCTAATTATAACACTAACACTAACTGTAACCTGAAGCCTAACCTTAACACTCTCGGTAACACCTAAGCCCTAACACTAACCCTAACCCTAACCCTAAATGTAACCATAACCCTAACCGTACCCCTAACCCTAACTTCTATTCCTAACCCTAACCCTAACCATAATCATAACCCTAAACCTAACATTAATCCCTAACCCTAAACCTAACCCTAACCCTTAAACTAGCCCTAACTCTGACTGTAATACATAACCCTAACCCTAACCATAGCATAATCCAGCCCTAACCATAACCATAACAATAACCCTAACTCTAACCCTAACCCTAACCCTAAACCTAACCTCTAACCATAACCCTAATGTAACCCTAACACTAAGCCTAACCCAACCTAACCCCTAACCCTAATTCTAAAACTAAACCTAACCCTAATCCTAACAATAAATTTAACCTCTAAAACTAACCCTAGCACTAAACGTGATCATAAACCTAAACCTAACCACTAACCCTTGTCCTAACATTTACTCTAACCCTAAACCTAACCCTAACTGTAACTCTGACACTTAACTGAATGCTAACCTCTAACCATAACCCTAACCCTAACCCTAACCCTAAACCTAAACCTAAACCTAAACTCAAACCATAACACTGAACCTAAACCTAACCCTAACACTAACACTAACTTCTAACCCTAACCCTAACCCTAACCCTAACCGTAACCCTAACGCTAACCATAACCATAACCATAACCATAACCATAACCTTAAACCTAAATCTAACATTAATCCCTTACCCTAACCGCAACCCTACCCCTTAAACTAAACCTAACCCTGACTGTAATACCTAACCCTAACCCTAAACCTAACCCTAGTATAACCCTAACCCTAACCCTGACACTAACCCTAAAACATACATCTAACCCCATCCCTAACCCTAACCCTAAATGAAACAGTACCCATAACCTCGAACACTAAACCTAAAGCTAAACCTACCCCTAACCCTAACACTATACCTAACACTATACCTAATTTCTAACCCTAACCCTAAAACTAATCCTAAATCTCAACCTAACCCTAGCGCCAACTATAACACTAACACTCACACTAACCCTAACTCTAAACACTAAACCTAACCATAATGCTAACCCTAACCCTAAGCCTAACCCACACATAACTGTAACCCTAACACTAACACTAACTTAATTGTAACCCTAACCCTAACCATAAACCTAACTCTAACCCTAACCCTAATGCTAACATTAACCATAACGTCTATGCCTAACCCTAACGCTAACCTTCACCCTAAATTTAACCCTAAACCAAACGCTAACCTCTAACCATAACCATAACCCTAACCGGAACCCTAACACAAAAATTAATCCTAACCCTAACACTAACACTAACCCTAACCCAAAACATAAGCTTTAATACTAACCCTAAACCTAAACGTATCCCTAACATCTAACCCTAACCCTAACCCTAAACCTAAACCTAAGCTTTAACCCAAACCCTAAAACAAACCTAAAACTAACCGCTAACCATAACTCTAACCCTAACCCAAAACTCTAACTGTAACACTAACCCTAACCCTACAACTATATCTAACATCTAACCCAACCCAAACCCTAACCATAACACTAACCTAATCATAATTCTAACCCTCACCATAACCTGAAGCCTAACCATAATCCTAACCCTTACCATAACCCTAACACTAAAGCTAACACTATACCTAACACTAACCATAACCATAAACCTTACCCTAACCCTACCCTAACTCTAAGCCTATCATTAACATGTAACCCCTATCCCTAATGTTAAACCTAAACGTAACACTAACCCTAACCCTAAGCCTAAACCTAAATCTAATCGTAACCCTAACCCTAACCATAATCAGAAGCCTAACCATAACCGTAACCCTAACCCTAACATATAACGCTAACAGTAACACTAACCCTAAACATAACCCTAAACGTAACCATAATTTCTAACCCTAATCGTAACCCTGACCATAACCGAAACAGTAACCCTACTACTTAAACTAACCCGAGGGCTGACTTTAATTCCTAACCCTAACCCTAACTCTAACCTTAGAATAACAATAACCCCAAGCCTAACCCTAATGACAACCCTAACCCATACCTCTAAACATAACCCTATGCATAACAATAACCGTAACCCAAAGTCTAATCGTAACCCTATCTCTAACCTTAAACCTAACCCTAATCCTAATTCTAAACCTAAACCTAAACCTAACTCTAAACCTAACCCTAACACTAACACTAACCCTAATCCTCAATCTATCCCTAACGCTAACCATAAAACTAACCCTCACACTAACCCTAACCCTAAACGCTAACCCTAAACCTAACCCTAACCCTAACCCTAATCCTAAACCTAACCCTAAACTAATTGTAACCCTAACACAAACCCTAACCTAATTGTAACCCTAACCCTAAACCTAACCTTAACACTAACCATCTGCTAACTAACGTTAGCTTATGTTTAACTAAACCAAACCAAACCTAAACCAAACGCTAACATCTAACCATAACCCTAAACCTAACCCTAACACAAAAATTAACCCTAACCCTACCCTACCCTAACACTAACATATAACGCTAACTGTAACACTAACCCTAAACATAACCCTAACCGTAACCATAATTTCTAACCCTAATCATAACCCTGACCATAACCGAAACAGTAACCCTACTCCTTAAACTAACCCTAGGCCTGATTTTAATTCCTAACCCTAACCCTAACCCTAACCCTAAAATAACCATAACCCCAACCCTAACCCTAATGATAACCCTAACCCATACCTCTAAACATAACCCTATGCATAACACTAACCGTAAACCAAAGTCTAATCGTAACCCTATCTCTAACCTTAAACCTAACCCTAATCCTAACACTAATCCTAATCCTAAACCTAAACCTAAATGTAAACCTAACTCTAAACCTAACCCTAACACTAACACTAACCATAAAACCATCCATAACATCTAACCGTAACCCAAACTCTAACCATAACACTAACCCAATCATAACTCTAACCCTCACCATAACCCGAAGCCTAACCGTAATCCTAACCCTTACCCTAACCCTAACACAAACCCTAAACCCTAACCCTAAAGCTAACACTATACCTAACCCTAACCATAACAGTAAACCTAACCCTAATCTTACCCTAACCCTAAACCTATCATTAAAATGTAACCCTTATGCCTAACCCTAACCCTAACCGTTACTCTAACACTAAGCCTAAGCCTAAACCTAAACCTAATCATAACCCTAACCCTAACTGTAATCTGAAGCCTAACCATAACTCTAACCCTAACCCTAACCGTAACACTAACCCTAAATTCTAACCCTAAACCTAACACTAACCCTAATCCTAACCCTAACCCTAGCCCTAACCCTAAACCTAACCCTAACAGTAACTTCTAACCCTAACACTAACCTTAACCCTAAACCTAACACTAAAACTAACTTGTAACCCTAATCCTAATATAAAAGTAAACATCAACATAACCCTAACCGGCACCATAGCACTAACCCTATCACTAAGCCTAACCCTAAACACCAACCCTAACAATAATCCTAACCCTAACCATAACCTTAAACCTAACCCTAAGCCAAGCTAATCGCCAACCCTAATGCAAGTACTAACCCTAACCCTAATCCTAACGCTAAAACTAACCTCTAGAATTAACGCTAGCACTAACTGTAATCCTAACACTAAACCTAACCACTAACCCTTGTCCTAACACTTACCCTAACAATAACCCTAAGCCTAACCCTAACTCTAACACTTAACCGAATGCTAACCTATAACCATAACCCTAATCCTAACACTAACCCTAAAACTAACCCTAAACTCTAACCGTAACACTGACCCTAGCCCTATCCCTAACACTAACACTAACCTCTAACCCTAACCCTAAGTATAACCCTAACCCTAAACCTAAACCTAACCTCTAACTATAACCCTAACCCTAACCCTAATCCTAACCCTAACCCTAACCCAAACTAACCCCGAACCCTAATGCTCACACTAACCCTAACCCTAATCTTAACACTAAAACTAACTTCTAAAACTAAACCTAGCACTAACCGTAATCCTAAACCTAAAACTAACCACTAAACCTTGTCCTAACCCTGCTCTAACCCTAACCGTAAACCTAACCCTAACCCTAACTCTATCACTTAACCAAATGCTAACCTCTAACCATAACCCTAGACCTAACCCAAACCCTAAACCTAAACCTAACCCTAAAGTCTAACCGTAACACTGACCCTAACCCTAACCATAACACTAACACAACTTCTAACCCTAACCCTAAGCATAACCCTAAACCTAACCCTAACCATAACCATAACCTAATCATAACTCTAACCCTCACCATAAACCGAAGCCTAACCGTAATCCTAACCCTTACCCTCACCCTAATATTAACCCTAAACCATAACCTTAAAGCTAACACTATACCTAACCCTAACCATAACAGTAAACCTAACCCTAAGCCTACCCTAACCACAACCCTATCATTAACATGTAACCCCTATACCTAACGCTAAACTTAACCGTAACCCTAACTGTAACCCTAAGCCTAAACCTAAACCTAATCATAACCCTAACGGTAACTGTAATCCGAGCTTAACCATAACTCTAACCCTAACCCTAACCATAACACTAACGCTAAATTCTAACCTTAAACTTAACACTAAACCTAATCCTAGCCCTAACCCTAACGCTAACCCTAGCCCTAACCATAACTTCTAACCCTAACCCTATACCTAAAGCTAACACTAACCCTAACTTGTAAGCCTAATCCTAACCTAAAACTAAACCTCAACCTAATCCTAACCCTAACCATAACACTAACCCTATCACTAAGCCTAACCCTAAACACTAACCCTAACCATGATCATAACCCTAACCATAAACCTAACCCTAACCCTAACACTAACCCTAACACATACCTCTAACCCTATCCCTAAACCTAACCCTAAACGTAACACTAACCCTAACCTCTAACACTAACCCTAATGCTAAACCTATCCCTAAACCTAACACTTAACCTAACACTATACCTAACTTCTAACCCTAACCCTAAAAGTAACCCTAAACCTCAACTTAACCCTAATGCTAACCATAACACTAACCCTCACAGTAACCCTATCCCTAACATCTAACCCTAACACAAACACTAACCATAACCCTAACCTAATCATAAATCTAACCCTCACCATAACCCGAAGCCTAACCGTAATCCTAACTTTTACCCTAAACATAACAGTAACTCTAAATCCTAACCCTAAAGCTAACACTATACTTAACCCTAACCATAACCGTAAACCTAACCCTAAGCCTACCCTAACCCTAACCCTATCATTAACACGTAACCACTATCCCTAAAGCTAAACCTAACCGTAACCCTAACACTAACTGTAATCTGAAGCATAACCATAACTCTAACCCTAGCCCTAACTGTAACACTAACCCTAAATGCTAACCTTAAACCTAACACTAACACTAATCCTAGCCCTAACCAAACCCTAACCCTAACACTTACCCTAGCTCTAACCGAAACTTCTAACACTAACCCTATCCCTAAAGCTAACACTAAACCTAACTTGTAACCCTAATACTAACCTAAAACTAAACCTCAACCTAACCCTAACTGTAACTGTCACACAAAGCCTAACCCTGAACCTCTCCCTAACAGCTAACCCCTACCGCTAAAAATAATCATAACCCTAACACTAACTGAAACCACAACCCTAAACCTAAGCTTTAACCCTAATCCTAACACTAACTTTAACAAAAACATCTAAGTTTAACCCTAACCCTAACCCTAAATCCAAACTCTAACACAAAACCTAATGCTACCCTCTAATGATAAGCCTAAACCTAATCCTAAATCTAACCCTAACCCTCACCCTTACCCTAAATCCTAACCCTAACACTAAATCTATCTGTAATGCTAAACATAACCATAAACATAACCCTAACCCTAACCATAACCATAACCCTATGCCTAACACCTAACCTCTAAACCTAACCCTAAACATAACACTAAACATAACCATAAACCTAAGTCTGACGTTAATATTAGCCCTAACCCTAACCATAAACCTAAACCTAACCCTAATCCTATCCCTAACACCTAACCCCTAACCCTAACCCTAAACCTAACCCTAAACATAACTGTAAACCTAACTCTGACCCTAACACTAATCCTAACCTTAAATCCAATCGTAACCCTAAAACGAACTGTAACCCGAAGCTTAACCATAACCCTCACCGTAACACCTAACCACAACCCTAACCCTAACAGTAACCCTAAACTTAACCCGAACCGTAAACCAAACCCTAACCCTACCACTAACCCTAACCTTAACCTCTAACCCTCACCCTAACACTAACACTAACCAATCTCTATCCTTAACCGTAAACCTAACTCTACTCCTAACTTCTAACACTAACCCTAAACCTAACCCTAACCCTAAACCTCAACCTAACCCTAACCCTAATCGTAACCCTAACACTAAACCTAACTATAATGCAAAGCCCAACAGTAACCCTGTCCCTAAAGATAATACTAGCCCTAATCCTAACCCTAACCCTAACCCTAAACCTACGATAACACTATCCATAAACCTAACCCTAACCATAAACCTAATTCTAAAGCTTACTTCTAACCCTACCTTAACCCTGACCCTAACCACAACACTAAACCATAACCCTAACCTCTAACAATAACCTAACCCTAGAACTATACCTAACACTAAAGCTAAACCTAACACTAAAACTAAATTCTAACCCTAAAACTAACCCTAGCCCTAAACCTCAATCTAACTCTAACACTAAGCATAACCCTAACCCTAAACCTAACCATAACCCAAAGACTATCCATTACGCTATCCCTAAACCTAACCCTAAAGCTAATCCTAAACCTAAACCTAATGCTAACACTAACACTAACACTGAACATAAACCCTAACCCTAAACATAACCAAAACACTAACCCTAAACCTAGCCCTAACCCTAGCCCGAACTGTAACCCTAACCTTAAACCTAAACCTCAACCTCACCCTAACCATAACAATAACCCTAACCCTAAACCCTAACCCTAACAATAACAATAACCCTAACTCTAACACTATCCCTGCCTCCAACTCTAACACTAAACCTAACACTATCCTTAAACCTAAAGTTAAACCTAAACCTAACCCTATCTCTAACCATAACACTAAACCTAACACTAACTCTATCCCTAACACCTAACATGTAACCCTAACCCTAACCTTAACACAAACCTTAACCATAACCCTAAAACTAACCCTAAACCTAATCGCAACTCTAAACCTAACCGTAACACTAAGCCTAACTATAAGCATCTCCCTAACACATATCCCGTAACCCGAACACTAAACCTGCCCCTAACCCTAACTGTAACCGTAACCCTAACCCTAAACTTACCCTAACCCTAAATTCTAATCCTAACCCTAACCCTAAAACTTAACCCAAACCTAACCCTAATCTCTAACCCGAAACCTAACACAGAACCTAACTTCTTAACCTAACCCTAACCATAATCCTAAATATCAACTTAACCCTAACCATAACCCTAAACATAACCGTAACCATAACGCAAAGGCTAAACATAACCCTATTCCTAACCCTAACCCTAATCCTAATCCTAAGCCTAACACTATGCCTAACCCTAACCCTAACCCTAAACCTAAACCTACCTCTAAACAAAACCCTATCCGAAAAACTAACACTAACACTAACTCTAACCCTAACCCTAACACTAACCTCTAAATATAACCCTAACCCTAACTGTAACCCTAACCCTAAACCTAAGCTTTAACCCTAACCCTAACACTAATCCTAACCATAAACTCTAAGCCTAACCCTAAACATAACCCTAACCCCAAACTCTAACAATAAACCTAATGCTAACCTCTACCCATAAGGCTAACCCTAATCCTAAACCTAAACCTAACCTTAACCCTAAACCATAGCCCTGAAACCCGGGGAAGCATGATAGTTGAAGCAGGCACTCCAAATATTCATGCACTGCAAGGATTCACTTTCATTTTGGGACTCATCTTCTGGTTGCTGGCTTTTAGTGCTAACTGATACTACCATGGTGGCAGTAATCCAGCAGAGACTGCATGTATGGTTTGCAGGTTTGCTTCCCAAGCCACCAGAAACTTGGCAGAACCCAAATCATTGTGGCATTTTCTTTCTTCCCCTGAAACATTTGGCTTTCTAAGTTTGAAAATTGAATAAACTGGGCTAGTCAAGTTTGGACCCCATGTACCGCCAACAGAGCTAAAGACAGAGCCAATTACTTCCCTCCAATTGTCAAAATATATCAAATTTGCTTGATCACCACAACTTCAAAGAAAATTCTGAGGCAACTTTGAGAGGTTAATCAAATACTGCATGATTGGAATGGCTGTGGTTGTATGAGGTGGAAAGCGGCAGAGTTGGGCTGAAACTGTTCACAGAAATCCACAGGCTTGTGGTTGCCAGGCAACCACACTGGGCTGAGACTGGCTGAACATCACTGTGAGGTGGATTTTAGGCTCTAGGTTTGAAAATTTAAAAGACTGGGGTAGTCAAGTTTGGAACCCATCGACCACAGACAGACCAAAAGGTCTTTCAATTACTTCCCTCCACTTCTCAAAATATGTCAAATTTTCTTGATCACTACAACTGTAAAAAAAATTCTGAGGCAACATAGAGAGGCTAATCAAATACTGCATGATTGGAATGGCTGTGGTTGTATGAGGTGGAAAGCTGCAGAGTTGGGCTGAAACAGTTCACAGAAATCCACAAGCTTGTGGTTTCCAGGCAACCACACTGGGCTGTGATTGGCTGAGCACCATTGTGAGCTGAACTTTAGGCTCTAGGATACATTTGTGCAGTAGGAGACCTGAGTCACAATGCTGGGCGTTGCCATGGAGACCTCAGTGGCACAGAGGACCTTGTAGGGCAAGATTTAAAAAGGATGAATATTCTTGGCCTGGTATGCAAAAATATTCTCTCTGAAGGCTTCACTGCTCAGAATTTGTGGATGGAAATGCTTGCCAATCTACACATGGATGTACATTCAATGGAATAAGAAATATGCCAGGGCCTGGCAGATGATCTCTGCCATGTCCTATCCTTGAGCATATGCTTTTCCCTTGTCATGTCTGTGGTTTTGCTGAGTCCTGTTCCCTAAGCTATTCAGTCAAGAATTGCTGGCATCATTCAGCTGCAGTATAAGAGCTTTCTGTGAAATTTCTCAGCAGAAATCCTCTGCAAGCACATAGCTTTGGATATGAGAGACAGTGGTGGAAGTTGAATTTCAAGGTCAGATGTTTGAAAACAATGAAAAAAGCCCCGAACAAGATCTTTACATGTTTCCCAGATGAATTTGTTTGGAAATACGGGGGAAGATGGAGATCAAGGCTGAGAAGAGTGCACACCCATTTCAAGGTACAAAAACCAGGGAAAAACATGGGACAGCAAGAGAGCTGGTTAATCTGATGTAAAAATCTTTGATGATGAAAGGAAAATTATATTCTCATGATGATATGTGCAGGCTGTAGAAGTGAACTTCTCATGTTGGTTGTCCTATGTGTGGACTTCTGCATTGGGCAGTGAATGCAGGACAGGAGAACTTCAAATAAATCTGGTGAAACACAAAATACTGAAAAAAACTCAGCCTAAATCCTGTGTATTCCTTCCGTTTGAGAACATATATGGATAATGTATGAAATTTCAAAAGAGAAAATGTCTATTGGGTCATGGTTTCAACAATGAAATGGTCACTTCACATAACATATTGAATTTTGATTTCACACTTGCTCATGTACCAGGCCTGAGTAAAGCAGAATGCAGAGAAAGCCTCTTCAATAGTTGTGCATTCCATAAGTGGTTTTAAAACCAGTGAAACCCTTTGGACTTAGTGTTTTTATTTAATTGGTTGATTGGCATTTCAAATTGTTTGTTTTACTCTTTTTAACTTTGTGAGTCAGGGAAGCCCTCAATCATAGTGATTTAGACCTCTCCAAAAGCTCTGAAGTTATTCATGTAACAGCTATTACATGTTATAAGTTTCTCCTATTAAAACTTGAAACACTAACAGACTCTGCTACTTTTCATCTAAATTCCGTGTTGCGCTAAATTCAGTGTTGGACTTTTTACAAGTCCTTTGAAATGTGTCCTCCTCTAGTCACTGGTTGTGCTGGAATGTACTTTCTTGTGAAGACAGGAGTTGAGCAAATTGACACAAGTACTGTTTGCCACTACTCTGGAAACCTGGTTAAATATCGAGTTCCCTAAATGGTTTTTGTTTTACTTTGATCTCTGCTCACACTTTGCTCATCCAGTTAGAACCACAAGGCTCCAGGCCATAGCGTTCCCAGCCTAAACAAGAAAATTTCCATTCCATTTTGGGAGTTCATTCGTTTCTCATAATTACTTTTTCCACAAATGTGTGCTTCAGGAGAGGCCCTGTCCAAATGTGGAGAGGCCCATTTTCATTCACTCACTTTCAGACTTTCTAAGATTTTCCGTTACTAGAGGTTTGCCCAGACTTGCCACTGTCAAGGGACAGTGCACTTCACTTGAAGTTGTACAGTATTACTTAATGTGTCTTCGTGGAAATTCCACCAATGGGAAACTCTTGCTGTAGTCATCTCCAAGTGTTTCTGCGTAAGAAAATATAACTAACAAAGGAGGTGGTTTCAAGCAGAATGAGGAAAGGAGGGATTTTCTTTATTTCATTGCAGGTTGACCTTTCAAAGAAACAGTAATTCCTATGAAATAGGAGGTAAAATCTTTTGTAAAGAGACATGGACATGACACGCTCAACTTTATCTCAC
This sequence comes from Cavia porcellus, assembly GCF_034190915.1. Taxonomy (NCBI): domain Eukaryota; kingdom Metazoa; phylum Chordata; class Mammalia; order Rodentia; family Caviidae; genus Cavia; species Cavia porcellus. The sequence continues at coordinate 31,766,304 of NW_026947517.1, read as the reverse complement.
TTTTTTTAAAACGCCAAGGGCATTTGAGAAATTCTTGGCTGCTGAATTGTCACTTTTTTTCAAATTTCTCTTAGGTAAGACACTCCAGCTTCTTCAAACCATGGTACTGTTCCTTCCATGTAAAAAAACTAAACGATAAAACAAAATAAATTAAAACAAAACCCATGAAGTAACATTTGAGAGCTCACAATAGCTCAGCAGGCCAATGTAAACACTATTCAAGAAGCTCGAGGTACAGAAGCCTCAGCCTTCAGCCCATGGCCTGAAGTTTTGTCTCTATCATGGCCCCTCAATTCCCTGGCATGTCCACATTAACTCATGAATCTCTGCTCATTTCCTTTTCAAATGCACAGGATCCAATATATTTGAACCCTGTTCACCTGGGCAGTAATCATCCAAGGACACACCAGAGGAAGGGCAGCCACCCCCTTGCCTGGGGCCTTGGAGCTTATCACAATAGAAATGGACACCTGAACAAGGGGAGCCAAAACAAATAGAGGCATATTTCTAAAGCCTGAAGCATAGAAGCTACGTATAGACCAGTAGTGGGATTTCACAAATTATATAAGAATCTCTGTGCACATGCTTGGCATGGTCGCTCATGCCTATAATCCCAGCCATCTGGGGGCTGAGGTGGATGGATCCCTGGGAGTTCCACTCCAACTTGGGCTACGAATTTATCTCAAGGCCTCTTTCAACAACTACATAAGATGCTGTTTCCAAAAAGAGGACAACAGAAAACTAGACACACTTGGTCCAGGTCCCTGGGTTCACTACATGAGTTGTGGAGTCTAAATATTCCATGCCATGAGAAAATACCTGGGATTTTTAGGGAAAGAGGCATTTGCATCCTGTTTCTAAGGGTTTCCCTTTCACCATGTTACATTTGAATTCTGGGAAGACCTGCTGGTGATAAGCTATCTAGTATTATGTGGGTTTAGGTATTGAGCTAGGACCTCATGTTTAGTGTTCAGGGTTATGCTGGAATGGCTGCAGACCTCCTTGAAATTGTGATTGCAGACATGTGAACCCTGAGGAAGCTGGATAGTTGAAGCAGGCACTCCAAATATTCATGCCCTGCAAGGATTCACTTTCATTTTGGGACTCATCTTCTGGTTGCTGGCATTTAGTGCTAACTGATACTACCATGGTGGCAGTAATCCAGCAGAGATTGCATGTATGGTTTGCAGGTTTGCTTCCCAAGCCACCAGAAACTCGGCAGAACCCAAATCATTGTAGCATTTTCTTTCCTCCCCTGAAACTTTTGGCTTTCTAAGTTTGAAAATTGAATAGACTTGGGTAGTCAAGTTTGGACCCCATGTACGACAAACAGTACTAAAGACAGAGAGAATAACTTGGCTCCACTTGTCAAAATATGTCAAATTTTCTTGATCACCACAACTTCAAATAAAATTCGGGGGCAACTTAGAGAGGTGAATCAAATACTGCATGATTGGGATGGCTGTGCCTGTATGAGGTGGAGAGCTGCAGAGTTGGGATGAAACTGTTCACAGAAATCCACAGGCTTGTGGTTGCCAGGCAACCACCCTGGGCTGAGATTGGCTGAACATCACTGTGAAGTGGATTATAGGCTCTAGTTGTGAAAATTTAAAAGACTGGGGTAGTCAAGTTTGGAACCCATAGACCTCAGACATACCAAAAGATTTTCCAATTACTTCCCTCCACTTCTCAAAATATGTCAAATTTTGTTGATCACTACAACTGTAAAAAAAATTCTGAGGCAACATAGAGAGGATAATCAAATACTGCATGATTGGAATGGCTGTGGTTGTATGAGGTGGAAAGCTGCAGATTTGGGCTGAAACAGTTCACAGAAATCCACAAGCTTGTGGTTGCCAGGCAACCACACTGGGCTGTGATTGGCTGAGCACCATTGTGAGCTGGACTTTAGGCTCTAGGATACAAGTGTGCAGTAGCAGACCTCAGTCACAATGCTGGGCGTTGCCATGGAGACCTCAGTGGCACAGAGGACCTTGTAGGGCAAGATTTAAATAGGATGAATATTCTTGGCCTGGTATGCCACAATATTCTCTCTGAAGGATTCACTGCTCAGAATTTGTGGATGGAAATGCTTGCCCATCTACACATGGATGTACTTTCAATGGGATATGAAATATGCCAGGACCTGGCAGATGATCTCTGCCATGTCCTATCCTTGAGCATACGGTTTTCCCTTGTCATGTCTGTCATTTGGCTGAGTCCTGTTCCCTAAGCTATTCAGTCAAGACTTGCTGGCATCATTCACCTGCAGTATAAGAGCTTTCTGCGAAATTTCTCAGCAGAAATCCTCTGCAAGCACATAGCTTTGGATATGAGAGACAGTGGTGGAAGTTGAATTTCAAGGGCAGATATTTGAAAACAATGAAACAAGCCCCGAATAATATCTTTACATGTTTCCCAGATGAATATGTTTGGAAATATTGGGGAAGATGGAGATCAAGACTGAGAAGAGTGCACACGCATTTCAAGGTACAAAAACCAGGGAAAAACTTCGGAAAGCAAGAGAGCTGGTTAATCTGATGTAAAAATCTTTGATGATGAAAGGAAAAGTATATGCTCATGATGATTTAATCAGGCTGTAGAAGTGAAGTTCTCATGTTGGTTGTCCTATGTGTGGCCTTCTGCATTGGGCAGTGGATGCAGGACAGGAGATCTTCAAATAAATCTGGTGGAACACAAAATACTGAAAAAAAATCATCCTAAATCCTGTGTACTCCTTCCCTTTGAGAACATATACGGATAATATATGAAGTTTCAAAAGAGAAAATGTCTATGGGGTCATGGTTTCACCAATGAAATGGTCACTTCACATAACATTTTGAATTTCGCTTTCACACTTGCTCATGTACCCGGCCTGAGTAAAGCAGAATGCAGAGTAAGCCTGTTCAATAGATGTGCATTCCATAATTGGTTTTCAAAGCAGTGAAACCCTTTGGACTTACTGTTTGTATTTTATTGGTTGATTTATTTTTAAAATTGTTTGTTTTACTCTTTTTAACTTTGTGAGTCAGGGAATCCCTCACTCATAGTGATTTAGACCTCTCCAAAAGCTCTGAAGGTATTCATGTAACAGCTATTACAGGTTATAAATTTCTCCTATTAAAACCTGAAATACTAACAGACTCTGCCACTTTTCATCTAAATTCAGTGTTGGGCTAAATTCAGTGTTGGACTTTTTACAAGTCCTTTGAAATGTGTCCTCCTCTAGTCACTTGTCGTGCTGGAATTTACTTTCTTGTGAAGACAGGATTTGAGCAAATTGACACAAGTACAGTTTGCCACTACTCTGCACACCTGGTTAAGTATCGAGTTCCCTAAATGGTGTGTGTTTTATTTTGATCTCTGCTCACACTTTGCTCATCCAGTTAGAACCACAGGGCTCCAGGCCATAGCGTTCCAGGCCTAAACAAGAAAATTTCCATTCTGTTTTGGGAGTTTATTCGTCTCTCATAATTACTTTTTCCGCAAATGTGTGCTTAAGGAGAGGCCCTGTCCAAATGTGGAGAGGCCCATTTTCATTCACTCACTTTCAGACTTTCTAGTATTTTCAGTTGCTAGAGGTTTGCCCAGACTTGCCATTGTCAAGGGACAGTGCACTTCACTTGAAGTTGTGCAGTATTACTTCATGTGTCTCCATGGATATTCCACCAATGGGAAACTCTTGCTGTAGTCATCTCCAAGTGTTGCTACTTAAGAAAATATAACTAACAAAGGATGTGGTTTCAAGCAGAATGATTAAATGAGGGATTATCTTTATTTCAGTGCAGGTTGACCTTTCAAAGAAACAGTAATTCCTATCAAATAGGAGGTAAAATCTTTTGTAAAGAGACATGGACATGACACGCTCAACTTTATCCCTTTTTTTTAAAATGCCAAGGGCATTTGAGAAATTCTTGGCTGCTGAATTGTCACTTTTTTCAAATTTCTCTTAGGTAAGACACTCCAGCTTCTTTAAACCATGGTACTGTTCCTTCCATGTAAAAAACCAAAGGAAAAAACAAAATAAATTAAAACAAAGCCCATGAAATAACATTTGAGAGCTCACAATTGCTCAGCAGGCCCATGTAAACACTATTCAAGAAGCTAGAGGTACAGAAGCCTCAGCCTTCAGCCCATGGCCTGAAGTTTTGTCTCTATCATGGCCCCTCAATTCCCTGGCATGTCCACATTAACTCATGAATCTTTACTCATTTCCTTTTCAAATGCACAGGATCCAATATATTTGAACCCTGTTCACCTGGGCAGTAATCATCCAAGGACACACCAGAGGAAGGGCAGCCACCCCCTTGCCTGGGGCCTTGGAGCTTATCACAATAGAAATGGACACCTGAACAAGGGGAGCCAAAACAAAGAGAGGCATATTCCTAAAGCCTGAAGCACAGAAGCTACCTATAGACCAGTAGTGGGATTTCACAAATTAAGTAAGAATCTCTGTGCACATGCTTGGCATGGTCTCTCATGCCTATAATCCCAGGCATCTGGGGGCTGAGGTGGATGGATCCCTGGGAGTTCCACTCCATCGTCGGCAAGAATTTATCTCAAGGCCTCTTTCAACAACTACATAAGATGCTGTTTCCAAAAAGAGGACAACAGAAAACTAGACACACTTGGTCCAGGTCCCTGGGTTCACTAAATGAGTTGTGGAGTCAAAATATTCCTTGCCATGAGAAAATATCTGGGATTTTTAGGGAAAGAGGCATTTGCATCCCGTTTCTAAGGGTTTCCCTTTCACCATGTTACATTTGAATTCTGGGAAGACCTGCTGGTGATAAGCTATCTAGTATTATGTGGGTTTAGGTATTGAGCTAGGACCTCATGTTTAGTGTTCAGGGTTATGCTGGAATGGCTGCAGACCTCCTTGAAATTGTGATTGCAGACATGTGAACCCTGAGGAAGCTGGATAGTTGAAGCAGGCACTCCAAATATTCATGCACTGCAAGGATTCACTTTCATTTTGGGACTCATCTTCTGGTTGCTGGCTTTTAGTGCTAACTGATACTACCATGGTGGCAGTAATCCAGCAGAGATTGCATGTATGGTTTGCAGGTTTGCTTCCCAAGCCACCAGAAACTCGGCAGAACCCAAATCATTGTGGCATTTTCTTTCCTCCCCTTAAACTTTTGGCTTTCTAAGTTTGAAAATTGAATAGACTGGGGTAGTCAAGTTTGGACCCCATGTACCACAAACAGAGCTAAAGACAGAGCGAATTACTTCCCTCCACTTGTTAAAATATGTCAAATTTGCTTGATCACCACAACTTCAAATAAAATTCGGGGGCAACTTAGAGAGGTGAATCAAATAGTGCATGATTGGGATGGCTGTGGTTGTATGAGGTGGAGAGCTGCAGAGTTGGGATGAAACTGTTCACAGAAATCCACAGGCTTGTGGTTGCCAGGCAACCACCCTGGGCTGAGATTGGCTGAACATCACTGTGAGGTGGATTATAGGCTCTAGGTGTGAAAATTTAAAAGACTGGGGTAGTCAAGTTTGGAACTCACAGACCTCAGACATACCAAAAGATTTTCCAATTACTTGCCTCCACTTCTCAAAATATGTCAAATTTTGTTGATCACTACAACTGTAAAAAAAATTCTGAGGCAACATAGTGAGGCTAATCAAATACTGCATGATTGGAATGGCTGTGGTTGTATGAGGTGGAAAGCTGCAGGTTTGGGCTGAAACAGTTCACAGAAATCCACAAGCTTGTGGTTGCCAGGCAACCACACTGGGCTGTGATTGGCTGAGCACCATTGTGAGCTGGACTTTAGGCTCTAGGATACAAGTGTGCAGTAGCAGACCTCAGTCACAATGCTGGGCCTTGCCATGGAGACCTCAGGGGCACAGAGGACCTTGTAGGGCAAGATTTAAATAGGATGGATATTCTTGGCCTGGTATGCCACAATATTCTCTCTGAAGGCTTCACTGCTCAGAATTTGTGGATGGAAATGCTTGCCCATCTACACATGGATGTACTTTCAATGGGATATGAAATATGCCAGGGCCTGGCAGATGATCTCTGCCATGTCCTATCTTTGAGCATACGGTTTTCCCTTGTCATGTCTGTCATTTGGCTGAGTCCTGTTCCCTAAGCTATTCAGTCAAGACTTGCTGGCATCATTCACCTGCAGTATAAGAGCTTTCTGTGAAATTTCTCAGCAGAAATCCTCTGCAAGCACATAGCTTTGGATATGACAGACAGTGGTGGAAGTTGAATTTCAAGGTCAGATATTTGAAAACAATGAAACAAGCCCCGAATAAGATCTTTACATGTTTCCCAGATTAATACGTTTGGAAATATTGCGGAAGATGAAGATCAAGACTGAGAAGAGTGCACACCCATTTCAAGGTACAAAAACCAGGGAAATACATGGGAAAGCAAGAGAGCTGGTTAATCTGATGTAAAAATCTTTGATGATGAAAGGAAAAGTATATTCTCATGATGATTTAATCAGGCTGTAGAAGTGAACTTCTCATGTTGGTTGTCCTATGTGTGGCCTTCTGCATTGGGCAGTGGATGCAGGACAGGAGATCTTCAAATAAATCTGGTGAACACAAAATACTGAAAAAAATCAGCCTAAATCCTGTGTATTCCTTCCCTTTGAGAACATATATGGATAATGTACGAAGTTTCAAAAGAGAAAATGTCTATTGGGTCATGGTTTCACCAATGAAATGGTCACTTCACATAAAATTTTGAATTTTGCTTTCACACTCGCTCATGTACCGGGCCTGAGTAAAGCAGAATGCAGAGTAAGCATGTTCAATACATGTGCATTCCATAAGTGGTTTTCAAAGCAGTGAAACCCTTTGGACTTAGTGTTTGTATTTTATTGGTTGATTTATTTTTAAAATTGTTTGTTTTACTCTTTTTAACTTTGTGAGTCAGGGAAGCCCTCACTCATAGTGATTTAGACCTCTCCAAAAGCTCTGAAGGTATTCATGTAACAGCTATTACATGTTATGTTTCTCCTACTAAAACCTGAAAGACTAACAGACTCTGCCACTTTTCATCTAAATTCAGTGTTGTGCTAAATTCAGTGTTGGACTTTTTACAAGTCCTTTGAAATGTGTCCTCCTCTAGTCACTGGTTGTGCTGGAATTTACTTTCTTGTGAAGAAAGGATTTGAGCAAATTGACACAAGTACAGTTTGCCACTACTCTGCACACCTGGTTAAGTATCGAGTTCCCTAAATGGTGTGTGTTTTATTTTGATCTCTGCTCACACTTTGCTCATCCAGTTAGAACCACAGGGCTCCAGGCCATAGCGTTCCAGCCCTAAACACGAAAATTTCCATTCCGTTTTGGGAGTTTATTCGTCTCTCATAATTACATTTTCCACAAATGTGTGCTTCAGGAGAGGCCCTGTCCAAATGTGGAGAGGCCCATTTTCATTCACTCACTTTCAGACTTTCTAGTATTTTCAGTTACTAGAGGTTTGCCCAGACTTGCCATTGTTAAGGGACAGTGCACTTCACTTGAAGTTGTGCAGTATTACTTCATGTGTCTCCATGGATATTCCACCAATAGGAAACTCTTGCTGTAGTCATCTCCAAGTGTTGCTATGTAAGAAAATATAACTAACAAAGGATGTGGTTTCAAGCAGAATGAGGAAAGGAGGGATTATCTTTATTTCCGTGCAGGTTGACCTTTCAAAGAAACAGTAATTCCTATCAAATAGGAGGTAAAATCTTTTGTAAAGAGACATGGACATGACACGCTCAAGTTTATGTCATTTTTTTTAAAACGCCAAGGGCATTTGACAAATTCTTGGCTGCTGAATTGTTCCTTTTTTCAAATTTCTCTCAGGAAAGACACTCCAGCTTCTTCAAACCATGGTACTGTTCCTTCCATGTAAAAAACCAAAGGATAAAACAAAATAAATTAAAACAAATCCCATGAAATAACATTTGAGAGCTCACAATTGCTCAGCAGGCCCATGTAAACACTATTCAAGAAGCTAGAGGTACAGAAGCCTCAGCCTTCAGCCCATGGCCTGAAGTTTTGTCTCTATCATGGCCCCTCAATTCCCTGCCATGTCCACATTAACTCATGAATCTTTACTCATTTCCTTTTCAAATGCACAGGATCCAATATATTTGAACCCTGTTCACCTGGGCAGTAATCATCCAAGGACACACCAGAGGAAGGGCAGCCACCCCCTTGCCTGGGGCCTTGGAGATTATCACAATAGAAACGGACACCTGAACAAGGGGAGCCAAAACAAAGAGAGGCATATTCCTAAAGCCTGAAGCACAGAAGCTACCTATAGACCAGTAGTGGGATTTCACAAATTAAGTAAGAATCTCTGTGCACATGCTTGGCATGGTCTCTCATGCCTATAATCCCAGGCATCTGGGGGCTGAGGTGGATGGATCCCTGGGAGTTCCACTCCATCTTGGGCAAGAATTTATCTCAAGGCCTCTTTCAACAACTACATAAGATGCTGTTTCCAAAAAGAGGACAACAGAAAACTAGACACACTTGGTCCAGGTCCCTGGGTTCACTACATGAGTTGTGGAGTCGAAATATTCCATGCCATGAGAAAATATCTGGGATTCTTAGGGAAAGATGCATTTGCATCCCGTTTCTAAGGGTTTCCCTTTCACCATGTTACATTTGAATTCTGGGAAGACTTGCTGGTGATAAGCTATCTAGTATTATGTTGGTTTAGGTATTGAGCTAGTACCTCATGTTTAGTGTTCAGGGTTATGCTGGAATTGCTGCAGACCTCCTTGAAATAGCGATTGCAGACATGTTAAACCTGAGGAACCTGGATATTTGAAGCAGGCATTCCAAATATTCATGCACTGCAAGGATTCACTTTCATTTTGGGACTCATCTTCTGGTTGCTGTCTTTTAGTGCTAACTGATACTAACATGGTGGGAGTAATCCAGCAGAGATTGCATGTATGGTTTGCAGGTTTGCTTCCCAAGCCACCAGAAATTCCGCAGAACCCAAATAATTGTGGTATTTTCTTTCCTCCCTTGAAACTTTTGGATTTCTAAGTTTGAAAATTGAATAGACTTGGGTAGTCAAGTTTGGACCCCATGTATGACAAACAGTACTAAAGACAGAGAGAATTACTTTCCTCCAGTTGTCAAAATATGTCACATTTGCTTGATCACCACAACTTCAAGTAAAATTCGGCGGCAACTTAGAGAGGTGAATCAAATACTGCATGATTGGAATGGCTGTGGTTGTATGAGGTGGAGAGCTGCAGAGTTGGGCTGAAACTGTTCACAGAAATCCACAGGCTTGTGGTTGCCAGGCAACCACCCTGGGCTGAGATTGGCTGAACATCACTGTGAGGTGCATTTTAGGCTCTAGGTGTGAAAATTTAAAAGACTGGGGTAGTCAAGTTTGGAACCCATAGACCTCAGACATACCAAAAGGTTTTCCAATTACTTCCCTCCACTTCTCAAAATATGTCAAATTTTGTTGATCACTACAACTTTAAAAAAAATTCTGAGGCAACATAGAGAGGCTAATCAAATACTGCATGATTGGAATGGCTGTGGTTGTATGAGGTGGAAAGCTGCAGATTTGGGCTGAAACAGTTCACAGAAATCCACAAGCTTGTGGTTGCCAGGCAACCACACTGGGCTGTGATTGGCTGAGCACCATTGTGAGCTGGACTTTAGGCTCTAGGATACAAGTGTGCAGTAGGAGACCTGAGTCACAATGCTGGGCGTTTCCATGGAGACCTCAGTGGCACAGAGGACCTTGTAGGGCAAGATTTAAATAGGATGAATATTCTTGGCCTGGTATGCCACAATATTCTCTCTGAAGGATTCACTGCTCAGAATTTGTGGATGGAAATGCTTGCCAATCTACACATGGATGTACTTTCAATGGGATATGAAATATGCCAGGGCCTGGCAGATGATCTCTGCCATGTCCTATCCTTGAGCATACGGTTTTCCCTTGTCATGTCTGTGGTTTGGCTGAGTCCTGTTCCCTAAAATATTCAGTCAAGACTTGCTGGCATCATTCACCTGCACTATAAGAGCTTTCTGCGAAATTTCTCAGCAGAAATCCTCTGCAAGCACATAGCTTTGGATATGAGAGACAGCGGTGGAAGTTGAATTTCAAGGGCAGATATTTGAAAACAATGAAACAAGCCACGAGTAAGACCTTTACATGTTTCCCAGATGAATATGTTTGGATATATTGGGGAAGATGGAGATCAAGACTGAGCAGCGTGCACACCCATTTCAAGGTACAAAAACCAGGGAAAAACATGGGAAAGCAAGAGAGCTGTTTAATCTGATGTAAAAATCTTTGATGATGAAAGGAAAAGTATATTCTCATGATGATTTAATCAGGCTGTAGAAGTGAAGTTCTCATGTTGGTTGTCCTATGTGTGGCCTTCTGCATTGGGCAGTGGATGCAGGACAGGAGATCTTCAAATAAATCTGGTGGAACACAAAGTACTGAAAAAAATCAGCCTAAATCCTGTGTATTCCTTCCCTTTGAGAACATATATGGATAATGTATGAAGTTTCAAAACAGAAAATGTCTATGGGGTCAGGGTTTCACCAATGAAATGGTCACTTCACATAACATTTTGAATTTCGCTTTCACACTTGCTCATGTACCCAGCCTGAGTAAAGCAGAATGCAGAGTAAGCCTGTTCAATAGATGTGCATTCCATAAGTGGTTTTAAAAGCAGTGAAACCCTTTGGACTTAGTGTTTGTATTTTATTGGTTGATTTATTTTTAAAATTGTTTGTTTTACTCTTTTTAATTTTGTGTGTCAGGGAAGCCCTCACTCATAGTGATTTAGACCTCTCCAAAAGCTCTGAAGTTATTCATGTAACTGCTATTACACGTTATAAGTTTCTCCTATTAAAACCTGAAAGACTAAAAGACTCTGCCACTTTTCATCTAAATTCAGTGTTGGGCTAAATTCAGTGTTGGACTTTTTACAAGTACTTTGAAATGTATCCTCCTCTAGTCACTTGTCGTGCTGGAATTTACTTTCTTGTGAAGACAGGATTTGAGCAAATTGACACAAGTACAGTTTGCCACTACTCTGCACACCTGGTTAAGTATCGAGTTCCCTAAATTGTGTGTGTTTTATTTTGATCTCTGCTCACACTTTGCTCATCCAGTTAGAACCACAGGGCTCCAGGCCATAGCATTCCAGCCTTAAACAAGAAAATTTCCATTCCGTTTTGGGAGTTTATTCGTCTCTCATAATTAATTTTTCCACGAATGTGTGCTTAATAAGAGGCCCTGTCCAAATGTGGAGAGGCCCATTTTTATTCACTCACTTTCAGACTTTCTAAGATTTTCAGTTCCTAGAGGATTTCCCAGATTGCCATTGTCAAGGGACAGTGCACTTCAATTGAAGTTGTGCAGTATTACTTCATGTGTCTCCATGGAAATTCCACCAATGGGAAACTCTTGCTGTAGTCATCTCCAAGTGTTTCTGCGTAAGAAAATATAACTAACAAAGGATGTGGTTTCAAGCAGAATGAGGAAAGGAGGGATTTTCTTTATTTCATTGCAGGTTGACCTTTCAAAGAAATAGTAATTCCTATGAAATAGGAGGTAAAATCTTTTGTAAAGAGACATGGACATGACACGCTCAAGCTTATGTCACTTTTTTTAAAACGCCAAGGGCATTTGAAAAATTCTTGGCTGCTGAATTGTCCCTTTTTTTCAAATTTCTCTTAGGTTAGACACTCCACTTTCTTCAAACCATGGTACTGTTCCTTCCATGTAAAAAACTAAAGGAAAAAACAAAATAAATTAAAACAAAACCCATGAAATAACATTTGAGAGCTCACAATTGCTCAGCAGGCCCATGTAAACACTATTCAAGAAGCTCGAGGTACACAAGCCTCAGCCTTCAGCCCATGGCCTGAAGTTTTGTCTACATCATGGCCCCTCAATTCCCTGGCATGTCCACATTAACTCATGAATCTCTACTCATTTCCTTTTCAAATGCACAGGATCCAATATATTTGAACCCTGTTCACCTGGGCAGTAATCATCCAAGGACACACCAGAGGAAGGGCAGCCACCGCCTTGCCTGGGGCCTTGGAGCTTATCACAATAGAAATGGACACCTGAACAAGGGGAGCCAACACAAAGAGAGGCATATTTCTAAAGCCTGAAGCACAGAAGCTACCTATAGACCAGTAGTGGGATTTCACAAATTATGCAAGAATCTCTGTGCACATGCTTGGCATGGTCGCTCATGCCTATAATCCCAGCCATCTGGGGGCTGAGGTGGATGGTTCCTTGGGAGTTCCACTTGGGCTACGAATTTATCTCAAGGCCTCTTTCAACAACTACATAAGATGCTGTTTCCAAAAAGAGGACAACAGAAAACTAGACACACTTGGTCCAGGTCCCTGGGTTCACTACATGAGTTGTGGAGTCTAAATATTCCATGCCATGAGAAAATACCTGGGATTTTTAGTGAAAGGGGCATTTGCATCCTGTTTCTAAGGGTTTCCCTTTCACCATGTTACATTTGAATTCTGGGAAGACCTGATGGTGATAAGCTATCTAGTATTATGTGGGTATAGGTATTGAGCTAGGACCTCATGTTTAGTGTTCAGGGTTATGCTGGAATGGCTGCAGACCTCCTTGAAATTGTGATTGCAGACATGTGAACCCTGAGGAAGCTGGATAGTTGAAGCAGGCACTCCAAATATTCATGCCCTGCAAGGATTCACTTTCATTTTGGGACTCATCTTCTGGTTGCTGGCTTTTAGTGCTAACTGATACTAACATGGTGGCAGTAATCCAGCAGAGATTGCATGTATGGTTTGCAGGTTTGCTTCCCAAGCCACCAGAAACTCGGCAGAACCCAAATCATTGTGGCATTTTCTTTCCTCCCCTGAAACTTTTGGCTTTCTAAGTTTGAAAATTGAATAGATTGGGGTAGTCAAGTTTGGACCCCATGTACCACAAACAGAGCTAAAGACAGAGCGAATTACTTCCCTCCACTTGTCAAAATATGTCAAATTTGCTTGATCACCACAACTTCAAATAAAATTCGGGGGCAACTTAGAGAGGTGAATCAAATACTGCATGATTGGGATGACTGTGGTTTTATGAGGTGGAGAGCTGCAGAGTTGGGATGAAACTGTTCACAGAAATCCACAGGCTTTTGGTTGCCAGGCAACCACCCTGGGCTGAGATTGGCTGAACATCACTGTGAGGTGGATTATAGGCTCTAGGTGTGAAAATTTAAAAGACTGGGGTAGTCAAGTTTGGAACCCATAGACCTCAGACATACCAAAAGATTTTCCAATTACTTGCCTCCACTTCTCAAAATATGTCAAATTTTGTTGATCACTACAACTGTAAAAAAAAATTCTGAGGCAACATAGAGAGGCTAATCAAATACTGCATGATTGGAATGGCTGTGGTTGTATGAGGTGGAAAGCTGCAGGTTTGGGCTGAAACAGTTAACAGAAATCCACAAGCTTGTGGTTACCAGGCAACCACACTGGGCTGTGATTGGCTGAGCACCATTGTGAGCTGGACTTTAGGCTCTAGGATACAAGTGTGCAGTAGCAGACCTCAGTCACAATGCTGGGCGTTGCCATGGAGACCTCAGGGGCACAGAGGACCTTGTAGGGCAAGATTTAAATAGGATGAATATTCTTGGCCTGGTATGCCACAATATTCTCTCTGAAGGCTTCACTGCTCAGAATTTGTGGATGGAAATGCTTGCCCATCTACACATGGATGTACTTTCAATGGGATATGAAATATGCCAGGGCCAGGCACATGATCTCTGCCATGTCCTATCCTTGAGCATACGGTTTTCCCTTGTCATGTCTGTCATTTGGCTGAGTCCTTTTCCCTTAGCTATTCAGTCAAGACTTGCTGGCATCATTCACCTGCAGTATAAGAGCTTTCTGTGAAATTTCTCAGCAGAAATCCTCTGCAAGCACATAGCTTTGGATATGAGAGAGTGGTGGAAGTTGAATTTCAAGGTCAGATATTTGAAAACAATGAAACAAGCCCCGAATAAGATCTTTACATGTTTCCCAGATGAATACGTTTGGAAATATTGCGGAAGATGAAGATCAAGACTGAGAAGAGTGCACACCCATTTCAAGGTACAAAAACCAGGGAAATACATGGGAAAGCAAGAGAGCTGGTTAATCTGATGTAAAAATCTTTGATGATGAAAGGAAAAGTATATTCTCATGATGATTTAATCAGGCTGTAGAAGTGAAGTTCTCATGTTGGTTGTCCTATGTGTGGCCTTCTGCATTGGGCAGTGGATGCAGGACAGGAGATCTTCAAATAAATCTGGTGAACACAAAATACTGAAAAAAATCAGCCTAAATCCTGTGTATTCCTTCCCTTTGAGAACATATATGGATAATGTACGAAGTTTCAAACGAGAAAATGTCTATTGGGTCATGGTTTCACCAATGAAATGGTCACTTCACATAAAATTTTGAATTTTGCTTTCACACTCGCTCATGTACCGGGCCTGAGTAAAGCAGAATGCAGAGTAAGCATGTTCAATACATGTGCATTCCATAAGTGGTTTTCAAAGCAGTGAAACCCTTTGGACTTAGTGTTTGTATTTTATTGGTTGATTTATTTTTAAAATTGTTTGTTTTACTCTTTTTAACTTTGTGAGTCAGGGAAGCCCTCACTCATTGCGATTTAGACCTCTCCAAAAGCTCTGAAGGTATTCATGTAACAGCTATTACATGTTATAAGTTTCTCCTACTAAAACCTGAAAGACTAACAGACTCTGCCACTTTTCATCTAAATTCAGTGTTGTGCTAAATTCAGTGTTGGACTTTTTACAAGTCCTTTGAAATGTGTCCTCCTCTAGTCACTGGTCGTGCTGGAATTTACTTTCTTGTGAAGAAAGGATTTGAGCAAATTGACACAAGTACAGTTTGCCACTACTCTGCACACCTGGTTAAGTATCGAGTTCCCTAAATGGTGTGTGTTTTATTTTGATCTCTGCTCACACTTTGCTCATCCAGTTAGAACCACAGGGTTCCAGGCCATAGCGTTCCAGCCCTAAACACGAAAATTTCCATTCCGTTTTGGGAGTTTATTCGTCTCTCATAATTACATTTTCCACAAATGTGTGCTTCAGGAGAGGCCCTGTCCAAATGTGGAGAGGCCCATTTTCATTCACTCACTTTCAGACTTTCTAGTATTTTCAGTTACTAGAGGTTTGCCCAGACTTGCCATTGTCAAGGGACAGTGGACTTCACTTGAAGTTGTGCAGTATTACTTCATGTGTCTCCATGGATATTCCACCAATGGGAAACTCTTGCTGTAGTCATCTCCAAGTGTTGCTATGTAAGAAAATATAACTAACAAAGGATGTGGTTTCAAGCAGAATGAGGAAAGGAGGGATTATCTTTATTTCAGTGCAGGTTGACCTTTCAGAGAAACAGTAATTCCTATCAAATAGGAGGTAAAATCTTTTGTAAAGAGACATGGACATGACACGCTCAAGTTTATGTCACTTTTTTTTAAAACGCCAAGGGCATTTGAGAAATTCTTGGCTGCTGAATTGTCCCTTTTTTCAAATTTCTCTCAGCTAAGTCACTCCAGCTTCTTCAAACCATGGTACTGTTCCTTCCATGTAAAAAACCAAAGGAAAAAACAAAATAAATTAAAACAAAGCCCATGAAATAACATTTGAGAGCTCACAATTGCTCAGCAGGCCCATGTAAACACTATATAAGAAGCTAGAGGTACAGAAGCCTCAGCTTTCAGCCCATGGCCTGAAGTTTTGTCTCTATCATGGCCCCTCAATTCCCTGGCATGTCCACATTAACTCATGAATCTTTACTCATTTCCTTTTCAAATGCACAGGATCCAATATATTTGAACCCTGTTCACCTGGGCAGTAATCATCCAAGGACACACCAGAGGAAGGGAAGCCACCCCCTTGCCTGGGGCCTTGGAGCTTATCACAATAGAAATGGACACCTGAACAAGGGGAGCCAAAACAAAGAGAGGCATATTCCTAAAGCCTGAAGCACAGAAGCTACCTATAGACCAGTAGTGGGATTTCACAAATTATGTAAGAATCTCTGTGCACATGCTTGGCATGGTCTCTCATGCCTATAATCCCAGGCATCTGGGGGCTGAGGTGGATGGATCCTTGGGAGTTCCACTCCATCTTGGGCAAGAATTTTACTCAAGGCCTCTTTCAACAACTACATAAGATGCTGTTTCCAAAAAGAGGACAACAGAAAACCAGACACACTTGGTCCAGGTCCCTGGGTTCACTACATGAGTTGTGGAGTCTAAATATTCCATGCCATGAGAAAATACCTGGGATATTTGGGAAAGGGGCATTTGCATCCCATTTCAAAGGGTTTCCCTTTCACCATGTTACATTTGAATTCTGGGAAGACCTGCTGGTGATAAGCTATCTAGTATCATGTTGGTTTAGGTATTGAGCTAGTACCTCATGTTTAGTGTTCAGGGTTATGCTGGAATGGCTGCAGACCTCCTTGAAATAGCGATTGCAGACATGTGAACCCATAGGAAGCTGGATAGTTGAAGCAGGCACTCCAAATATTCATGCCCGGCAAGGATTCACTTTCATTTTGGTACTCATCTTCTGGTTGCTGACTTTTAGTGCTAACTGATATTACCATGGTGGCAGTAATCCAGGAGACATTGCCTGTGTGGTTTGCAGGTTTCCATCTCAAGCCAACAGAAACTCGGCAGAACCCAAATCATTGTGGCATTTTCTTTCCTCCCCTGAAACTTTTGGCTTTCTAAGTTTGAAAATTGAATAGACTGGGGTAGTCAATTTTGGACTCCATGTACGACAAACAGAACTAACGACAGAGCGAATTACTTCCCTCCACTTGTCAACATATGTCAAATTTGCTTGATCACCACAACTTCAAATAAAATTCGGGGGCAACTTAGAGAGGTGAATCAAATACTGCATGATTGGAATGGCTGTGGTTGTATGAGGTGGAGAGCTGCAGAGTTGGGCTGAAACTGTTCACAGAAATCCACAGGCTTGTGGTTGCCAGGCAATCACCCTGGGCTGAGATTGGCTGAATATCACTGTGAGGTGGATTTTAGTCTCTAGGTGTGAAAATTTAAAAGACTGGGGTAGTCAAGTTTGGAACCCATAGACCTCAGACATACCAAATGATTTTCCAATTACTTCCCTCCACTTCTCAAAATATGTCAAATTTTGTTGATCACTACAACTGTAAAAAAAATTCTGAGGCAACATAGAGAGGCTAATCAAATACTGCATAATTGGAATGGCTGTGGTTGTATGGGGTGGAAAGCTGCAGATTTGGGCTGAAACAGTTCACAGAAATCCACAAGCTTGTGGTTGCCAGGCAACCACACTGGGCTGTGATTGGCTGAGCACCATTGTGAGCTGGACTTTAGGCTCTAGGATACAAGTGTGCAGTAGCAGACCTCAGTCACAATGCTGGGCGTTGCCATGGAGACCTCAGTGCCACAGAGGACCTTTTAGCGCAAGATTTAAATAGGATGAATATTCTTGGCCTGGTATGCCACAATATTCTCTCTGAAGGCTTCACTGCTCAGAATTTGTGGATGGAAATGCTTGCCAATCTACACATGGATGTACTTTCAATGGGATATGAAATATGCCAGGGCCTTTCAGATGATCTCTGCCATGTCTTATCCTTGAGCATATGGTTTTCCCTTGTCATGTCTGTGGTTTGGCTGAGTCCTGTTCCCTAAACTATTCAGTCAAGACTTGCTGGCATCATTCACCTGCAGTATAAGAGCTTTCTGTGAAATTTCTCAGCAGAAATCCTCTGCAAGCACATAGTTTTGGATATGAGAGACAGTGGTGGAAGATGAATTTTAAGGGCAGATATTTGAAAACAATGAAACAGGCCCCGAGTAAGATCTTTACATGTTTCCCAGATGAATATGTTTGGAAATATTGGGGAAGATGGAGATCAAGACTGAGAAGAGTGCACACCCATTTCAAGGTACAAAAACCAGGGAAAAACATGGGAAAGCAAGAGAGCTGGTTAATCTGATGTAAAAATCTCTGATGATGAAAGGAAAAGTATATTCTCATGATGATTTAATCAGGCTGTAGAAGTGAAGTTCTCATGCTGGTTGTCCTATCTTTGGCCTTCTGCATTGGGCAGTGGATGCAGGACAGGAGATCTTCAAATAAATCTGGTGGAACACAAAATACTGAAAAAAATCAGCCTAAATCCTGTGTATTCCTTCCCTTTGAGAACATTTATGGATAATGTATGAAGTTTCAAAACAGAAAATTTCTATTGGGTCATGGTTTCACCAATGAAATGGTCACTTCACATAACATTTTGAATTTTGCTTTCACACTTGCTCATGTACCGGGCCTGAGTAAAGCAGAATGCAGAGTAAGCCTGTTCAATAGATGTGCATTCCATAAGTGGTTTTCAAAGCAGTGAAACCCTTTGGATTTAGTGTTTGTATTTTCTTGGTTGATTTATTTTTAAAATTGTTTGTTTTACTCTTTTTAACTTTGTGAGTCAGGGAAGCCCCCACTCATAGTGATTTAGACCTCTCCAAAACTCTGAAGGCATTCATGTGACAGCTATTACATGTTATATGTTTCTCCTATTAAAACCTGAAAGACTAACAGACTCTGCCACTTTTCATCTAAATTCAGTGTTGGGCTAAATTCAGTTTTGGACTTTTTACAAGTCCTTTGAAATGTGTCCTCTTCTAGTCACTTGTCGTGCTGGAATTTACTTCTTGTGAAGACAGGATTTGAGCAAATTGACACAAGTACAGTTTGCCACTACTCTGCATACCTGGTTAAGTATCGAGTTCCCTAAATGGTGTGTGTTTTATTTTGATCTCTGCTCACACTTTGCTCATCCAGTTAGAACCACAGGGCTCCAGGCCATAGTATTCCAGCGCTAAACAAGAAAATTTCCATTCCGTTTTGGGAGTTTATTCGTCTCTCATATTTACTTTTTCCACAAATGTGTGCTTAAGGAGAGGCCCTGTCCAAATGTGGAGAGGCCCATTTTCATTCACTCACTTTCAGACTTTCTAAGACTTTCAATTACTACAGGTTTGCCCAGACTTGCCATTGTCAAGGGACAGTGCACTTAACTTGAAGTTGTGCAGTATTACTTCATGTGTCTCCGTGTAAATTCCACCAATGGGAAACTCTTGCTGTAGTCATCTCCAAGTGTTGCTGCGTAAGAAAATATAACTAACAAAGGATGTGGTTTCAAGCAGAATGATTAAATGAGGGATAACCTTTATTTCAGTGCAGGTTGACTTTTCAAAAAACAGTAATTCCTATCAAATAGGAGGTAAAATCTTTTGTAAAGAGACATGGACATGACACGCTCAAGTTTATGTCACTTTTTTTAAAACACCAAGGGCATTTCAGAAATTCTTGGCTGCTGAATTGTCCCTTTTTTCAAATTTCTCTTAGGTAAGACACTCCAGCTTCTTCAAACCATGGTACTGTTCCTTCCATGTAAAAAACCAAAGGAAAAAACAAAATAAATTAAAACAAAACCCATGAAATAACATTTGAGAGCTCACAATTGCTCAGCAGGCCCAGGTAAACACTATTCAAGAAGACAGAGGTACAGAAGCCTCAGCCTTCAGCCCATGGCCTGAAGTTTTGTCTCTATCATGGCCCCTCAATTCCCTGGCATGTCCACATTAACTCATGAATCTTTACTCATTTCCGTTTCAAATGCACAGGATCCAATATATTTGAACCCTGTTCACCTGGGCAGTAATCTTCCAAGGACACACCAGAGGAAGGGAAGCCACCCCCTTTCCTGGGGCCTTGGAGCTTATCACAATAGAAATGGACACCTGAACAAGGGGAGCCAAAACAAAGAGAGGCATATTCCTAAAGCCTGAAGCACAGAAGCTACCTATAGACCAGTAGTGGGATTTCACAAATTATGTAAGAATCTCTGTGCACATGCTTGGCATGGTCGCTCATGCCTATAATCCCAGCCATCTGGGGGCTGAGGTGGATGGATCCTTGGGAGTTCCACTCCATCTTGGGCAAGAATTTTACTCAAGGCCTCTTTCAACAACTACATAAGATGCTGTTTCCAAAAAGAGGACAACAGAAAACCAGACACACTTGGTCCAGGTCCCTGGGTTCACTACATGAGTTGTGGAGTCTAAATATTCCATGCCATGAGAAAATACCTGGGATATTTGGGAAAGGGGCATTTGCATCCCGTTTCTAAGGGTTTCCCTTTCACCATGTTACATTTGAATTCTGGGAAGACCTGCTGGTGATAAGCTACCTAGTATAATGTTGGTTTAGGTATTGAGCTAGTACCTCATGTTTAGTGTTCAGGGTTATGCTGGAATGGCTGCAGACCTCCTTGAAATAGCGATTGCAGACATGTGAACCCTGAGGAAGCTGGATAGTTGAAGCAGGCACTCCAAATATTCATGCCCGGCAAGGATTCACTTTCACTTTGGTACTCATCTTCTGGTTGCTGACTTTTATGCTAACTGATATTACCATGGTGGCAGTAATCCAGGAGACATTGCCTGTGTAGTTTGCAGGTTTCCATCCCAAGCCACCAGAAACTCGGCAGAACCCAAATCATTGTGGCATTTTCTTTCCTCCCCTGAAACTTTTGGCTTTCTAAGTTTGAAAATTGAATAGACTGGGGTAGTCAAGTTTGGACCCCATGTACGACAAACAGAACTCAAGACAGAGCGAATTACTTCCCTCCAATTGTCAACATATGTCAAATTTGCTTGATCACCACAACTTCAAATAAAATTCGGGGGCAACTTAGAGAGGTGAATCAAATACTGCATGATTGGAATGGCTGTGGTTGTATGAGGTGGAGAGCTGCAGAGTTGGGCTGAAACTGTTCACAGAAATCCACAGGCTTGTGGTTGCCAGGCAACCACCCTGGGCTGAGATTGGCTGAATATCACTGTGAGGTGGATTAAAGGCTCTAGGTGTGAAAATTTAAAAGACTGGAGCAGTCAAGTTTGGAACCCATAGACCTCAGACATACCAAATGATTTTCCAATTACTTCCCTCCACTTCTCAAAATATGTCAAATTTTGTTGATCACTACAACTGTAAAAAAAATTCTGAGGCAACATAGAGAGGCTAATCAAATACTGCATAATTGGAATGGCTGTGGTTGTATGAGGTGGAAAGCTGCAGATTTGGGCTGAAACAGTTCACAGAAATCCACAAGCTTGTGGTTGCCAGGCAACCACACTGGGCTGTGATTCGCTGAGCACCATTGTGAGCTGGACTTTAGGCTCTAGGATACAAGTGTGCAGTAGGAGACCTCAGTCACAATGCTGGGTGTTGCCATGGAGACCTCAGTGCCACAGAGGACCTTGTAGCGCAAGATTTAAATAGGATGAATATTCTTGGCCTGGTATGCCACAATATTCTCTCTGAAGGCTTCACTGCTCAGAATTTGTGGATGGAAATGCTTGCCAATCTACACATGGATGTACTTTCAATGGGATATGAAATATGCCAGGGCCTGGCAGATGATCTCTGCCATGTCCTACCCTTGAGCATATGGTTTTCCCTTGTCATGTCTGTGGTTTGGCTGAGTCCTGTTCCCTAAAATATTCAGTCAAGACTTGCGGGCATCATTCTCCTGCAGTATAAGAGCTTTCTGTGAAATTTCTCAGCAGAAATCCTCTGCAAGCACATAGCTTTGGATATGAGAGACAGTGGTGGAAGATGAATTTCAAGGGCAGATATTTGAAAACAATGAAACAAGCCCCGAATAAGATCTTTACATGTTTCCCAGATGAATATGTTTGGAAATATTGGGGAAGATGGAGATCAAGACTGAGAAGAGTGCACACCCATTTCAAGGTACAAAAACCAGGGAAAAACATGGGAAAGCAAGAGAGCTGGTTAATCTGATGTAAAAATCTCTGATGATGAAAGGAAAAGTATATTCTCATGATGATTTAATCAGGCTGTAGAAGTGAAGTTCTCATGCTGGTTGTCCTATCTGTGGCCTTCTGCATTGGGCAGTGGATGCAGGACAGGAGATCTTCAAATAAATCTGGTGGAACACAAAACACTAAAAAAAATCAGCCTAAATCCTGTGTATTCCTTCCCTTTGAGAACATATATGGATAATGTATGAAGTTTCAAAAGAGAAAATGTCTATTGGATCATGGTTTCACCAATGAAATGGTCACTTCACATAACATTTTGAATTTTGCTTTCACACTTGCTCATGTACCGGGCCTGAGTAAAGCAGAATGCAGAGTAAGCCTGTTCAATAGATGTGCATTCCATAAGTGGTTTTCAAAGCAGTGAAACCCTTTGGACTTAGTGTTTGTATTTTCTTGGTTGATTTATTTTTAAAATTGTTTCTTTTACTCTTTTAACTTTGTGAGTCAGGGAAGCCCCCACTCATAGTGATTTAGACCTCTCCAAAACTCTGAAGGTATTCATGTAACAGCTATTACATGTTATAAGTTTCTCCTATTAAAACCTGAAAGACTAACAGACTCTGCCACTTTTCATCTAAATTCAGTGTTGGGCTAAATTCAGTGTTGGACTTTTTACAAGTCCTTTGAAATGTGTCCTCTTCTAGTCACTTGTCGTGCTGGAATTACTTTCTTGTGAAGACAGGATTTGAGCAAATTGACACAAGTACAGTTTGCCACTACTCTGCACACCTGGTTAAGTATCGAGTTCCCTAAGTGGTGTGTGTTTTATTTTGATCTCTGCTCACACTTTGCTCATCCAGTTAGAACCACAGGGCTCCAGGCCATAGCATTCCAGCGCTAAACAAGAAAATTTCCATTCCGTTTTGGGAGTTTATTCGTCTCTCATATTTACTTTTTCCACAAATGTGTGCTTAAGGAGAGGCCCTGTCCAAATGTGGAGAGGCCCATTTTCATTCACTCACTTTCAGACTTTCTAAGATTTTCAATTACTAGAGGTTTGCCCAGACTTGCCATTGTCAAGGGACAGTGCACTTCACTTGAAGTTGTGCAGTATTACTTCATGTGTCTCCGTGGAAATTCCACCAATGGGAAACTCTTGCTGTAGTCATCTCCAAGTGTTGCTGCGTAAGAAAATATAACTAACAAAGATGTGGTTTCAAGCAGAATGATTAAATGAGGGATAACCTTTATTTCAGTGCAGGTTGACTTTTCAAAAAACAGTAATTCCTATCAAATAGGAGGTAAAATCTTTTGTAAAGAGACATGGACATGACACGCTGAACTTTATGTCACTTTTTTTAAAACACCAAGGGCATTTCAGAAATTCTTGGCTGCTGAATTGTCCCTATTTTTCAAATTTCTCTTAGGTAAGACACTCCAGTTTCTTCAAACCATGGTACTGTTACTTCCATGTAAAAAACCAAAGGAAAAAACAAAATGAATTAAAACAAAGCCCATGAAATAACATTTGAGAGCTCACAATTGCTCAGCAGGCCCATGTAAACACTATTCAAGAAGCTAGAGGTACAGAAGCCTCAGCCTTCAGCCCATGGCCTGAAGTTTTGTCTATATCATGGCCCCTCAATTCCCTGGCATGTCCACATTAACTCATGAATCTTTACTCATTTCCGTTTCAAATGCACAGGATCCAATATATTTGAACCCTGTTCACCTGGGCAGTAATCATCCAAGGACACACCAGAGGAAGGGAAGCCACCCCCTTGCCTGGGGCCTTGGCGCTTATCTCAATAGAAATGGACACCTGAACAAGGGGAGCCAAAACAAAGAGAGGCATATTCCTAAAGCCTGAAGCACAGAAGCTACCTATAGACCAGTAGTGGGATTTCACAAATTAAGTAAGAATCTCTGTGCACATGCTTGGCATGGTCTCTCATGCCTATAATCCCAGCCATCTGGGTCTGAGGTGGATGTATCCTTGGGAGTTCCACTCCATCTTGGGCAAGAATTTATCTCAAGGCCCCTTTCAACATCTACATAAGATGCTGTTTCCAAAAAGAGGACAACAGAAAACCAGACACACTTGGTCCAGGTCCATGGATTCACTACATGAGTTGTGGAGTCTAAATATTCCATGCCATGAGAAAATACCTGGGATTTTTAGGGAAAGGGGCATTTGCATCCCGTTTCTAAAGGTTTCCCTTTCACCATGTTACATTTGAATTCTGGGAAGACCTGCTGGTGATAAGCTATCTAGTATTATGTTGGTTTAGGTATTGAGCTAGTACCTCATGTTTAGTGTTCAGGGTTATGCTAGAATGGCTGCAGACCTCCTTGAAATTGCGATTGCAGACATGTGAACCCTGAGGAAGCTGGATAGTTGAAACAGGCACTCCAAATATTCATGCACTGCAAGGATTCACTTTCATTTTGGGACTCATCTTCTGGTTGCTGTCTTTTAGTGCTAACTGATACTAACATGGTGGAAGTAATCCAGCAGAGATTGCATGTATGGTTTGCAGGTTTGCTTCCCAAGCCACCAGAAATTCGGCAGAACCCAAATCATTGTGGTATTTTCTTTCCTCCCCTGAAACTTTTGGCTTTCTAAGTTTGAAAATTGAATAGACTGGGGTAGTCAAGTTTGGACCCCATGTACGACAAACAGTACTAAAGACAGAGAGAATTACTTTCCTCCAATTGTCAAAATATGTCAAATATGCTTGATCACCACAACTTCAAGTAAAATTCGGCGGCAACTTAGAGAGGTGAATCAAATACTGCATGATTGGAATGGCTGTGGTTGTATGAGGTGGAGAGCTGCAGAGTTGGGCTGAAACTGTTCACAGAAATCCACAGGCTTGTGGTTGCCAGGCAACCACCCTGGGCTGAGATTGGCTGAACATCACTGTGAGGTGGATTTTAGTCTCTAGGTGTGAAAATTTAAAAGACTGGGTTAGTCAAGTTTGGAACCCATAGACCTCAGACATACCAAAAGGTTTTCCAATTACTTCCCTCCACTTCTCAAAATATGTCAAATTTTGTTGATCACTACAACTGTAAAAAAAATTCTGAGGCAACATAGAGAGGCTAATCAAATACTGCATGATTGGAATGGCTGTGGTTGTATGAGGTGGAAAGCTGCAGATTTGGGCTGAAACAGTTCACAGAAATCCACAAGCTTGTGGTTGCCAGGCAACCACACTGGGCTGTGATTGGCTGAGCAGCATTGTGAGCTGGACTTTAGGCTCTAGGATACAAGTGTGCAGTGGGAGACCTCAGTCACAATGCTGGGCATTGCCAAGGAGACCTCAGTGGCACAGAGGACCTTGTAGGGCAAGATTTAAATAGGATGAATATTCTTGGCCTGGTATGCTACAATATTCTCTCTGAAGGCTTCACTGCTCAGAATTTGTGGATGGAAATGCTTGCCAATCTACACATGGATGTACTTTCAATGGGATATGAAATATGCCAGGGCCTGGAAGATGATCTCTGCCATGTCCTATCCTTGAGCATATGGTTTTCCCTTGTCATGTCTGTGGTTTGGCTGAGTCCTGTTCCCTAAACTATTCAGTCAAGACTTGCTGGCATCATTCACCTGCAGTATAAGAGATTTCTGCGAAATTTCTCAGCAGAAATCCTCTGCAAGCACCTAGCTTTGGATATGAGAGACAGTGGTGGAAGTTGAATTTCAAGGGCAGATATTTGAAAACAATGAAACAAGCCCCGAATAAGATCTTTACATGTTTCCCAGATGAATATGTTTGGAAATATTGGGGAAGATGGAGATCAAGACTGAGAAGAGTGCACACCCATTTCAAGGTACAAAAATCAGGGAAAAACATGGGAAAGCAAGAGAGCTGGTTAATCTGATGTAAAAATCTTTGATGATGAAAGGAAAAGTATATTCTCATGATGATTTAATCAGGCTGTAGAAGTGAAGTTCTCATTTTGGTTGTCCTATGTGTGGCCTTCTGCATTGGGCAGTGGATGCAGGACAGGAGATCTTCAAATAAATCTGGTGGAACACAAAATACTGAAAAAAATCAGCCTAAATCCTGTGTATTCCTTCCCTTTGAGAACATATATGGATAATGTATGAAGTTTCAAAAGAGAAAATGTCTATTGGGTCATGGTTTCACCAATGAAATGGTCACTTCACATAACATTTTGAATTTTGCTTTCACACTTGCTCATGTACCGGGCCTGAGTAAAGCAGAATGCAGAGTAAGCCTGTTCCATAGATGTGCATTCCATAAGTGGTTTTCAAAGCAGTGAAACCCTTTGGACTTAGTGTTTGTATTTTATTGGTTGATTTATTTTTAAAATTGTTTGTTTTACTCTTTTTAACTTTGTGAGTCAGGGAATCCCTCACTCATAGCGATTTAGACCTCTCCAAAAGCTCTGAAGGTATTCATGTAACAGCTATTACATGTTATAAGTTTCTCCTATTAAAACCTGAAAGACTAACAGACTCTGCCACTTTTCTTCAAAATTCAGTGTTGGGCTAAATTCAGTGTTGGACTTTTTACAAGTCCTTTGAAATGTGTCCTCCTCTAGTCACTTGTCGTGCTGGAATTTACTTTCTTGTGAATACAGGATTTGAGCAAATTGACACAAGTACAGTTTGCCACTACTCTGCACACCTGGTTAAGTATCGAGTTCCCTAAGTGGTGTGTGTTTTATTTTGATCTCTGCTCACCCTTCGTTCGTCCAGTTAGAACCACAGGGCTTCAGGCCATAGTGTTCCAGCCCTAAACAAAAAAATTTCCATTCCGTTTTGGGAGTTTATTCGTCTCTCATAATTACTTTTTCCACAAATGTGTGCTTAAGGGGAGGCCTTGTCCAAATGTAGAGAGGCCCATTTTCATTCACTCACTTTCAGACTTTCTAAGATTTTCAGTTTCTAGAGGTTTGCTAAGACTTGCCATTGTCAAGGGACAGTGCACTTCACTTGAAGTTGTGCAGTATTACTTCATGTGTCTCCGTGGAAATTCCGCCAATGGGAAACTCTTGCTGTAGTCATCTCCAAGTGTTGCTGCATAAGAAAATATAACTAACAAAGGATGTGGTTTCAAGCAGAATGAGGAAAGAAGGGATTATCTTTATTTCAGTGCAGTTTGACCTTTCAAAGAAACAGTAATTCCTATCAAATAGGAGGTAAAATCTTTTGTAAAGAGACATGGACAGGACACGATCAACTTTATGTCACTTTTTTTTAAAACGCCAAGGG
This sequence comes from Cavia porcellus, assembly GCF_034190915.1. Taxonomy (NCBI): domain Eukaryota; kingdom Metazoa; phylum Chordata; class Mammalia; order Rodentia; family Caviidae; genus Cavia; species Cavia porcellus. The sequence continues at coordinate 31,739,161 of NW_026947517.1, read as the reverse complement.
CATTTGAGAAATTCTTGGCTGCTGAATTGTCCCTTTTTTCAAATTTCTCTTAGGTAAGACACTCCAGCTTCTTCAAACTATGGTACTGTTCCTTCCATGTAAAAAACCAAAGGAAAAAACAAAATAAATTAAAACAAAACCCATGAAATAACATTTGAGAGCTCGCAATTGCTCAGCAGGCCCATGTAAACACTATTCAAGAAGACAGAGGTACAGAAGCCTCAGCCTTCAGCCCATGGCCTGAAGTTTTGTCTCTATCATGGCCCCTCAATTCCCTGGCATGTCCACATTAACTCATGAATCTTTACTCATTTCCGTTTCAAATGCACAGGATCCAATATATTTGAACCCTGTTCACCTGGGCAGTAATCTTCCAAGGACACACCAGAGGAAGGGCAGCCACCCCCTTGCCTGGGGCCTTGGAGCTTATCACAATAGAAATGGACACCTGAACAAGGGGAGCCAAAACAAAGAGAGGCATATTCCTAAAGCCTGAAGCACAGAAGCTACCTATAGACCAGTAGTGGGATTTCACAAATTATGTAAGAATCTCTGTGCACATGCTTGGCATGGTCGCTCATGCCTATAATCCCAGCCATCTGGGGGCTGAGGTGGATGGATCCTTGGGAGTTCCACTCCATCTTGGGCAAGAATTTTACTCAAGGCCTCTTTCAACAACTACATAAGATGCTGTTTCCAAAAAGAGGACAACAGAAAACCAGACACACTTGGTCCAGGTCCCTGGGTTCACTACATGAGTTGTGGAGTCTAAGTATTCCATGCCATGAGAAAATACCTGGGATATTTGGGAAAGGGGCATTTGCATCCCGTTTCTAAGGGTTTCCCTTTCACCATGTTACATTTGAATTCTGGGAAGACCTGCTGGTGATAAGCTATCTAGTATCATGTTGGTTTAGGTATTGAGCTAGTACCTCATGTTTAGTGTTCAGGGTTATGCTGGAATGGCTGCAGACCTCCTTGAAATAGCGATTGCAGACATGTGAACCCTGAGGAAGCTGCATAGTTGAGGCAGGCACTCCAAATATTCATGCCCGGCAAGGATTCACTTTCATTTTGGTACTCATCTTCTGGTTGCTGACTTTTAGTGCTAACTGATATTACCATGGTGGCAGTAATCCAGGAGACATTGCCTGTGTGGTTTGCAGGTTTCCATCCCAAGCCACCAGAAACTCGGCAGAACCCAAATCATTGTGGCATTTTCTTTCCTCCCCTGAAACTTTTGGCTTTCTAAGTTTGAAAATTGAATAGACTGGGGTAGTCAAGTTTGGACCCCATGTACGACAAACAGAACTCAAGACAGAGCGAATTACTTCCCTCCAATTGTCAACATATGTCAAATTTGCTTGATCACCACAACTTCAAATAAAATTCGGGGGCAACTTAGAGAGGTGAATCAAATACTGCATGATTGGAATGGCTGTGGTTGTATGAGGTGGAGAGCTGCAGAGTTGGGCTGAAACTGTTCACAGAAATCCACAGGCTTGTGGTTGCCAGGCAACCACCCTGGGCTGAGATTGGCTGAATATCACTGTGAGGTGGATTATAGGCTCTAGGTGTGAAAATTTAAAAGACTGGAGCAGTCAAGTTTGGAACCCATAGACCTCAGACATACCAAATGATTTTCCAATTACTTCCCTCCACTTCTCAAAATATGTCAAATTTTGTTGATCACTACAACTGTAAAAAAAATTCTGAGGCAACATAGAGAGGCTAATCAAATACTGCATAATTGGAATGGCTGTGGTTGTATGAGGTGGAAAGCTGCAGATTTGGGCTGAAACAGTTCACAGAAATCCACAAGCTTGTGGTTGCCAGGCAACCAAACTGGGCTGTGATTGGCTGAGCACCATTGTGAGCTGGACTTTAGGCTCTAGGATACAAGTGTGCAGTAGGAGACCTCAGTCACAATGCTGGGCGTTGCCATGGAGACCTCAGTGCCACAGACGAGCTTTTAGCGCAAGATTTAAATAGGATGAATATTCTTGGCCTGGTATGCCACAATATTCTCTCTGAAGGTTTCACTGCTCAGAATTTGTGGATGGAAATGCTTGCCAATCTACACATGGATGTACTTTCAATGGGATATGAAATATGCCAGGGCCTGGCAGATGATCTCTGCCATGTCCTATCCTTGAGCATATGGTTTTCCCTTGTCATGTCTGTGGTTTGGCTGAGTCCTGTTCCCTAAACTATTCAGTCAAGACTTGCTGGCATCATTCTCCTGCAGTATAAGAGCTTTCTGTGAAATTTCTCAGCAGAAATCCTCTGCAAGCACATAGTTTTGGATATGAGAGACAGTGGTGGAAGATGAATTTCAAGGGCAGATATTTGAAAACAATGAAACAAGCCCCGAATAAGATCTTTACATGTTTCCCAGATGAATATGTTTGGAAATATTGGGGAAGATGGAGATCAAGACTGAGAAGAGTGCACACCCATTTCAAGGTACAAAAATCAGGGAAAAACATGGGAAAGCAAGAGAGCTGGTTAATCTGATGTAAAAATCTCTGATGATGAAAGGAAAAGTATATTCTCATGATGATTTAATCAGGCTGTAGAAGTGAAGTTCTCACGTTGGTTGTCCTATGTGTGGCCTTCTGCATTGGGCAGTGGATGCAGGACAGGAGATCTTCAAATAAGTCTGGTGGAACACAAAATACTGAAAAAAATCAGCCTAAATCCTGTGTATTCCTTCCCTTTGAGAACATATATGGATAATGTATGAAGTTTCAAAAGAGAAAATGTCTATTGGGTCATGGTTTCACCAATGAAATGGTCACTTCACATAACATTTTGAATTTTGCTTTCACACTTGCTCATGTACCGGGCCTGAGTAAAGCAGAATGCAGAGTAAGCCTGTTCAATAGATGTGCATTCCATAATTGGTTTTCAAAGCAGTGAAACCCTTTGGACTTAGTGTTTGTATTTTCTTGGTTGATTTATTTTTAAAATTGTTTGTTTTACTCTTTTTAACTTTGTGAGTCAGGGAAGCCCCCACTCAGAGTGATTTAGACCTCTCCAAAACTCTGAAGGTATTCATGTAACAGCTATTACATGTTATAAGTTTCTCCTATTAAAACCTGAAAGACTAACAGACTCTGCCACTTTTCATCTAAATTCAGTGTTGGGCTAAATTCAGTGTTGGACTTTTTACAAGTCCTTTGAAATGTGTCCTCTTCTATTCACTTGTCGTGCTGGAATTTACTTTCTTGTGAAGACAGGATTTGAGCAAATTGACACAAGTACAGTTTGCCACTAATCTGCACACCTGGTTAAGTATTGAGTTCCCTAAATGGTGTGTGTTTTATTTTGATCTCTGCTCACACTTTGCTCATCCAGTTAGAACCACAGGGCTCCAGGCCATAGCATTCCAGCGCTAAACAAGAAAATTTCCATTCCGTTTTGGGAGTTTATTCGTCTCTCATATTTACTTTTTCCACAAATGTGTGCTTAAGGAGAGGCCCTGTCCAAATGTGGAGAGGCCCATTTTCATTCACTCACTTTCAGACTTTCTAAGATTTTCAATTACTAGAGGTTTGCCAAGACTTGCCATTGTCAAGGGACAGTGCACTTCACTTGAAGTTGTGCAGTATTACTTCATGTGTCTCCGTGGAAATTCCACCAATGGGAAACTCTTGCTGTAGTCATCTCCAAGTGTTGCTGCATAAGAAAATATAACTAACAAAGGATGTGGTTTCAAGCAGAATGATTAAATGAGGGATAACCTTTATTTCAGTGCAGGTTGACTTTTCAAAAAAACAGTAATTCCTATCAAATAGGAGGTAAAATCTTTTGTAAAGAGACATGGACATGACACGCTGAATTTTATGTGACTTTTTTTAAAACACCAAGGGCATTTCAGAAATTCTTGGCTGCTGAATTGTCCCTATTTTTCAAATTTCTCTTAGGTAAGACACACCAGCTTCTTCAAACCATAGTACTGTTCCTTCCATGTAAAAAACCAAAGGAAAAAACAAAATAAATTAAAACAAAGCCCATGAAATAACATTTGAGAGCTCACAATTGCTCAGCAGGCCCATGTAAACACTATATAAGAAGCTAGAGGTACAGAAGCCTCAGCCTTCAGCCCATGGCCTGAAGTTTTGTCTATATCATGGCCCCTCAATTCCCTGGCATGTCCACATTAATTCATGAATCTTTACTCATTTCCTTTTCAAATGCACAGGATCCAATATATTTGAACCCTGTTCACCTGGGCAGTAATCATCCAAGGACACACCAGAGGAAGGGAAGCCACCCCCTTGCCTGGGGCCTTGGAGCTTATCACAATAGAAATGGACACCTGAACAAGGGGAGCCAAAACAAAGAGAGGCATATTCCTAAAGCCTGAAGCACAGAAGCTACCTATAGACCAGTAGTGGGATTTCACAAATTAAGTAAGAATCTCTGTGCACATGCTTGGCATGGTCTCTCATGCCTATAATCCCAGCCATCTGGGTCTGAGGTGGATGTATCCTTGGGAGTTCCACTCCATCTTGGGCAAGAATTTATCTCAAGGCCTCTTTCAACATCTACATAAGATGCTGTTTCCAAAAAGAGGACAACAGAAAACCAGACACACTTGGTCCAGGTCCATGGGTTCACTACATGAGTTGTGGAGTCTAAATATTCCATGCCATGAGAAAATACCTGGGATTTTTAGGGAAAGGGGCATTTGCATCCCGTTTCTAAAGGTTTCCCTTTCACCATGTTACATTTGAATTCTGGGAAGACCTGCTGGTGATAAGCTATCTAGTATTATGTTGGTTTAGGTATTGAGCTAGTACCTCATGTTTAGTGTTCAGGGTTATGCTGGAATGGCTGCAGACCTCCTTGAAATTGCGATTGCAGACATGTGAACCCTGAGGAAGCTGGATAGTTGAAGCAGGCACTCCAAATATTCATGCACTGCAAGGATTCACTTTCATTTTGGGACTCATCTTCTGGTTGCTGTCTTTTAGTGCTAAGTGATACTAACATGGTGGGAGTAATCCAGCAGAGATTGCATGTATGGTTTGCAGGTTTGCTTCCCAAGCCACCAGAAATTCGGCAGAACCCAAATCATTGTGGTATTTTCTTTCCTTCCCTGAAACTTTTGGCTTTCTAAGTTTGAAAATTGAATAGACTGGGATAGTCAAGTTTGGACCCCATGTACGACAAACAGTACTAAAGACAGAGAGAATTACTTTCCTCCAATTGTCAAAATATGTCAAATTTGCTTGATCACCACAACTTCAAGTAAAATTCGGTGGCAACTTAGAGAGGTGAATCAAATACTGCATGATTGGAATGGCTGTGGTTGTATGAGATGGAGAGCTGCAGAGTTGGGCTGAAACTGTTCACAGAAATCCACAGGCTTGTGGTTGCCAGGCAACCACCCTGGGCTGAGATTGGCTGAACATCACTGTGAGGTGGATTTTAGTCTCTAGGTGTGAAAATTTAAAAGACTGGGGTAGTCAAGTTTGGAACCCATAGACCTCAGACATACCAAAAGGTTTTCCAATTACTTCCCTCCACTTCTCAAAATATGTCAAATTTTGTTGATCACTACAACTGTAAAAAAAATTCTGAGGCAACATAGAGAGGCTAATCAAATACTGCATGATTGGAATGGCTGTGGTTGTATGAGGTGGAAAGCTGCAGATTTGGGCTGAAACAGTTCACAGAAATCCACAAGCTTGTGGTTGCCAGGCAACCACACTGGGCTGTGATTGGCTGAGCACCATTGTGAGCTGGACTTTAGGCTCTAGGATACAAGTGTGCAGTAGGAGACCTCAGTCACAATGCTGGGCATTGCCAAGGAGACCTCAGTGGCACAGAGGACCTTGTAGGGCAAGATTTAAATAGGATGAATATTCTTGGCCTGGTATGCCACAATATTCTCTCTGAAGGCTTCACTGCTCAGAATTTGTGGATGGAAATGCTTGCCAATCTACACATGGATGTACTTTCAATGGGATATGAAATATGCCAGGGCCTGGCAGATGATCTCTGCCATGTCCTATCCTTGAGCATACGGTTTTCCCTTGTCATGTCTGTGGTATGGCTGAGTCCTGTTCCCTAAACTATTCAGTCAAGACTTGCTGGCATCATTCACCTGCAGTATAAGAGCTTTCTGCGAAATTTCTCAGCAGAAATCCTCTGCAAGCACATAGCTTTGGATATGAGAGACAGTGGTGGAAGTTGAATTTCAAGGGCAGATATTTGAAAACAATGAAACAAGCCCCGAATAAGATCTTTACATGTTTCCCAGATGAATATGTTTGGAAATATTGGGGAAGATGGAGATCAAGACTGAGAAGAGTGCACACCCATTTCAAGGTACAAAAATCAGGGAAAAACATGGGAAAGCAAGAGAGCTGGTTAATCTGATGTAAAAATCTTTGATGATGAAAGGAAAAGTATATTCTCATGATGATTTAATCAGGCTGTAGAAGTGAAGTTCTCATTTTGGTTGTCCTATGTGTGGCCTTCTGCATTGGGCAGTGGATGCAGGACAGGAGATCTTCAAATAAATCTGGTGGAACACAAAATACTGAAAAAAATCAGCCTAAATCCTGTGTATTCCTTCCCTTTGAGAACATATATGGATAATGTATGAAGTTTCAAAAGAGAAAATGTCTATTGGGTCATGGTTTCACCAATGAAATGGTCACTTCACATAACATTTTGAATTTTGCTTTCACACTTGCTCATGTACCGGGCCTGAGTAAAGCAGAATGCAGAGTAAACCTGTTGCATAGATGTGCATTCCATAAGTGGTCTTCAAAGCAGTGAAACCCTTTGGACTTAGTGTTTGTATTTTATTGGTTGATTTATTTTTAAAATTGTTTGTTTTACTCTTTTCAACTTTGTGAGTCAGGGAATCCCTCACTCATAGCGATTTAGACCTCTCCAAAAGCTCTGAAGGTATTCATGTAACAGCTATTACATGTTATAAGTTTCTCCTATTAAAACCTGAAAGACTAACAGACTCTGCCAATTTTCATCTAAATTCAGTGTTGGGCTAAATTCAGTGTTGGACTTTTTACAAGTCCTTTGAAATGTGTCCTCCTCTAGTCACTTGTCGTGCTTGAATTTACTTTCTTGTGAAGACAGGATTTGAGCAAATTGACACAAGTACAGTTTGCCACTACTCTGCACACCTGGTTAAGTATCGAGTTCCCTAAATGGTGTGTGTTTTATTTTGATCTCTGCTCACACTTTGCTCATCCAGTTAGAACCACAGGGCTCCAGGCCATAGTGTTCCAGCCCTAAACAAGAAAATTTCCATTCCGTTTTGGGAGTTTATTCGTCTCTCATAATTACTTTTTCCACAAATGTGTGCTTAAGGGGAGGCCTTGTCCCAATGTAGAGAGGCCCATTTTCATTCACTCACTTTCAGACTTTCTAAGATTTTCAGTTACTAGAGGTTTGCCCAGACTTGCCATTGTCAAGGGACAGTGCACTTCACTTGAAGTTGTGCAGTATTACTTCATGTGTCTCCGTGGAAATTCCACCAATGGGAAACACTTGCTGTAGTCATTTCCAAGTGTTGCTGCATAAGAAAATATAACTAACAAAGGATGTGGTTTCAAGCAGAATGAGGAAAGAAGGGATTATCTTTATTTCAGTGCAGTTTGACCTTTCAAAGAAACAGTAATTCCTATCAAATAGGAGGTAAAATCTTTTGTAAAGAGACATGGACATTACACGCTCAACTTTATGTCACTTTTTTTTAGAACACCAAGGGCATTTGAGAAATTCTTGGCTGCTGAATTGTCCCTTTTTTCAAATTTCTCTTAGGTAAGACACTCCAGCTTCTTCAAACCATGGTACTGTTCCTTCCATGTAAAAAACCAAAGGAAAAAACAAAATAAATTAAAACAAAACCCATGAAATAACATTTGAGAGCTCACAATTGCTCAGCAGGCCCATGTAAACACTATTCAAGAAGACAGAGGTACAGAAGCCTCAGCCTTCAGCCCATGGCCTGAAGTTTTGTCTCTATCATGGCCCCTCAATTCCCTGGCATGTCCACATTAACTCATGAATCTTTACTCATTTCCGTTTCAAATGCACAGGATCCAATATATTTGAACCCTGTTCACCTGGGCAGTAATCTTCCAAGGACACACCAGAGGAAGGGCAGCCACCCCCTTGCCTGGGGCCTTGGAGCTTATCACAATAGAAATGGACACCTGAACAAGGGAAGCCAAAACAAAGAGAGGCATATTCCTAAAGCCTGAAGCACAGAAGCTACCTATAGACCAGTAGTGGGATTTCACAAATTATGTAAGAATCTCTGTGCACATGCTTGGCATGGTCGCTCATGCCTATAATCCCAGCCATCTGGGGGCTGAGGTGGATGGATCCTTGGGAGTTCCACTCCATCTTGGGCAAGAATTTTACTCAAGGCCTCTTTCAACAACTACATAAGATGCTGTTTCCAAAAAGAGGACAACAGAAAACCAGACACACTTGGTCCAGGTCCCTGGGTTCACTACATGAGTTGTGGAGTCTAAGTATTCCATGCCATGAGAAAATACCTGGGATATTTGGGAAAGGGGCATTTGCATCCCGTTTCTAAGGGTTTCCCTTTCACCATGTTACATTTGAATTCTGGGAAGACCTGCTGGTGATAAGCTATCTAGTATTATGTGGGTTTAGGTATTGAGCTAGTACCTCATGTTTAGTGTTCAGGGTTATGCTGGAATGGCTGCAGAACTCCTTGAAATAGAGATTGCAGGCATGTGAACCCTGAGGAAGCTGGATAGTTGAAGCAGGCACTCCAAATATTCATGCCCGGCAAGGATTCACTTTCATTTTGGTACTCATCTTCTGGTTGCTGACTTTTAGTGCTAACTGAAAGTACAATGGTGGCAGTAATCCAGGAGACATTGCCTGTGTGGTTTGCAGGTTTCCATCCCAAGCCACCAGAAACTCGGCAGAACCCAAATCATTGTGGCATTTTCTTTCCTCCCCTGAAACTTTTGGCTTTCTAAGTTTGAAAATTGAATAGACTGGGGTAGTCAAGGTTGGACCCCATGTACGACAAACAGAACTCAAGACAGAGCGAATTACTTCCCTCCACTTGTCAACATATGTCAAATTTGCTTGATCACCACAACTTCAAATAAAATTCGGGGGCAACTTAGAGAGTTGAATCAAATACTGCATGATTGGAATGGCTGTGGTTGTATGAGGTGGAGAGCTGCAGAGTTGGGCTGAAACTGTTCACAGAAATCCACAGGCTTGTGGTTGCCAGGCAACCACCCTGGGCTGAGATTGGCTGAATATCACTGTGAGGTGGATTATAGGCTCTAGGTGTGAAAATTTAAAAGACTGGAGCAGTCAAGTTTGGAACCCATAGACCTCAGACATACCAAATGATTTTCCAATTACTTCCCTCCACTTCTCAAAATATGTCAAATTTTGTTGATCACTACAACTGTAAAAAAAATTCTGAGGCAACATAGAGAGGCTAATCAAATACTGCATAATTGGAATGGCTGTGGTTGTATGAGGTGGAAAGCTGCAGATTTGGGCTGAAACAGTTCACAGAAATCCACAAGCTTGTGGTTGCCAGGCAACCACACTGGGCTGTGATTGGCTGAGCACCATTGTGAGCTGGACTTTAGGCTCTAGGATACAAGTGTGCAGTAGGAGACCTCAGTCACAATGCTGGGCGTTGCCATGGAGACCTCAGTGCCACAGAGGACCTTGTAGCGCAAGATTTAAATAGGATGAATATTCTTGGCCTGGTATGCCACAATATTCTCTCTGAAGGCTTCACTGCTCAGAATTTGTGGATGGAAATGCTTGCCAATCTACACATGGATGTACTTTCAATGGGATATGAAATATGCCAGGGCCTGGCAGATGATCTCTGCCATGTCCTATCCTTGAGCATATGGTTTTCCCTTGTCATGTCTGTGGTTTGGCTGAGTCCTGTTCCCTAAACTATTCAGTCAAGACTTGCTGGCATCATTCTCCTGCAGTATAAGAGCTTTCTGTGAAATTTCTCAGCAGAAATCCTCTGCAAGCACATAGTTTTGGATATGAGAGACAGTGGTGGAAGATGAATTTCAAGGGCAGATATTTGAAAACAATGAAACAAGCCCCAAATATGATCTTTACATGTTTCCCAGATGAATATGTTTGGAAATATTGGGGAAGATGGAGATCAAGACTGAGAAGAGTGCACACCCATTTCAAGGTACAAAAACCAGGGAAAAACATGGGAAAGCAAGAGAGCTGGTTAATCTGATGTAAAAATCTCTGATGATGAAAGGAAAAGTATATTCTCATGATGATTTAATCAGGCTGTAGAAGTGAACTTCTCATGTTGGTTGTCCTATGTGTGGCCTTCTGCATTGGGCAGTGGATGCAGGACAGGAGATCTTCAAATAAATCTGGTGGAACACAAAATACTGAAAAAAAATCAGGCTAAATCATGTGTATTCCTTCCCTTTGAGAACATATATGGATAATGTATGAAGTTTCAAAATAGAAAATGTCTATTGGGTCATGGTTTCACCAATGAAATGGTCACTTCACATAACATTTTGAATTTCGCTTTCACACTTGCTCATGTACCCAGCCTGAGTAAAGCAGAATGCAGAGTAAGCCTGTTCAATAGATGTGCATTCCATAAGTGGTTTTCAAAGCAGTGAAACCCTTTGGACTTAGTGTTTGTATTTTCTTGGTTGATTTATTTTTAAAATTGTTTGTTTTACTCTTTTTAACTTTGAGAGTCAGGGAAGCCCCCACTCATAGTGATTTAGACCTCTCCAAAAGCTCTGAAGGTATTCATGTAACAGCTATTACATGTTATAAGTTTCACCTATTAAAACCTGAAAGACTAACAGACTCTGCCACTTTTCATCTAAATTCAGTGTTGGGCTAAATTCAGTGTTGGACTTTTTACAAGTCCTTTGAAATGTGTCCTCTTCTAGTCACTTGTCGTGCTGGAATGTACTTTCTTGTGAAGACAGGATTTGAGCAAATTGACACAAGTACAGTTTGCCACTACTCTGCACACCTGGTTAAGTATCGAGTTCCCTAAATGGTGTGTGTTTTATTTTGATCTCTGCTCACACTTTGCTCATCCAGTTAGAACCACAGGGCTCCAGGCCATAGCATTCCAGCGCTAAACAAGAAAATTTCCATTCCGTTTTGGGAGTTTATTCGTCTCTCATATTTACTTTTTCCACAAATGTGTGCTTAAGGAGAGGCCCTGTCCAAATGTGGAGAGGCCCATTTTCATTCACTCACTTTCAGACTTTCTAAGATTTTCAATTACTAGAGGTTTGCCCAGACTTGCCATTGTCAAGGGACAGTGCACTTCACTTGAAGTTGTGCAGTATTACGTCATGTGTCTCCGTGGAAATTCCACCAATGGGAAACTCTTGCTGTAGTCATCTCCAAGTGTTGCTGCGTAAGAAAATATAACTAACAAAGATTTGGTTTCAAGCAGAATGATTAAATGAGGGATAACCTTTATTTCAGTGCAGGTTGACTTTTCAAAAAAACAGTAATTCCTATCAAATAGGAGGTAAAATCTTTTGTAAAGAGACATGGACATGACACGCTGAACTTTATGTGACTTTTTTTAAAACACCAAGGGCATTTCAGAAATTCTTGGCTGCTGAATTGTCCCTATTTTTCAAATTTCTCTTAGGTAAGACACTCCAGTTTCTTCAAACCATGGTACTGTTCCTTCCATGTAAAAAACCAAAGGAAAAAACAAAATAAATTAAAACAAAGCCCATGAAATAACATTTGAGAGCTCAAAATTGCTCAGCAGGCCCATGTAAACACTATTCAAGAAGCTAGAGGTACAGAAGCCTCAGCCTTCAGCCCATGGCCTGAAGTTTTGTCTATATCATGGCCCCTCTATTCCCTTTCATGTCCACATTAACTCATGAATCTTTACTCATTTCCTTTTCAAATGCACAGGATCCAATATATTTGAACCCTGTTCACCTGGGCAGTAATCATCCAAGGACACACCAGAGGAAGGGCAGCCACCCCCTTGCCTGGGGCCTTGGAGCTTATCACAATAGAAATGGACACCTGAACATGTGGAGCCAAAACAAAGAGAGGCATATTCCTAAAGCCTTAAGCACAGAAGCTACCTATAGACCAGTAGTGGGATTTCACAAATTAAGTAAGAATCTCTGTGCACATGCTTGGCATGGTCTCTCATGCCTATAATCCCAGCCATCTGGGGGCTGAGGTGGATGTATCCTTGGGAGTTCCACTCCATCTTGGGCAAGAATTTATCTCAAGGCCTCTTTCAACATATACATAAGATGCTGTTTCCAAAAAGAGGACAACAGAAAACCAGACACACTTGGTCCAGGTCCATGGGTTCACTACATGAGTTGTGGAGTCTAAATATTCCATGCCATGAGAAAATACCTGGGATTTTTAGGGAAAGGGGCATTTGCATCCCGTTTCTAAATGTTTCCCTTTCACCATGTTACATTTGAATTCTGGGAAGACCTGCTGGTGATAAGCTATCTAGTATTATGTTGGTTTAGGTATTGAGCTAGTACCTCATGTTTAGTGTTCAGGGTTATGCTGTAATGGCTGCAGACCTCCTTGAAATTGCGATTGCAGACATGTGAACCCTGAGGAAGCTGGATAGTTGAAGCAGGCAATCCAAATATTTATGCACTGCAAGGATTCACTTTCATTTTGGGACTCATCTTCTGGTTGCTGTCTTTTAGTGCTAACTGATACTAACATGGTGGAAGTAATCCAGCAGAGATTGCATATATGGTTTGCAGGTTTGCTTCCCAAGCCACCAGAAATTCGGCAGAACCCAAATCATTGTGGTATTTTCTTTCCTCCCCTGAAACTTTTGGCTTTCTAAGTTTGAAAATTGAATAGACTGGGGTAGTCAAGTTTGGACCCCATGTACGACAAACAGTACTAAAGACAGAGAGAATTACTTTCCTCCAATTGTCAAAATATGTCAAATTTGCTTGATCACCACAACTTCAAGTAAAATTCGGCGGCAACTTAGAGAAGTGAATCAAATACTGCATGATTGGAATGGCTGTGGTTGTATGAGGTGGAGAGCTGCAGAGTTGGGCTGAAACTGTTCACAGAAATCCACAGGCTTGTGGTTGCCAGGCAACCACCCTGGGCTGAGATTGGCTGAACATCACTGTGAGGTGGATTTTAGTCTCTAGGTGTGAAAATTTAAAAGACTGGGGTAGTCAAGTTTGGAACCCATAGACCTCAGACATACCAAAAGGTTTTCCAATTACTTCCCTCCACTTCTCAAAATATGTCAAATTTTGTTGATGACTACAACTGTAAAAAAAATTCTGAGGCAACATAGAGAGGCTAATCAAATACTGCATGATTGGAATGGCTGTGGTTGTATGAGGTGGAAAGCTGCAGATTTGGGCTGAAACCGTTCACAGAAATCCACAAGCTTGTGGTTGCCAGGCAACCACACTGGGCTGTGATTGGCTGAGCACCATTGTGAGCTGGACTTTAGGCTCTAGGATACAAGTGTGCAGTAGGTGACCTCAGTCACAATGCTGGGCATTGCCATGGAAACCTCAGTGGCACAGAGGACCTTGTAGGGCAAGATTTAAATAGGATGAATATTCTTGGCCTGGTATGCCACAATATTCTCTCTGAAGGCTTCACTGCTCAGAATTTGTGGATGGAAATGCTTGCCAATCTACACATGGATGTACTTTCAATGGGATATGAAATATGCCAGGGCCTGGCAGATGATCTCTGCCATGTCCTATCCTTGAGCATATGGTTTTCCTTGTCATATCTGTGGTTTGGCTGAGTCCTGTTCCCTAAACTATTCAGTCAAGACTTGCTGGCATCATTCACCTGCAGTATAAGAGCTTTCTGTGAAATTTCTCAGCAGAAATCCTCTGCAAGCAAATAGCTTTGGATATGAGAGACAGTGGTGGAAGTTGAATTTCAAGGGCAGATATTTGAAAACAATGAAACAAGCCCCGAATAAGATCTTTACATGTTTCCCAGATGAATATGTTTGGAAATATTGGGGAAGATGGAGATCAAGACTGAGCAGCGTGCACACCCATTTCAAGGAAAAAAAACCAGGGAAAAACATGGGAAAGCAAGAGAGCTGGTTAATCTGATGTAAAAATCTTTGATGATGAAAGGAAAAGTATATTCTCATGATGATTTAATCAGGCTGTAGAAGTGAAGTTCTCATGTTGGTTGTCCTATGTGTGGCCTTCTGCATTGGGCAGTGGATGCAGGACAGGAGATCTTCAAATAAATCTGGTGAACACAAAATACTGAAAAAAATCAGCCTAAGTCCTGTGTATTCCTTCCCTTTGAGAACATATATGGATAATGTATGAAGTTTCAAAAGAGAAAATGTCTATTGGGTCATGGTTTCCCCAATGAAATGGTCACTTCACATAACATTTTGAATTTCACTTTCACACTTGCTCATGTACCCGGCCTGAGTAAAGCAGAATGCAGAGTAAGCCTGTTCAATAAATGTGCATTCCATAAGTGGTTTTCAAAGCAGTGAAACCCTTTGGACTTAGTGTTTGTATTTTATTGGTTGATTTATTTTTCAAATTGTTTGTTTTACTCTTTTTAACTTTGTGAGTCAGGGAAGCCCTCACTCATAGTGATTTAGACCTCTCCAAATGCTCTGAAGGTATTCATGTAACAGCTATTACAGGTTATAAGTTTCTCCTATTAAAACCTGAAAGACTAACAGACTCTGCCACTTTTCAACTAAATTCAGTGTTGGGCTAAATGCAGTGTTGGACTTTTTACAAGTCCTTTGAAATGTGTCCTCCTCTAGTCACTTGTCGTCCTGGAATTTACTTTCTCGTGAAGACAGTATTTGATCAAATTGACACAAGTACAGTTTGCCACTACTCTGCACACCTGGTTAAGTATCGAGTTCCCTAAATGGTGTGTTTTTTATTTTGATCTCTACTCACACTTTGCTCATCCAGTTAGAACCACAGGGCTCCAGGCCATAGCATTCCAGCCCTAAACAAGAAAATTTCCATTCCGTTTTGGGAGTTTATTCGTCTCTCATAATTACTTTTTCCACAAATGTGTGCTTAAGGAGAGGCCTTGTCCAAATGTGGAGAGGCCCATTTTCATTCACTCACCTCCAGACTTTCTAGTATTTTCAGTTACTAGAGGTTTGCCCAGACTTGCCATTGTCAAGGGACAGTGCACTTCACTTGAAGTTGTGCAGTATTACTTCATGTGTCTCCATGGATATTCCACCAATGCTAAACTCTTGCTGTAGTCATCTCCAAGTGTTGCTACTTTAGAAAATATAACTAACAATGGATGTGGTTTCAAGCAGAATGATTAAATGAGGGATAACCTTTATTTCAGTGCAGGTTGACTTTTCAAAAAAACAGTAATTCCTATCAAATAGGAGGTAAAATCTTTTGTAAAGAGACATGGACATGACACGCTGAACTTTATGTGACTTTTTTTAAAACACCAACGGCATTTCAGAAATTCTTGGCTGCTGAATTGTCCCTTTTTTCAAATTTCTCTTAGGTAAGACTCTCCAGCTTCTTCAAACCATGGTACTGTTCCTTCCATGTAAAAAACCAAAGGAAAAAACAAAATAAATTAAAACAAAGCCCATGAAATAGCATTTGAGAGCTCACAATTGCTCAGCAGGCCCATGTAAACACTATTCAAGAAGCTAGAGGTACAGAAGCCTCAGCCTTCAGGCCATGGCCTGAAGTTTTCTCTCTATCATGGCCCCTCAATTCCCTGGCATGTCCACATTAACTCATGAATCTTTACTCATTTCCTTTTCAAATGCACAGGATCCAATATATTTGAACCTGTTCACCTGGGCAGTAATCATCCAAGGACACACCAGAGGAAGGGCAGCCACCCCCTTGCCTGGGGCCTTGGAGCTTATCACAATAGAAATGGACACCTGAACAAGGGGAGCCAAAACAAAGAGAGGCATATTCCTAAAGCCTGAAGCACAGAAGCTACCTATAGACCAGTAGTGGGATTTCACAAATTATGTAAGAATCTCTGTGCACATGCTTGGCATGGTCGCTCATGCCTATAATCCCAGCCATCTGGGGGCTGAGGTGGATGGATCCTTGGGAGTTCCACTCCATCTTGGGCAAGAATTTTACTCAAGGCCTCTTTCAACAACTACATAAGATGCTGTTTCCAAAAAGAGGACAACAGAAAACCAGACACACTTGGTCCAGGTCCCTGGGTTCACTACATGAGTTGTGGAGTCTAAATATTCCATGCCATGAGAAAATACCTGGGATATTTGGGAAAGGGGCATTTGCATCCCGTTTCTAAGGGTTTCCCTTTCACCATGTTACATTTGAATTCTGGGAAGACCTGCTGGTGATAAGCTATCTAGTATCATGTTGGTTTAGGTATTGAGCTAGTACCTCATGTTTAGTGTTCAGGGTTATGCTGGAATGGCTGCAGACCTCCTTGAAATAGCGATTGCAGACATGTGAACCCTGAGGAAGCTGGATAGTTGAGGCAGGCACTCCAAATATTCATGCCCGGCAAGGATTCATTTTCATTTTGGTACTCATCTTCTGGTTGCTGACTTTTAGTGCTAACTGATATTACCATGGTGGCAGTAATCCAGGAGACATTGCCTGTGTGGTTTGCAGGTTTCCATCCCAAGCCACCAGAAACTCGGCAGAACCCAAATCATTGTGGCATTTTCTTTCCTCCCCTGAAACTTTTGGCTTTCTAAGTTTGAAAATTGAATAGACTGGGGTAGTCAAGTTTGGACCCCATGTACGACAAACAGAACTCAAGACAGAGCGAATTACTTCCCTCCAATTGTCAACATATGTCAAATTTGCTTGATCACCACAACTTCAAATAAAATTCGGGGGCAACTTAGAGAGGTGAATCAAATACTGCATGATTGGAATGGCTGTGGTTGTATGAGGTGGAGAGCTGCAGAGTTGGGCTGAAACTGTTCACAGAAATCCACAGGCTTGTGGTTGCCAGGCAACCACCCTGGGCTGAGATTGGCTGAATATCACTGTGAGGTGGATTATAGGCTCTAGGTGTGAAAATTTAAAAGACTGGAGCAGTCAAGTTTGGAACCCATAGACCTCAGACATACCAAATGATTTTCCAATTACTTCCCTCCACTTCTCAAAATATGTCAAATTTTGTTGATCACTACAACTGTAAAAAAAATTCTGAGGCAACATAGAGAGGCTAATCAAATACTGCATAATTGGAATGGCTGTGGTTGTATGAGGTGGAAAGCTGCAGATTTGGGCTGAAACAGTTCACAGAAATCCACAAGCTTGTGGTTGCCAGGCAACCAAACTGGGCTGTGATTGGCTGAGCACCATTGTGAGCTGGACTTTAGGCTCTAGGATACAAGTGTGCAGTAGGAGACCTCAGTCACAATGCTGGGCGTTGCCATGGAGACCTCAGTGCCACAGAGGACCTTTTAGCGCAAGATTTAAATAGGATGAATATTCTTGGCCTGGTATGCCACAATATTCTCTCTGAAGGTTTCACTGCTCAGAATTTGTGGATGGAAATGCTTGCCAATCTACACATGGATGTACTTTCAATGGGATATGAAATATGCCAGGGCCTGGCAGATGATCTCTGCCATGTCCTATCCTTGAGCATATGGTTTTCCCTTGTCATGTCTGTGGTTTGGCTGAGTCCTGTTCCCTAAACTATTCAGTCAAGACTTGCTGGCATCATTCTCCTGCAGTATAAGAGCTTTCTGTGAAATTTCTCAGCAGAAATCCTCTGCAAGCACATAGTTTTGGATATGAGAGACAGTGGTGGAAGATGAATTTCAAGGGCAGATATTTGAAAACAATGAAACAAGCCCCGAATAAGATCTTTACATGTTTCCCAGATGAATATGTTTGGAAATATTGGGGAAGATGGAGATCAAGACTGAGAAGAGTGCACACCCATTTCAAGGTACAAAAATCAGGGAAAAACATGGGAAAGCAAAAGAACTGGTTAATCTGATGTAAAAATCTTTGATGATGAAAGGAAAAGTATATTCTCATGATGATTTAATCAGGCTGTAGAAGTGAAGTTCTCATGTTGGTTGTCCTATGTGTGGCCTTCTGCATTGGGCAGTGGATGCAGGACAGGAGATCTTCAAATAAATCTGGTGGAATACAAAATACTGGAAAAAATCAGGCTAAATCATGTGTATTCCTTCACTTTGAGAACATATATGGATAATGTATGAAGTTTCAAAAGAGAAAATGTCTATTGGGTCATGGTTTCACCAATGAAATGTTCACTTCACATAACATTTTGAATTTTGCTTTCACACTTGCTCATGTACCGGGCCTGAGTAAAGCAGAATGCAGAGTAAGTCTGTTCAATAGATGTGCATTCCATAAGTGGTTTTCAAAGCAGTGAAACCCTTTGGACTTAGTGTTTGTATTTTATTGGTTGATTTATTTTTCAAATTGTTTGTTTTACTCTTTTTAACTTTGTGAGTCAGGGAAGCCCTCACTCATAGTGATTTAGACCTCTCCAAAACTCTGAAGGTATTCATGTAACAGCTATTACATGTTATAAGTTTCTCCTATTAAAACCTGAAAGACTAACAGACTCTGCCACTTTTCATCTAAATTCAGTGTTGGGCTAAATGCAGTGTTGGACTTTTTACAAGTCCTTTGAAATGTGTCCTCCTCTAGTCACTTGTCCTGCTGGAATTTACTTTCTTGTGAAGACAGGATTTGAGCAAATTGACACAAGTACAGTTTGCCACTACTCTGCACACCTGGTTAAGTATCCAGTTCCCTAAATGGTGTGTGTTTTATTTTGATCTCTGCTCACACTTTGCTCATCCAGTTAGAACCACAGGGCCCCAGGCCATAGTGTTCCTGGCCTAAACAAAAAATTTTCATTCCGTTTTGGGAGTTTATACATCTCTCATAATTACTTTTTCCACAAATGTGTCCTTAAGGAGAGACCCTGTCCAAATGTGGAGGGGCCCATTTTCATTCACTCACTTTCAGAATTTCTAGTATTTTCAGTTACTAGAGGTTTGCCCAGACTTGCCATTGTCAACGGACAGTGCACTTCACTTGAAGTTGTGCAGTATTACGTCATGTGTCTTCATGGTTATTCCACCAATGGGAAACTCTTGCTGTAGTCATCTCCAAGTGTTGCTGCTTAAGAAAATATAACTAACAAAGAATGTGGTTTCAAGCAGAATGATTAAAGGAGGGATTATCTTTATTTCAGTGCAGGTTGACTTTTGAAAGAAACAGTAATTCCTATCAAATAGGAGGTAAAATCTTTTGTAAAGAGACATGGACATGACACGCTCAACTTTGTCCCTTTTTTTAAAACGCCAAGGGCATTTGAGAAATTCTTGGCTGCTGAATTGTCACTTTTTTCAAATTTCTCTTAGGTAAGACTCTCCAGCTTCTTCAAACCATGGTACTGTTCCTTCCATGTAAAAAACCAAAGGAAAAAAACAAAATAAATTAAAACAAAGCCCATGAAATAACATTTGAGAGCTCACAATTGCTCAGCAGGCCCATGTAAACACTATTCAAGAAGCTAGAGGTACAGAAGCCTCAGCTTTCAGCCCATGGCCTGAAGTTTTGTCTCTATCATGGCCCCTCAATTCCCTGGCATGTCCACATTAACTCATGAATCTTTACTCATTTCCTTTTCAAATGCACAGGATCCAATATATTTGAACCCTGTTCACCTGGGCAGTAATCATCCAAGGACACACCAGAGAAAGGGAAGCCACCCCCTTGCCTGGGGCCTTGGAGCTTATCACAATAGAAATGGACACCTGAACAAGGGGAGCCAAAACAAACAGAGGCATATTCCTAAAGCCTGAAACACAGAAGCTACCTATAGACCAGTAGTGGGATTTCACAAATTATGTAAGAATCTCTGTGCACATGCTTGGCATGGTCGCTCATGCCTATAATCCCAGCCATCTGGGGGCTTATTTGGATGGATCCTTGGGAGTTCCAGTCCATCTTGGGCTACGAATTTATCTCAAGGCCTCTTTCAACAACTACATAAGATGCTGTTTCCAAAAAGAGGACAACAGAAAACCAGACACACTTGGTCCAGGTCCCTGGGTTCACTACATGAGTTGTGGAGTCTAAATATTCCATTCCATGAGAAAATACTTGGGATTTTTAGGGAAAAGGGCTTTTGCATCCCGTTTCTAAGGGCTTCGCTTTCACCATGTTACATTTCAATTCCGGGAAGACCTGCTGGTGATAAGCTATCTAGTATTATGTTGGTTTAGGTATTGAGCTAGTACCTCATGTTTAGTGTCCAGGGTTATGCTGGAATGGCTGCAGACCTCCTTGAAATTGTGATTGCAGACATGTAAATCCTGTGGAAGCTGGGTAGTTGAAGCAGGCACTCCAAATATTCATGTACTGCAAGGATTCACTTTCATTTTGGGACTCATCTTCTGCTTTCTGGCTTTTAGTGCTAACTGATACTACCATGGTGGGAGTAATCCAGCAGAGATTGCATGTATGGTTTGCAGGTTTGCTTCCCAAGCCACCAGAAACTCGGCATAACCCAAATCATTGTGGCATTTTCTTTCCACCCCTGAAACTTTTGGCTTTCTAAGTTTGAAAATTGAATAGACTGGGGTAGTCAAGTTTGGACACCATGTACGACAAGTAGTACTAAAGACAGAGCGAATTACTTTCCTCCACTTGTCAAAATATGTCAAATTTGCTTGATCACCACAACTTCAAATAAAACTCGGGGGCAACTTAGAGATGTGAATCAAATACTGCATGATTGGAATGGCTGTGGTTGTATGAGGTGGAGAGCTGCAGAGTTGGGCTGAAACTGTTCACAGAAATCCACAGGCTTGTGGTTGCCAGGCAACCACCCTTGGCTGAGATTGGCTGAACATCACTGTGAGGTGGATTTTAGGCTCTAGGCGTGAAAATTTAAAAGACTGGGGTAGTCAAGTTTGGAACCCATAGACCTCAGACATACCAAAAGGTTTTCCAATTACTTCCCTTCACTTCTCAAAATATGTCAAATTTTGTTGATCACTACAAATGTAAAAAAAATTCTGAGGCAACATAGAGAGGCTAATCAAATACTGCATAATTGGAATGGCTGTGGTTGTATGAGGTGGAAAGCTGCAGATTTGGGCTGAAACAGTTCACAGAAATCCACAAGCTTGTGGTTGCCAGGCAACCACACTGGGCTGTGACTGGCTGAGCACCATTGTGAGCTGGACTTTAGGCTCTAGGATACAAGTGTGCAGTAGGAGACCTCAGTCACAATGCTGGGCGTTGCCATGGAGACAGCAGTGGCACAGAGGACCTTGTAGGGCATCATTTAAATAGGATGAATATTCTTGGCCTGGTATGCCACAATATTCTCTCTGAAGGCTTCACTGCTCAGAATTTGTGGATGGAAATGCTTGCCAATCTACACATGGATGTACTTTCAATGCGATATGAAATATGCCAGGGCCAGGCAGATGATCTCTGCCATGTCCTATCCTTGAGCATACGGTTTTCCCTTGTCATGTCTGTGGTTTGGCTGAGTCCTGTTCCCTAAGCTATTCAGTCAAGACTTTCTGGCATCATTCACCTGCAGTATAAGAGCTTTCTGTGAAATTTCTCAGCAGAAATCCTCTGCAAGCACATAGCTTTGGATATGAGAGACAGCGGTGGAAGTTGAATTTCAAGGGCAGATATTTGAAAACAATGAAACAAGCCCCGAATAAGATCTTTACATGTTTCCCAGATGATTATGTTTGGAAATATTGGGGAAGATGGAGATCAAGACTGAGAAGAGTGCACACCCATTTCAAGGTATAAAAACCTGGGAAAAACATGGGAAAGCAAGAGAACTGGTTAATCTGATGTAAAAATCTTTGATGATGAAAGGAAAAGTATATTCTCATGATGATTTAATCAGGCTGTAGAAGTGAAGTTCTCATGTTGGTTGTCCTATGAGTGGCGTTCTGCATTGGGCAGTGGATGCAGGACAGGAGATCTTCATTAAATCTGGTGGAACACAAAATACTGAAAAAAATCAGCCTAAATCCTGTGTATTCCTTCCCTTTGAGAACATATATGGATAATGTATGAAGTTTCAAAAGAGAAAATGTCTATTGGGTCATGGTTTCACCAATGAAATGGTCACTTCACATAACATTTTGAATTTTGCTTTCACACTTGCTCATGTACCGGGCCTGAGTAAAGCAGAATGCAGAGTAAGCCTGTTCAAGAGATGTGCATTCCATAAGTGGTTTTCAAAGCCGTGAAACCCTTTTAACTTAGTGTTTGTATTTTATAGGTTTGTTTTATTTTTAAAATTGTTTGTTTTACTCTTTTTAACTTTGTGAGTCAGGGAAGCCCTCACTCATTGCGATTTAGACCTCTCCAAAAGCTCTGAAGGTATTCATGTAACAGCTATTACATGTTATAAGTTTCTCCTATTAAAACCTGGAAGACTAACAGACTCTGCCACTTTTCATCTAAATTCAGTGTTGGGCTAAATTCAGTGTTGGATTTTTTACAAGTCCTTTGAAATGTGTCCTCCTCTAGTCACTGTCGTGCTGGAATTTACTTTCTTGTGAAGACAGGATTTGAGCAAATTGACACAAGTACAGTTTGCCACTGCTCTGCACACCTGGTTAAGTATCTAGTTCCCTAAATGGTGTGTGTTTTATTTTGATCTCTGCTCACTCTTTGCTCATCCAGTTAGAACCACAGGGCTCCAGGCCATAGTGTTCCAGCCGTAAACAAGTAAATTTCCATTCCGTTTTGGGAGTTTATTCGTCTCTCATAATTACTTTTTCCACAAATGTGTGCTTAAGGAGAGGCCTTGTCCAAATGTGGAGAGGCCCATTTTCATTCACTCACTTTCAAACTTTCTAAGATTTTCAGTTACTAGAGGTTTGCCCAGACTTGCCATTGTCAAGGGACAGTGCACTTCACTTGAAGTTGTGCAGTATTACTTCATGTGTCTCCGTGGAAATTCCACCAATGCGAAACTCTTGCTGTAGTCATCTCCACGTGTTGCTGCGTAAGAAAATATAACTAACAAAGGATGTGGTTTCAAGCAGAATGAGGAAAGGAGGGATTATCTTTATTTCAGTGCAGGTTGACCTTTCAGAGAAACACTAATTCCTTTCAAATAGGAGGTAAAATCTTTTGTAAAGAGACATGGACATGACAAGCTCAACTTTATGTCACTTTTTTTAAAACGCCAAGGGCATTTGAGAAATTCTTGGCTGCTGAATTGTCCCTTTTTTCAAATTTCTCTTAGGTAAGACACTCCAGCTTCTTCAAACCATGGTACTGTTCCTTCCATGTAAAAAACCAAAGGAAAAAACAAAATAAATTAAAACAAAACCCATGAAATAACATTTGAGAGCTCACAATTGCTCAGCAGGCCCATGTAAACACTATTCAAGAAGCTAGAGGTACAGAAGCCTCAGCCTTCAGCCCATGGCCTGAAGTTTTCTCTCTATCATGGCCCCTCAATTCCCTGGCATGTCCACATTAACTCATGAATCTTTACTCATTTGCTTTTCAAATGCACAGGATCCAATATATTTGAACCCTGTTCACCTGGGCAGTAATCATCCAAGGACACACCAGAGGAAGGGCAGCCACCCCCTTGCCTGGGGCCTTGGAGCTTATCACAATAGAAATGGACACCTGAACAAGGGGAGACAAAACAAAGAGAGGCATATTCCTAAAGCCTGAAGCACAGAAGCTACCTATAGACCAGTAGTGGGATGTCACAAATTATGTAAGAATCTCTGTGCACATGCTTGGCATGGTCGGTCATGCCTATAATCCCAGCCATCTGGGGGCTGAGGTGGATGGATCCTTGGGAGTTCCACTCCATCTTGGGCTACGAATTTATCTCAAGGCATCTTTAAACAACTACATAAGATGCTGTTTCCAAAAAGAGGACAACAGAAAACCAGACACACTTGGTCCAGGTCCCTGGATTCACTACATGAGTTGTGGAGTCTAAATATTCCATGCCATGCGAAAATACCTGGGATATTTGGGAAAGGGGCATTTGCATCCCGTTTCTAAGGGTTTCCCTTTCAACATGTTACATTTGAATTCTGGGAAGACCTGCTGGTGATAAGCTATCTAGTATCATGTTGGTTTAGGTATTGAGCTAGTACCTCACGTTTAGTGTTCAGGGTTATGCTGGAATGGCTGCAGACCTCCTTGAAATAGCGATTACAGACATGTGAACCCTGAGGAAGCTGGACAGTTGAAGCAGGCACTCCAAATACTCATGCCTGGCAAGGATTCACTTTCATTTTGGGACTCATCTTCTGGTTGCTGACTTTTAGTGCTAACTGATATTACCATGGTGGCAGTAATCCAGGAGACATTGCCTGTGTGGGCTGCAGGTTTGCATCCCAAGCCACCAGAAACTCGGCAGAACCCAAATCATTGTGGCATTTTCTTTCCTCCCCTGAAACTTTTGGCTTTCTAAGTTTGAAAATTGAATAGACTGGGGTAGTCAAGGTTGGACCCCATGTACGACAAACAGAACTAAAGACAGAGCGAATTACTTCCCTACAATTGTCAAAATATGTCAAATTTGCTTGATCACCACAACTTCAAAGAAAATTCGGGGGCAACTTAGAGAGGTGAATCAAATACTGCATGATTGGAATGGCTGTGGTTGTATGAGGAGGAGAGCTGCAGAGTTGGGCTGAAACTGTTCACAGAAATCCACAGGCTTATGGTTGCCAGGCAACCACCCTGGGCTGAGATTGGCTGAATATCACTGTGAGGTGGATTTTCGTCTCTAGGTGTGAAAATTTAAAAGACTGGGGTAGTCAAGTTTGGAACCCATAGACCTCAGACATACCAAAAGATTTTCCAATTACTTCCCTCCACTTCTCAAAATATGTCAAATTTTGTTGATCACTACAACTGTAAAAAAAATTCTGAGGCAACATAGAGAGGCCAATCAAATACTGCATAATTGGAATCGCTGTGGTTGTATGAGGTGGAAAGCTGCAGAGTTGGGCTGAAACAGTTCACAGAAATCCACAAGCTTGTGGTTGCCAGGCAACCACACTGGGCTGTGATTGGCTGAGCACCATTGTGAGCTGGACTTTAGGCTCTAGGATACAAGTGTGCAGTAGGAGACCTCAGT